>NC_059350.1:4835000-5435000 GCF_019703515.2 Myxocyprinus asiaticus
ATGACAGCATGTCTGTATAACAAGTGACATGCTCGCTGGCTAATTTTAAAAACGCAGAGAACGAAACATGCCATTTTTATGAGAATCTTTCGGTCACGCATCTGTTGCGCATTGGGAAGCTTTCTAAATGTTCCCTTATGGCTTCTCCTGGTTCTGTCTCGCTGTCTTTCTCTTTCTCTCATTCTTGAACCGCTCTGTCTTTATTTGAAAAATGAAATGAGCATGTTTGGCACGAATTGAGAACTTAGACTCTCTGGCAGTTGGATTAGCGTTCCTCAAACTGCTATGCAGAGTTCATGTTAAGCGAGCGCCGCTCCTCACAAACAGTTGTCGGACAGATGTCCTGGCAACATTAAAGCAACTATTTTCAGATATGACAAAAAACATAAGCTGAGGGAGGAATTCATGAAGAAATTGCACCTGCTGATAGCATCGTTTTGTTTAAGCACCTGATTCACTAATGGAAATATGCAAATAAGTTACAATTGTAAATATGACCAAAACAATTACTCGATTTGCATGCCGCAGTTCCCCATCTTGCAGGTCGGATCGGAGTCCTAGGTTGTAGAGGATGCAGCAGACTACCACAATCTGGCAAACATTACTGAGATTGTACAGCATCGCCCCACCACTGTGATCCATGCACCTGAACATTACTCAAGTTTCTTTAAAGTGTGGAAAATGTGCTCGAGTGTATGGTGCATCTGGATATACACCGATCAGCCACAACATTAAAACTACCTGCCTAATAATGTGTAGGTCTCCCTCAAGCTGCCAAAACAGCGCCAACCCGCATCTCAGAATAGCATTCAGAGATTATATTCTTCTCACCACAATTGTACAGAGTGGTTATCTGAGTTACCATAGATTTTGTCAGATCAAACCAGTCTGGCCATTCTCTGTTGACCTCTCTCATCAACAAGGTGTTTCCGTCCATAGAACTGCCGCTCACTGGATGTTTTTTGTTTTTGGCACCATTTGGAGTAAATTCTAGAGACTGTTGAGCGTGAAAATCCCAGGAGATCAGCAGTTACAGAAATAATCAAACCAGCCCGTCTGCCACCAACAACCATGCCACAGTCGAAATCACTGAGATAAATTTTTTTCCCCATTCTGATGGTTGATGTGAACATTAACTGAAGCTCCTGACCCATATCTGAATGATTTTATGCACTGCCCTGCTGCCACATGATTGGCTGGTTAGATAATCGCATGGATGATTGTTGGTGCCAGATGGGCTGGTTTGAGTATTTCTGTAAGTGCAGATCTCCTGGGATTTTCACACACAACAGTCTCTAGAATTTACTCAGAATGTCACCAAAAACAAAAAACATCCAGTGAGCGGCAGTTCTGTGGATGGAAACTCCTTGTTGATGAGAGAGGTCAACAGAGAATGACCAGACTGGTTTGAACTGACAAAGTCTATGGTAACTCAGATAACCACTCTGTACAATTGTGGTGAGAATATAATCTCTGAATGCTATTCTGAGATGCGGGTTGGCGCTGTTTTGGTAGCACGAGGGGGGCCTACACAATATTAGGCAGGTGGTTTTAATGTTGTGGCTGATCGGTGTATATTGAGATTTAACACTTTTCTCAGCCATTTGATAATCATTTGATAAATTCGTGCCGCAATGACCGCTAGAAAATGTACAACATTAAACAAAATTCTGTTTTTGTCAATAAGGTGCATTCTATAAGAAACCAGTCAAGGAAATGTCCTGGTCATATTTAATCCCAAATAAAAAAATTATTATTGTTTTTTGCATAAAGAAATTGAAGACTATATTTAGGACCATTAAGATTTTTTGCATTGTGACATAATTTTCAGGTCACTTAAGCACATTTTACAACCCAATACTTATTACCGTAATACCATCCAAATGTTTTACTTTTAATGTTTCCATTGTTTTCAATAGTGATTCTCATTATCTTAACACGTAATTTTTTACTGTATTACAGTAAAAAGATGCTATTGTACAATGTTTATTTTCTAATTAACTGTACTCATATACTGTATAAATACTTTACAATTGAAATAAAAAAAAATATTTCACATAGCGGCAATGAGAATATAACAATGACAATTTTTTCACATTGCGGTAATGAAAAATAAGGGGTAAAATATGCGTAACAATTACTGTCACAATTTAAAAAAAAACATACTTGCCCTAAACATTTTCTTCATATGCCAAATATAATTTCTTCTTTGTTTCTTTTGATCTGGGAGCAAAACAGGACATTTTCTTGAGAGGTTTCGTGAGAATCGCCCTAATTAACATACAGATGGGGAAACAAAAACTTTTACACTGGAGAGATGGATGAGGAAGGTGTCGATGAAATAAGGAGAAGAGAGGAGAGAAAAAGAAAGACAGGAGAGCATGGATGGATGGTGATGTTCATTAACTATGACAGTATTTGGCGCTCTTCACTCTCTCTGTCTTACTGCCCAGCCAATCAGAGGCCTTCATTAATGACTCACCAATGTTTTGAGCCAATCAGATGCCATTTTGAACTAGTGTGGTGCCAGAGTAGGACTTCTGGACCAATCAGAAGCCTACACTGCTATATCATCACATCTCTCTACTATAAATCCCTCATTTCCCCCTCCGTTCTTTCTGTCTTTTCTCTCTCCCTGCTGGAGTGTGTCTGTCTCACCTGGTCTCACGCCTGCCAGCATGGGCAGCGGGTGGTGTGTGAAGGCCATTCGGGGGGACCTCGTCTGTGCTGAAAGGGCGCTGAAATCGAATTTCCCCGCTGGCTTCTTTAGAGACCCGGGAGAGCACAGCCCTGCCAGAAACCACATGTCAACAACAACAACACACCAATCAAACACTGCTCGACACTCGCTGACTAGCTTAACCTAACTAACAACTCCATACATGTCTTGGTAAAAGATATTTGATTTTCGAAGGGACGGGAGTGATAAATGACTGACTAAATGATCATGTTACTTGTTTTGAAGTAATTGGCTGTCTTTTCTTCTTAGTCATTGATTTCTATTCTAGCACTGCTAACAAACAGATTGATTTAAAACATTGTCTTCTGTAGGGGTGGGTGGTATGACTAAACTCATATGTGTCCATATGAGTCATTTCATAAAACAATAATGGCATGTATCACAGTATAGTAATTTTTGCTGGATGTTCGAAGAAAAATCTACGAACAAATGGTTTATATATTAAATATCCATGTTGTTATGTCTATTTTTTTTGGATAAATCAGTGAATTAAATACTTTATAAAATAAAAGGTACTTATTTGACTATTTTTTCATTCTAATTGGAACTCGACAGATGCATAAACAGCTTCACATAATTTAACACTTAAAGTGGTCATGTCATTAACAAATCAAAATTTCCTTGATATTATGACATAAAACAGGTCTTTCTACTATAAAAACATACTGTACATTTCAGAACTCAAAACTTAATCTCCAATGCAATAAAAGCATGTATTGAAACCAAGCTGCAAAAACGCTTCGTTCTCTACTTCCGCGACTACCCTACGTCACTAGGGGTACATTAATTCATGACCGTCTATACAGCTCAAAAATATCAATGCCTACTTTTACATCATCGCACCCTTGGCCCCGACCACTGGTGCTTCGGTTCATAAACTGAGAGAGAAGGACAGACAAGCCTAATAACGCCTAACTATTCCTGAACACCAAAGGGGAACCATTTGGATTATTTTAAATAATTTCTATAACACAGACAGACATCTTTGACTGCTTGATACATATCTCGTGCCGCTTTTAAAAGACGCGGTGTCAAGTTACAACTCTGAAGAGGAGAAGCTATTCTCTGTCATCCAGCTGCTGCTTCTTGCTGTTTTGAGCCCAAACGCGTCATGGACGTGTTCTTTCACCCATCTGCGCTATTTTTAATAAAATGGAATTTGATGTTAGCCAATCATAACAGTGGCCGTTTACACTGAAGTTTTAAGGAGGCGCTTATGCCAAAACCGAGTGTTTCAGACAATGGGCAAGAGACAGGGTAAAAAATTATCATATAATACTAAATTATGACTGTTTTAATGCAAAAAAAATTACATTATCAGTGGACCTCAGGGAAGATAATAAAACTATATAAAAGAGCATTTCATGACCACTTTAAGTTAAAAACAAAAGATTTAAAACCGTAAAATGAATATGATAAAATGGCTAGTTCCGAATTTGAAGTCTGATGGAATGAGCCACATTCAAATTTGTTGTAAAATAGCCAGTATACGCATACCTGTGACTGAAAATCAATTGAATTCAGGATTAATAGTGCAAGTTGTTTGGTGACCATAAACAACTAAACTCTGTTTTGCATTTAATCCAGTAGTTCTTATTTGTTTAGCTTTGTTTAGGATATCACACTCTATATTTTCACATAACTCCAAAGTTCTTTCACATACACCGATCAACCACAACATTAAAACCACCTGCCCAATATGCCTTGTTGATGAGAGATGTCAACGGAGAGTGGCCAGACTGGTTCACTCTGTGCAGTTGTGGTGAGAAGAATATCATCTCTGAATGCTATTCTGTGATGCAGGTTGGTGCTGTTTTGGCAGCACGAGTGGGACCTACCCAATATTAGGCAGGTGGTTTTAATGTTGTGGCTGATCGGTTTATACAGCCTTTTCTGGAAAAGGAATGGCATTTTTACGTTTAGAGGTCATGTGTGAACAGGACCTAATGGAAAATACAGATAAATCTCATTCTGGGAAATCTGTATTCCCAGAATGAGAAGTTGTATCATTAATGGAAAAGTTCTGATTTGATGTTATGTGTCCTACAATAACAAAGTCGTATGGAAACGGTTTGAGCACGTACGTGGTCTGGATGCTGTGATGTAAGAAGTCTGTTTTGGGCCAATCACAGAGTTGAAACAGAGATGACGCAATTACAATTACCGTTTAAGGCCTGTGACTCGAAAGTAAAAAAAAAATGCGGTCAAATTGGACAGATAGTGAAACTACAGTGCTTTTCTTCATTTGAGCGGATGAAGAAATATGTCGAAAGCCTAGAGGAACAGTAAGTGATGCCAATACTTATGATAATATAACTAAAATGCATAAAAGACAGAAAGCTGTTTCATGTGTGAATAGCAAATATGTTAGATTTACCAGAAACTGCAATCCGGTTTAATTTCACTGAAATTTAACAGGTTTCATATGTGAAAGGGGTTCATGTTTCTTCTTTGCTCTTAGTCATAAATAACGTACAGCAGTCCTGCCCACTAATAGCTGCACAAATATACATTTCTCACATGGTATATACTGTCATACCGCCCATCCCCATTCTTCTGTAAGTGTTCTATAACGATGTTAAATTAGCAACACCTCAGTTGATTCAATCCATCACCAGAAAGATGAAAGAGAGACAGAGAGAAAGAGAGATGAAAATAACATGAAAAGGTGAGAAATTGTGAGAGAAAGTGATAACAGAGCAGGGATGGCTCATAACTGGCAGATGACCAAAGAAAACACACACACAGTCGCTGGCACCCATTGCTCAGTGTTACTCATACACACACACACACACACTCTTAAACTTCACTTCAGTTTGATGCTATTTTTTCCTCTCTGCTCTACAAAGCATTAAATCCCATTTCAGCTTAATTCCCCCTTTTCAGTCTACTTCTGAGTGTATTTGTTCTAGCATGTGCTCACACTGTGTGTGTATGTATACCAGAGAGAACACCCATGTGTGTGTGTAGGAGTGTGAAAGTGCTAAGCCTGTATATGTATATTTATCACAAGATTTGTACAACCACACATGCCACATTCTCGCCTCCTGGTTATTTGAAATTAAAGAGTTTGATGCACTATATAAATTTATTCTAATGTTCATAATGCTAGATTCCCTCCCCAGTCCACCCAGATCATCTATGGAAAGTAAAGCCAGTGTGCCAATAACTGTTTTCAGTCTTCAGTATTCAGCAACTTGGCTTTGTATGAGATGCTAAGGGTAAATCCAGTCATTTACATATAGAGATGTTAAAAGTACAGTAGCAAAGACATCCTGTTCAATTATAACACTGTGTCCTAACTTTATGTGATGCAATCGATAAAAGCTAACTAACCAACCGCAACTTTTCTGTTTCTATTTCGTGTTACGCTAAGTAGCCCACAGTGAAATCTCATTGGTCCAAAAATTGGTCCAAATTATACATCAGCTAGTTCCTGTCCTTGAACCTGGTTGAACATGCAGTGTTTCAAGTAAGCTGATACACAGTCCAATAAGCACTGGGACACTTTTCTGTTTGTGTCACTCCTTTTCTTCATGCTCATGGTTTCCAAATAGTGCAAACTGCGCGTGCTGATATACGGAACAACAGCACTCTTGCTTGTGTAATATTGGTTTACCCTATAACACTGTGTGTATCAAATATGATATGTTACAATGTTTGATGACTCCTGTATTACTCTCTGTTCAAGCTGAGGAGCCAAACAATCTATGGTATGTAAGTTTCACATGTTTATGGCACCATCTAGTGGTTATTTGTGAAAGAAGTGGTTTCAATGTTTATATCGATCTATTTAAAATTGCAGCGGTCTTGCGTGAAAAATGACTCTTATGTTGGGATAAATGACAGCTTATTTTAATAAAGTAAAAGTGGCAGTAATGCTTATACTGTTATTGATATTTTAAAATGAGTATTTGCTGAATATAAGCAACTTGTGCTTGGTTAAAATTTTAAAGATTATTTTATTGAAAACCCCGCTTTGATATCCACGTATCAAAAATGATACAACGGGCTTTTGAAGTATATCTCTCAATCACCATTACATTACATTCATGCCCACCACAAAAAAAAAAAAAATAAAAATAAAAAATAATAATAATAATCACAGAGATTTGAAAATTCTGACATATACATTTTATAAGATATATTTAAGGTGTGAACTAATATTTCTGTGTATTTTCATATATTCAGCCTGTTCTGTCATTATAAAAATCTCATTATTTTACATTACAAGCTGTGATGATGTCATCGTACCATAAGTTCCTGCGACCCAGCGAAAATTGTTTACACTTTCCCTTTTTTAAATGTCAATATAGTGTTTGGTGCATAAAATACATATGATAAAAATTGTTTATTGAAAAAAGAATATTTTATTCTTATTGTATTTGATGTGCTGAATTGAACTGTGATACATTTCAGTCCATATTTATAGAGCAAGGAGAGGAAGTTGTCATGGCCAAATCCTCAAACATTTGGTATCTCTGAAAAGCCCAGGGACTCCTCTGATAATATCCCAAGATTTACCACTGTAGCATGTATGGGCTAACAAAAACTTAAATAACAAATGTCCTACACAAAAAGGAATTGCTGGGCCTCAGGAGGATAATGACCTTTAAAGCCTAATGTATCAAACATGATACATAAAATATATATATATATATATATATATATATATATATATATATATATATATATATTACAATTTGTTTGTATAGTTTATCTTATGGTACTAAAAACAGTTTAATGTAAAAACATTTTTTGTATGATAATTCTTTCATTTGTCAGGCTTTACAGGGTTAAATATACATCAGTTATGTTCTGATTGGCTGTGATGGTGTCGTGTCACGCACAAACTCAGTGTGGATTGTAGCCTTGCACCTGGGGGAACATAGTGTAAGGGGCAGAGAAAAGGGTGGAAAATGAAATGACCTATTTAAAAAGCCTCAATGCTTAATTTTGTTTTAGGAAAATCAACCTACAAACTGCTAACTTCAAGCTATCTCTGCAGAACCGCTTAATGGAATATTTTGATAAGTTAAGCTCAATCAACAGCATTTGTGGCATAATGTTGATTACCACAAAAAATTATTTTCTTTAAAACAGCAAAAATCAAGGTTGCAGTGAGGCACTTACAACGGAAGTGAATGGGGCCAATTTTTGGAGGGTTTAAAGGCAGAAATGTGAAGCTTATAATTTTATAAAAGCACTTATATTCATTCTCTTGTTAAAACACATGTATTATTTGAGCTGTAAATTTGTTTAAATCATTGTTTTATGAGCTTAACTTGTACTGAACCCAGAATATACCTCTAAACTGGGATAGGAGAAAGATTGTAACATTTAACATAAAAAAAATAAATAAAAAAAAATTACATATCACTTACAGAGCTTTCAAAACATACATAGCTTTGTAATGGAGAGCATTTCTTTCTGATTATGACATTCACACACAAACACAGAGCAGATGTCTCCCACTACTGTAGACACACGGAAGCACCATCTGGGACCAGAACACAGATTGAGTGTGTGTATGTGTGTGTGTATGTCTGTGTGTGAGTGTGTGTAGTAAATACATGAACAGAATGCGCACCTGTGCTTTGTGCATTTTCTCAATGTTTGTTTCTACAATGTTGTGTGTGTCGCAGTTGTCCTCCAGTTGCGGTGGGCAGTCCCATCTGGGCTCTGACTTTACACTGATATCTGTCGTTGTGACCACAGCAGTCACATGCAAGAGTTTCTGTGTAAAGCTCAGAGGTTGATCCTTGATACTTGCTGTCTGCAGGATTTTTTTAAGCCCCAATGTTTCCAAGGTGGGGGGGCGTCAATTCAAGAATTATTGCGGAAGCTTATTGGTATTAATCATAAGTTTCATTGTGAATTTTGACTGTTCAGTTTACACTAGTTTGTAAGCAGTTTGTGTGTTTTTGATGAAGAAGAGCGAATTCTTTTATTTTATTCCAACCAAATTCACTTGAATGCAACTTTACATCATAATAACAATTTCAGTAATACTTGTATATGAGTGTGTGTGTGTGTGTGGGCGGGTTTGGGTGGTTTACGAGGAATTTATTTTTACAAACTGGTAATTACAAGGGTATTATGCTATGAGTCTGGTTTATGAGGACATTTCTAGTGTCCCCATAATTCAAATCGCTTAAAAAACATACTAAACGGTGTTTTATTGAAAATGTAAAAATGCAGAACGTTTTTTGTGAGGGTTAGAATCTATAGTTCGTACAGTATAAAAATCATTATGTCTATAGCCGCACCAACATGTGTGTGTGTGTGTGTGTGTGTGTGTGTGTGTGTGTGTGTAAAGTGTATTCTAACCATGGTATGGGAACTGCACGCCATCATTCTCATGTTTTATCTTCCTCTCTTGAACACTCGACAAATGGTGCTGCACTGCAACTGGAGAAGGGAATTATTGACATGAGAGAGATAGAGAGAGAAATAAAGAGTGTGTAAACAGTGTGTTGAGATCACATAAGTGGTGTGTATTACTCCTTTTCCACCGACACAGTGGCAGTGCCTAATCTGGCCTCATCACGCATGTTCAGGCACTTCCGCATTAACGCACAGGCTTACAGGGGCCTGTGGCAGCTGGGGGGGGGGGCACAATTCCCAGCGGTATTCGCGGGAGGAGCGCATGTAAACGTGTTCAGTGGGAGACGGTGATATAAACACGCAACAGCGAAAGCCGTCCGTGTAGGGCATCGTCATAGAGTAACACAATTTATTTAGGCCACGCCCCCTTTTAAAACAAGAAAACTCGCACCCCTTCAGCCCATAATCTGATAGAAAAAAATTATCTAAAAAAAAAAAAAGAATTAAATGAAAAGAATTGCTGTTAAAATATTAACTGCATTTTTTCAACTTCGTGTCACAAAAAAATACAATGAAATGCATTCTTTTAGTTCTTTTTTGCTAAATAATGAAAAGTTAAAATAATCAGTATATTTTCCGTAAACATTTTAACAATGCCTATTTACTTGTAACACATCCCACATGATACTGCTGCAAGAGCAACGTTAATATATACTATTACACAGCTCTCTTGAAATCTCGTTTCTGATTGGTCAATGGCACCATCTAGTGGTCTGATATGTCTGAGTAACAACCGCACATCCGGGGACTGAGTCATATCAGACTGGTTATCCGGCTATTGCGAGTCATCTTTCCTATTTCTCATATCACTCTGTGATCTCTACAAGTTAGCTAATAACATAATTTCAACGCAAATCAATATTTCATGTCCATTTATTTATTTATTTGGTTAGTAGCCATGTAATAAGCGGGACAATGTACAGTCAGCCTGTTGGTATCGCAAAATAAACCCCTTCAGGGTGATACATATCCTGATTACCCTGTTGGGGTTTATTTCGCGATAACAACCGGCTGAATGTACATTATGCCTTACATAGCTTACCCAACCATTTTCATTTCTGCCATCATCTACTCACTCTCATCGTTCAAAACGAAAATGACTTGTTTTTATCCTTGAAGCACAAGAATGAGAGGATCATGATTGTGACTGTCAAGCTCCAAAAGCACATTAAAGCACTATAAATTCATCCATATAGCTTGTGCGCTATATTTCAATTCTTCTGAAGCCATGCAATAGTGTTGTGTGGTAAAAGACAGATTTTTAAGTGTTAATTCACCTAATGTTGGCATTATATTCAAGCTGTTTAGCCAGAGGGGAACTGGCCCCCACAGTGAGCCTGGTGTCCCCAAAGGTTATTTTTCTCCATTAACCAGCATCTTATGGAGTTTTGTGATCCTTGCCACAGTCGACTTTAGCCTGCTCACTGGAAGTCTAAATACAAGTCTTATTTACTTATTTATTTATCTCTTGTATTTCCACTGTGGAAACTCTGGCTATAGTTTCGCAGATCCCCCGACCAAGCACCGTCTCTGGCACCAGCACCATTTCGGTGGAAAAAGTGTCTTTGTGTGTGTGTGTGTGTAATGCTCACCTGCATCAACGTCATTAGGCCAGCCACTGGACTGGGAACTGGTGCCAGCCGGTGAACGACTGGAGTAGAAGACGTCATCGACTGGACTCTCCATCTCACTGTCATCTATAGACTTACGCTTATTAGAGCTACAGAAAGAATGAGACAGAGAGAGAGAGAGAGAGAGAAAGGTTAATCAACAGTAGATCACTGTAGAGAGATAAACATGAACACAGAAAAAGTGCAGAGATACAGAAGTCAGTGACAGACTGAGTACCTTCGAGGAAGACTGCCGTACAGCTCCACCTCAGACCTAACAAGAGAAGAACGAAAGAAAATGAGGAAAAGAGAAAAAGAGAGACAAATAGGAGGAAAGACAAAAAGGAGAGCAAAACAGATCAGAGAGACTGGAACGGACACAAACATATATATATATATATATATATATATATATATATATATATATATATATATATATATATATATTGTTTTTTTTTTTTTTTTTTTTTTTGCTTATTGTGTATTTCTATATATACTTATATTTTCTATTCACTTTTTATTTTTATTCTATCTTTTTATTATTAACTCTGTCTTGTTGTTGTATTGTTTGTGCACTGGAAGCTTCTGTCACCAAGACAAATTTCTTGTATGTGTAAGCATACTTG
Organism: Myxocyprinus asiaticus; assembly: GCF_019703515.2. Classification (NCBI taxonomy): domain Eukaryota; kingdom Metazoa; phylum Chordata; class Actinopteri; order Cypriniformes; family Catostomidae; genus Myxocyprinus; species Myxocyprinus asiaticus. The sequence continues at coordinate 4,846,364 of NC_059350.1, forward strand.
GCAATAAAGCTCATTCTGATTCTGATTCTGAAACAGAGGATGGCAAATAAAGGAATATACTGTATGTGTATGGATGGCAATGTGTGCATGTTTACCTTGTGGATGGAGGAGAGGCAAGCGAACGTCTGCCGAGTGCTACTTGGTTAATGTTGTAGTAACCGGGACTTTCAAGATCTGCGAGTGAGAAATTAGGACCTGACGCTGTTGCAACCGGGGCTGCAGAAGAGAGCAATGTGACATTCTGAAATTTGCACTTAAAAATTTTAAATAAAAAGCTAAAATGTAACATTTTTAAATGAAATAGAGAGAAATTATAAATTAAAGGAATGTTCTGGGTTTAATAAAATTTAAGCTCAGTCGACAGCATTTGTTGCATAATGATTTCCACAAAAAAGATTTTGATTTGTTCCTCGTTTATTAAAAAAATAAATAAAAATCAGTTACAGTGATGCACTTAAAATGGAAGTGAATGGGACCAGTCCAGAAATGCTAAACTACACATTGTTTCAAAAGTATAGCCATAAAGCATAAAAATTACACACCGATGAGCCAAAACATTATGACCACCTGGCAAATATGCTGTTGGTCCTCCATGTGCCGCCAAAACAGTAACGACCCGCCGAGGCATGGACTCTACTAGACCCCTGAATGTGTCCTGTGATATCTGGCACCAAGAGATTAGCAGCAGATCCTTCAAGTCCTGTAAATTGCGAGGTGGAGCCGCCGTGGATTGGACTTGTTGGTCCAGCACATTCCACAGATGCTCAATCAGATTGAGATCTGGGGAATTTGGAGGTCAGGGCAACACCTTGCACTCTTCATCATGTTCCTCAAACCATTCCCAAACAATGTGTGCAGTGTGGCAGGGTGCATTCTCCTGCTGAAAGAGGCCACTGCCATCAGGGAATACCATTGCCATGAAGGGGTGTACCTGGTCTGCAATGATGTTTAGGTAGGTGACATGTGTCAAATTGATGTCCACATGAATGGCCGCACCCAGGGTTTCCAGCAGAACATTGCCCAGAGCATCACACTCCCTCCACCGACTTGTCGTCTTCCCACCGTGCATCCTGGTGCCATCACTTCCTCAGTAAATGGTGCACACGTACACGGCCGTCCACTTGGTGTAAAAGAAAACAGGACTCATCGGACCAGGCGACCTTCTTCCACTGCTCCAAAGTCCAGTTCCGACACTCGCGTGCCCATTGTAGCCGCTTTCGATGGTGGACAGGAGTCATCATGGGCACTCTAACCAGTCTGCGGTTACACAACCCCATACGCAGCAGGGTGTGATGCACTGTGTGTTGTGACACATTCCTCCTGTAACCATCATTACAATTTTCTGTGACTTGTGCCACAGTAGACCTTCTGTCGGTTCGGACCAGATGGGATAGCCTCCGTTGCCCTCGTGCACCGATGAGCCTTGGGTGCCCAACACCCTGTTGCTGGTTCGTGGTTTGTCCCTCTGCGACCACTAAGTACTGTCGGTAGGTACTCACCACTGCTGACCGGGAGCACCCCACAAGGCTTGCTGTTTCAGAGATGCTCTGACCCAGTCATCTGACCATCACAATTTGGTCCTTCTTAAAGTTGCTCAGGTCTTTACTCCTGCCCATTTCTCCTGCATTCAACACATTGACTACGAGAACTGATTGTTCGCTTACCATCTAATCTACCCAGACCTTGCCTTGTTAGGAGATTATCAATGTTACTTCGCTTCACCTGTGACTGGTCATAATGTTTTGGCTCATCAGTGTACATGTGAACTTACTTACTAGCCTTACCTGTGTAAAGTTATATCCATTACTGGGATTAAAGTGTTATGTCATCATGACAACACATTTGTAATATTAAATATAAATTTAAACAGATAAGGTTCGTTAGCGGTTTCACTTAAATCATGTTAATGCATTTAATGTTTACAGCTTGCGACTATACTTTTGAAACAATGTGCATTTTAGCATTTATGGACTGGCCCCCTTCAATTCCATTGTAAGTGCCTTATTATAACTGAGATCTTTTTTTTTTTTTTTTTTATAAACGAGATACAAGTAAAAAAAAAAAAAAAGGTTTTGTGGTAGTTAATCTTATGCCACAGATACTGCTAAATTGAGCTTAAATGGTATTGAACCCGGGACATTTCTTTAATCTATGCTAAATTTATGGTTTCATGTGTGCATGTACACAAAGTTAGGCCTAACAACTTAATGAACAATAACAATAAATAATAATATGTTTTTTTTAATTATTAAAATACCATTTCTAACAATAAAAAGCTCAAATTCTGTTGCAGATCCGTATGTGTGTCTTTAACTACACAGTCAGTAATTAGACTAATTTAAATCTAACCAACTTTACAAATTAGCATTTTTAACATTGCTTTCAAAAAGTATACATAACACAGTAACATTATCTTTGTGTTGTATGTTTGTTTTGTATGTGCAAACAGCGAGGACAACGCTTTATATAATACAGGCATATGAGGCACCTCAGATATAATATACACATTGGTACTTCATATATATTTTTCCGTGGCACTGCAGATTCACTGGAAACACTGGTGTGTGTGTGTGTGTGTGTGTGTGTGTGCTACTTACTCTGAGACACTCGTACTAACTCAGCTACGTTCCAGACCCCTGAAGTCACAAAGCAGTCCTGAAAACTCAGATGTCCTGCAGAGAAGTAAACATATTTCTCACTCAACTAGAACATGAACTCTGCACTTAGAGAATATTTAAAGTGGCAGTACCACAGCACAGCAGAATATGCATCAAAAACATTTTATCTCTATAAAATACAATATTGTACAAATTCTGGTTGAGGTTGTGCAACTTACAGTAATCTATTAAGATAACACACGTCAACAGAAATTCAGTCAGTAGTGTGATATGTGAAATGCTTAGTTGATGTTTATTTTGTAGTTTAATATCAGCCACAACATTAAAACCACCTGCCTAATATTGTGTACGTCCCCCTTGTGCCGCCAAAACAGCGCCAACCCGCATCTCAGAATAGCATTCAGAGATGATATTCTTCTCACCACAATTGTACAGAGCGGTTATCTGAGTTACCATAGACTTTGTCAGTTCAAACCAGTCTGGCCATTCTCTGTTGTCCTCTCTCATCAACAAGGCATTTCTGTCCGCAGAACTGCCGCTCACTAGATGTTTTTTGTTTTTGGCCCCATTCTGAGTAAATTCTAGAGACTGTTGTGTGTGAAAATCCCAGGAGATCAGCAGTTACAGAAATACTCAAACCAGCCCATCTGGCACCAACAATCATGCCACGCTCCAAATCACTGAGATCACATTTTTCCCCATTCTGATGGTTGATGTGAACAATAACTGAAGCTGAATGCATATACAGGTCAGGAGCTTCAGTTAATGTTCACATCAACCATCAGAATGGGGAAAAATATGATCTCAGTGATTTGGAGCGTGGCATGATTGTTGGTGGCAGACGGGCTGGTTTGAGTATTTCTGTAACTGCTGATCTCCTGGGATTTTTAAGCACATCAGTCTCTAGAATTTACTCCGAATGTCGCCAAAAACAAAAAACATCTAGTGGCCAGACTGGTTCAAACTGACAAAGTCTACGGTAACTCAGATAACCACTCTGTACAATTGTGGTGAGAAGAATAGCGTGTCTGAGATGTGGGTTGGCACTGTTTTGGCAGCACGAGGGGGACCTACACAATATTAGGCAGGTGGTTTTAATGTTGTGGCTGATCGGTGTAGTCTATACGATCTTTCCCCACCGTTCGGAGGCGGTTTGATGTCTGAGTCTCCTTGTTGACTGGAATTGTCTGATTGCCCAGATTCTGCATGAGACAGAAACAGAAAGAGAGACAGAGAAAGATGCAATTATATGTCATTAAATGCTTTATATTAAAATATTATCGTTCATTAACTTTAACATTGAAAATATCAATGATTTTTAGAAAGGCACAATGTCACAAATATGCACAAATGTGAACACAAGAGAGAAAATGAGATATGAGGTGTTAGCATCGAAGTATATACTGTATGGATGAAAGAGTGTGTGTGATTGTGTGTTATCAGCACAGTTTATAAAGATGAGGCTGGCGGGCTGTGTTGGCGTGTGTGTTTGTGTAGGTGTTTATCGGTCGGTTGTAGGTGATAAGGGAACACACTTGCTCTTGCCAGCACAATTTGATAGAGATTAATACAGTCACACAACAAAAGAACAGCAGCCTAAACACTAAAAAGAGGACAAAAACAGAGACAAAGTCTCTATTCTCTCTGTTTAGCATGTTGTCTCCATCTCTGTCTCACTCTGTGTCTCTCACTTTCTCTTTTTCTTGAATCCTGGCAGCCATTTTAGTCTTTGGCAGCCATCTTAGCATTAGCGGTGCACACACATTCCTGCTAGCTGACAACACACATATACACAGGATAAACACAGGCCCAAACCCATGAAATGTGTAGGTTATATTTCACATGGCACACAGACATTTCCATTCAGCATCCCATTGCTGTTTGAGCTGACTGATGCTAAGAGTGAGAGCAAAACCCGGCTGAAAAAAACAGCTTAGACCAGCACAATGACCAGGATTTGCATGTTGGTCCAGGCTGGTTTATGCTATTTAGTGGTGGTTTAGCTGGTTGACCAGCATAGCCATGCTGTTCATCCACAAAACTTTGCTAGTGAAATTGAAAAGGTGGCCTTGCTAGTTAAAAAGTTAGAGCTGGCTAGTTGTGGTTAACATATACTGGTCTTTTCAGAAGGAAGACAGTAAGATATAAATATACTCAGAGTGTTTGTGAGAGTAAGTCAAGTCAAATTAGTTACAGTTACAGTACTGTAAGTGTGAGAATAATGGTAAGAGAGTGAGTTTCCTGTGTGTGTGTGTGTGTGTGTGTGTGTGTGTGTGTGTGTGTGTGTGTGTGTGTGTGTGTGTGTGTGTGAAAGAAATACATAAATGAAGATGAAAGCCAAAACATTAAAGGTAAATTCTGGGTATAATACAAGTTAAGCTCAATCGAGACTGTTTGTGGCATATGGTTTATTAACACAAAAATATATTTTGACTTGCCTCTCCTTTACGTTAATAAAGCAAAAATCTGGGTTACAGTGAGGCACTTACAATGGAAGTGCATGGGGGCCATTGCGTAAACATTAAAATACTCACTGGTTCAAAAGTATAGCCACTAGACATAAACAATATGTGTGTTAACATGATTTTAGTGTGATAAAACCACTTACTAACCTTTGTAAAGTTATAGCCAATTTTACAACTTTGTTGCCATGATGATGTGATGTCAACAAACCCTAAAATGACTGTAAAAATGACCATTTAAACTTCACAGCTCAAATAATACATGAGTTTTAACAAGAGAATTACTGTAAGTGATTTTATAAAATTATAAGATTCACATTTCTACCTTTAAACCCTCCAAAAATTGGCCCCCATTCACTTCCATTGTATGTGCCTCACTGTAACCTCAATTTTTGCTTTTTTTTTTAAAGAAAAGGAGGGATGAGTCGAAACACTTATTTGTGGTGATCAACATTATGCCACAAATGTTGTCGATTAAAGCTGCACTACGTAACTTTGTGCTCTCTAGTGACATTTGTGGTTAAAACTTAAAATAGCAAGCAATTTGCAGAAGAACACTTTACGTGAGTCGTGTTTCGGCACTGCTGTTCTGGCGGATGAATCTCATGATTTGAGCTTACATGAACATCGCCTGTGTGTGATTATGACTTGAGATATTCAGTGCTGGAATCATACGGTAATTTGCTATTTTCATGTTGATATAATGATATACGATTAAACATTTAAAACTGAAATATTACTTGCTTTGATAAACATCACTCGTATTCACATATTTTGAATGAATGGATTTTACACTTATAGTGCTTTTCTGACACTACACTCTAAGCACTTTTACATAAAGAACAGGGGACTCAATCACCTCAGTCACTACCAATATATTATAATATTATTATAGATATGTTTTATCTACTATTAATGTTTGTATTGGACTACACTTATCAATTTAAAAGGAGATACTCGTAATATGGTTGATACGGGTTCAATGGAAGACTTTATTATTGTTCTATTATATTGCAATGCAAGTGAACCGTAATACTAAAATAGTATGTTTATGCAATGCTCACAATAACGCAGTAAACTAAAAACATAAAACAAGGATTCAATAATGATGGGGATAAAATATGCTTTATTAAACATGAAAATAATATACTTAAATATAACAATTACAAGAAGTCAATTTCAGAAGTCATAAATATTAGTAAACATGTCATAGTAACTTCCCCCGGCAACGTAGGTACATTGCGATCGGTTAACACACGAGTAATGTTCGATTCATACAAGCATGTGTAACAGGAGCCAGCTGGTAGATAGCTGTGCAGTGTGTAAACCTCACTCTTCTGACCTCAAGAGGTGCACTAGCGACTGACGCTAGGGGCTGTAGCCTTTAGCCTCCTTGTTGGCGCACCCGCCTCCCACGCCGGAGACGCCAGTTCGAGTCCTGTTCAGAGCGGGGCGACAAGGACCGGTTACAATGGTGCTGGGGGGGTAAGTGTAATGGGATCCAGCTGGTAGATAGCTGTGCAGTGTGTAAACCTCAATATCCTGACCTCAAGAGGTGCACTAGCGACTGACGCTAGGAAACGCTGGTTCGAGTCCCCTTCGGAGCGGGGCGACCAGGGCCGGTTACACATGACAAGCAATATAAGCTTCAACAACCCTACAAGACAACATATCCATGCATTATAGCAGGTAAACAACTTCGCCAAACGGATAACAGATAAACATCCATCTAGACGGCAATGATGCTGTCCTGAACTGTGTGTTACTAACTGAACTGAAGTTTCTTTCTTCTTTTTAACGGCGACTCGCAAACTAAAACATTGCATTACCGCCATCTACTGTTAACTTGGGAACGAGACAGCCGGTTCTTTCCTATGTTTATGGACATGACATAGACTAATGACGCAAGGATAAACGTCATAAGCCAGCGATTTCGCGCCAAATCCGACCCGACAGCTCAAAATAAAATCATTTTTATAGGCTTACTGTAGTGAACCAAGGTAAGGACATTATTTTGAACTCTGGTTGTTTATGTACTCAATCAATAATGGCAATTTGTTCATTTTTTATGAAAACATTAAAGGGTTTAGGGTTTAATAGGGTTTTAGGGTTTACAGCGCTATGTCGTCATGGCAACAAGTTTGTAAAATTGGATGTAACTACACAGATAAAGTTAGTAAGCGGTTTTATAACACTAAAATCATGTTTACATACACATATTTCTTACATCTTGTGGATATACCTTTGAAACAGTGAGTATTTTAACATTTACCGACTGACCCCATTGACTTCCACTGTAAGTGCCTCACTGTAACCCAGATTCTGAATCGGAGAACTGTTATTAGAGACAGTTTCTCTCTCTCTCTCTCTCTCTCTCTCTCTCTCTCTCTGGATGAGATTTATCCCCATTCACTTTCATTATATGGAAAAGAGCAGCCAGAATATTCTTCAATAATGTTCCATGGAAGAAAGAAAGTCATGTGGATAAATGATCTATCCCTTTAAGTCCATACATGGCTTCCCTGTTATATTTTTTAATAATAAATGAGATATGAGACTATTTAGGTATGTGTATGCTTGTCTGTTAAACGACTCTGTCTCTCTCTGACCCAAACAGATGTTAAAATCCATAACCCCCCCCCCCCCCCTTAAATCATTCTCTCTTTCTCCCTCCATCCCTGTTTATCAGCATGCAGTTGGGTTTTGCTTAAGAGGTTTAGCATTATGTTGCTAAACATTCTGACCTTTTTTTAATCCATAATGCGCTTAAAGTGTTCCAAAGCACCCTAATCCCCTCCGCCTTCTCACTCCGCCACTCTCCACACTCATTTATCAACCAATACTCATCATTCTCCCGTCTTTCTCACAGCTCTAATTATTTATTTCTCATCCTCAGCTCAGTGTCATGATGAGAAATATCTCATAGCTTGAGGACATCTGTACGTGCAGTGTTGGGTGCGTGTATTGGATTGGTTTATTGCTGTGCTAGAGTTATAATCACTAAGACAAACATCTGTCTATACTTACATATGAAGAGCTTTAGGGAGCAGCTCACAGTTGTTCATCAAGCAACTTCAACTCATTTAAGAGAGGTTAGGATGCTTATTTCATTAAAGGCCAGCTGTTTTTCAAGGTGCATTTCTGTGTGTACATTTTTGTATGTATGCATGTGTGTATGTGTACGATTGTGTATGAAGAAGCAGGTGTATGTGAGTGGTTTCGGCACAGCCTGTCACCCATCTGTGTGCCCGTCTGCAGCAAGAGTCTGCCAACACACAACACATACACACACACACACGTGCACACAGAGAAAATTGGGAGACAGACAGGCAGAGAGAGAGAGACAGACAGGCAGATAGACAAGAGAAGAGAGCAGAAAAATGCATCTTTCACACATAAATCCAAGTGTCTCCATTGCTGTAAGATTTATTACACGGTGCATTACACCCTGCTACAGACGACATGAGATTTAGGTGTTTTACTAGCTTTTGATTATATGCGTACATCGGGTCTCAAAGAACCCCCTTTCATAAAAAAAGTGATTGATGGACAGACAGAAGGACAGAAGGAGACTGAGAAGTAATAAATCAAACTGTGTGTCTCAATCACTAAATAAATGCTGATATAATTATCGACATCGATATAAATAATGACAGAACATTGGCAAAGTGCTGCAACACCTCATGCTGGACAATCATCCTTGATATTTATCATACTGTATCCAGATTGGTCGGTTTTCAGCAGGCCTATAATTAATTTCTATTCTATTCTTTTCTTAGTTTTCAGCAGGCCTATATGCAGTTTTACTGGCCTACATATAGTTTCTATTATATCCTATTCTATTCTATCATTTTTGCAGCAGGCCTATATGTAGTTTTACTGGCCGACATGTAGTTTTTATTCTATTCTATTCTATTCTATTCTATTTGTTTGTAGAAATCCTATAAATAGTTTCAATTCTATTCTATTAGTTTTTCAGCAGGACTATATGTGGTTTCTATTACATTATTTTCTTTTCTATTCGATTTAGCAGGCCTATATGTAGTTTCACTGGCCTGTATGCAGTTTCTATTCTATTTTATTCTATTCCAATCTATTCTATTAGTTTTAGCAGTCCTATATGTAGATTCAGTGGTATATATTTAGTTTCTATTCTATTCTATTCTATTATTTTTGCAGCAGGACTTAATGTAGTTTCAGTGGCCTATATGTAGTTTCTATTCTATTCTATGTTTTTTCACCAGTTTCTATTATTTTTATTTTATTTTATTCTATTCTATTAGTTTTAGCAGGCCTATATGTAGATTCAGTGGTATATATTTAGTTTCTTTTCTTTTCTTTTCTATTCTATTCCATTCTATTCATTTGTAGCAGTCCTATGTGTAGTTTCTAATTTATTCTGTTCTAATCTCATTAAGCATGTGAGACCATGAACTGGGTCATTTTTCACCCCATAATCAGAAGAAAAAACATAAAAAATAAAATAATATTGCATTTAGATATATATTGCAATACGGTAAATAGAATTTATAAGGAGGAATATACCTATTCAAAAAATACCTCATTGCTATAAATCCCTTACAGAAAAATAAATTATTTCATGTAGTAAAATATAATTTCTTTATTTCTTTTGAATGTAGGGTGAAATGTTACCTGGACATGATTCACTCATTATGAGAATGTAAAGACAGTTCTGGTTTTCACCAGTAGGGGGCTCCGCATGGCAGGGGGGAATTCTTGCATGAAAACAGAAATGAAAGAGTCCCAGAGCTCTGGAGAAAGCAGGTGATGTCATTTGGGCCTTTCTGGGGCAGTCACAGGTGTGCAATTTCACATCCACAAACATCACCTTTCAGTGTCAATAAAAATAAACGTATGTTTACACTTTTGTGTTATCACTATGTGGGGAGAGACAACCACAACGATCAAACCACGTCAATGTAATGATGTCATAAACACACACTATAAACACAAACACAGTTAAGTCACTTACTGGACTTACTATCTAACGTTTTATCTGGCAAGACACAGCAGGATGTACAGTATACTCATTTGTGTGTGTGTGTGTGTGTGTGTGTGTGTGTGTGTGTGTGTGTGTGTGCTCAGAATACCCCATGACCCAGACAGGATGTGACTGTTAAACAGGCTTCACAATAAATCAGTGTGTTTAAGGCTGCCCAGGATACTAGGTATAAATCAAACACATATACACATCCTTTGCATACGTAAACCTGTTAATTAAAATATGGAATTTGTTCATCAGCTTTTTCAGACATTCAGGTTGCTTTGCAAGTTTCCACATAATAAGCATATTTATTTTTTATTAATAATATTTATTGTGATAAAAACCCAGTGCACACCTTAGCAGTCCCATAGCAACCCCCTAGCAGCCACACACAACACCCTAAGATCGTTACGGCGAGTTTTGCACGGGCAATCACCACTCACATTTTCTTCTAGTCGATTTTTGACAGTGTTTGGACAGTGCTACAGACAGCCACCAAAGTGATCATGTGACTTAAAAATGCCACTTTGTGCCTTTGAAAAAGAAAGAAAGTGATACAAAGAGTGAGAGAGAAAGGGAAAAGAAGGAGAGAGAGAGCCTAAAGGAGGTATGGGAACAGGAGGTTCTGCCAAAAAAACTGGAGAGAGAATAAGGAGGGGGAAGGCAGATGGATCCGTTGCCAAGGCAAGGGAAGAGAAGAGAAGAGTACAGAACATACATCTAGACAAAGAGAAGAGAGTGAATAGACAACTAATAGAGGAGGAGAACAAACAGAATTACACACAGAATACATGGAAACACATACACTTTGACCCTCAGTCGCAGAACCAGTGAACCTAACATGCTAGTATGTGGTGCGCTGTGGCCCTTTTATCCAATCACAGAGCTGCTAAGCAAATACAGGGGCCAATGATGGGAGGTTTTGAAATCTAAAACCCACTCCGACAACTGCCATTCATGCTATTTATCTTGTGCAGGGTAAACAGCTGAATTGACATTAAACAAAAGGCGGGTGATTCTCACGAAACCTCTCAAGAAAATGTCTTACATTTTGCATATAGAAAATGAAGCCTATTTTAAGGGCCATTAAGATTTTTTACAACAGTTGCACACATTTTACCCCTAAACTCTCATTACTGCAATGAGCATTTCTGGGGCATTTTTATCATTTTTGGTGCCAATTTTGCCCCAAGATCTCCTTAATTTCTGAACCTGGTTATGGTAATGAGAACTGGGGTTAAAATATGCTTAAGTGTCCAAAGTCTTAATGGGCACATATTTTTTGTATTGATTTGGGGTTAAATATGATCAGGACATTTTCTTGACAGGTTTTATGATTAATCGCCTTTACACGCAACAGAACTGTCAACTGTTATTCAGACACACGTTTATTTTCCAATTATGGTGGGGACTTCCCATTGACTTCTATTGTTTTATACTGAGCTAATGATAGTTTCTATCCCCTAAGCCTAAACCTAACCCTCACACAAACCTTTTTGCCTTTTTAGATTTTCATGAACCTCGTGCGACCCCGCGTCCACATGCGTGGACGTTGTATTTTGGCTTCGCCATGCATAACGCAACGCATAATTTAATTTAATTTAAACTGACTGATCTCAGTTCAGGAGACTCTGTATTGTCAATAAAGGGTTAAACTTTTGTCAAAACAACATGGTGCCGACCACAGCAGAGTTTGTCTTTGAGAGAAATGCCAACCAAACCGCATCTGGTAAGAAACCTAATTAAGTTTTTACATTGAAACCTACTTGAGTCAAAAGATTAGAGTCTCTGGTTTCATCCGATATGCATTTTTCAAATTTGAGCGAATTATTGTGAAACAGCACGCTGTTAAACACAACGACCACATTCGTGGACTGTATGCTCAGTTTCAGTTAAAATATCCTCTATTCACTGGGCATTATCACACTGAGAATCAATGGATGAATCCAAAAACTGGAACATGTTGCTTTCAGAGGCTTTATATGGAGTTAGGATGAAAATAAGTTGCATTTCGTACTCTTCTGAGACCAGTGCAGACAGACAGCACACTGGAGGTTAAGTCATTCACTAAATGGGCAGCAAGGGAGCATCCTCTAGCTCTCTACGCAGCTAAATGCATTCAATCCAAACTTCCTATCAAAAGTTCAGTTTCAGGCTGCAGATGATGTTTGGACCAGATATGAGACAATGATAAATGTATAATTTTATTTTAACATGGTTGTCAGTGATTGGATGATGCTGGACATTACTTTGAATCAGAATTAATTATGCTAATTTCTGATGTAATGTCTGTAACATCTCAAAAGCATGAATAACCAACACTCCTGGAAACATAATGAACAATTTGATAAAAAAAAAAAAAAAAAAAAAAAAGGACTTTCAATAGCTTAGTATTATTTAAAATTGTACAACTTAGTCTCACTGTCCACATATGTGGACATACATTTTTAGGAAAAATATTTGGTCTAAAATATAGTTTTTAAAATTTAATTTTTTGCATGTTTCTTAGGTGCAACTAGTTACAAATCAAAAAGGGAAGTGGAAAATGCACATAGCAGTCACGCAGGGGTCTCAGGAAGTTAATACATTATTTAGTATGTTTACTGTATGGAGACATTTTCATTTTGGGTAGGTGGTTTCAGGTTTAAATACCCTTGTAGGGACCAAATGTCGACAAAACCTTATCCCCATGTACATACACATACAGTACATTCTCCTTTTGCATAATTGGCCTTTGTGTATTGTGTACTGTAGCTAAAACACAAACAGGCAGGATGATGTCATGAGAGTGTGTCGTTGGTCACGGAAGGGTAGCAAAGAGTCAATCATGACATCTGGACAAGTGATGGAACTTTTTCAAACACATTCACAGTCATGATGGCGTTGTACACATTAGTCTCCGCTCAGAAAATCCATGTTGTGTAAAACTAGAAATTGGGGCAACATGCATGTGTTTGTGTGTTTATGCGCTTATCTGTAAAATCCTTTAGCACTATTGCACTAATAAACCTCAGTGCATGATTAGAGATTGTGGCTCCAAAAAGCTTTTCTCCAGAATCCTCAGCAACATCAGCAGTCCAAACCGCCCAAAAACAAGCAAACACCCGAATGTCAAAATATCAACACAGCAACAAACATCTCTATGTGAGAGTGCAGACACAGGTCAGAGTCTAATGACCAGCTGTTCTCTGCTGACCTGAGCTGTGTGTGTGTGTGTGTGTGTGTGTGTGTCTGTGTGGATGGCTTTTATCTTATTAAAGGAGATAAGGAGCTTGAGGAGAAGTTTGCCCCTGTCTAGTCTCCCGCTGTTCATCATGGCACTATAAATTGTCAGCCTAGAGTCACTTATCCAGAGCTTTCTCCTCTGACACATTGCCTGACTTGAGATAGCTGGTCTGGGGAATGTGGAGCAAGTCGGTCCCAGGCTTCATCAGAGGCCTGTTGAGCCATTCCAAGTGATAGAAACTCACTTTGAGTTGGATGCCATGAATCAAAGTAAACATACCTGCGGCCACAACGCTAGGGTGCTGTGGGTGGTTGCTAGGGCATTGCTATGGGTTTACTAAGGTGTTCTGAGTGTTTTCATGTGCATTGCTATTCGGTAGCTATGGTGTTGTGGGTGGCTTTTAGGTGGTTACTTATTGGCCAAAGTCAGATGAGCCCCACTCCAAGTCTCTTTGATATTCTGATCCCAAGATTTGGCTCAGGTCCCTCTTTAAATATAATTCTGTGGGATTTTTTTTGCCTGTTTTATCAACGGCAAAGCGAAAAATCACATCTGATTGCTTAGAAAAGTAATAGCATGCCTCTTCTTAACAAGATGCATGATTTGAGGTGTCTTTAACTGAACAAGTTATGCAACAACATTTACAGTCAACCTGAAACGCTTTTGCAATCCATTTTAATTCTGTCATGTGACACATTTATGAGTGAAACAGCATCTTCAACCAGAAAAAAATTTAGGGCGGGACTTGATTTTTCCATTAGGAATTTTCCATTGGGAAAAGTGGTCTCAATATCACTAAAGGGGCTTCTACAGGGGCTTCTTCAAGCGCTGCTTTAACCAAATAACAAGCATTGCAGATGGAAGGGCAAATTTACGTGTTTATCAGGTAAGAAACCGGGAGCTGTGCACAGTTGACATTGAAAACATATATTTGGACTTATAAGAGGAAAAAGTCCTGGTAATTGCTTCGATTCATTCATTGCAGAAATAAATAAGAGTACTTGTTTATGTTAAGGTCTTACAATGTTTTGGTGATTTTAAATTAGTTGAAGAACCACGTGCTTATACTGTAAATATAGGAGAAATGCTCTTTCCGTGTGTGGAAATAATTTGGAATAACGTTGGACCTGTCATTGCAAAGACAAACCTTTTCTATATGCAAACTGCCCGGTAATCATTTGCTGATGCTTCAAAAGGTCAGCTGCAACGGGGTCATAGTTGACAATGTTTGAACTTGAGAGCTGTGTTACAATGCATTAGAGTTGTAGAACAATCTACAACTACAGTTCAATGTATTGGGCAACGCTGAAGCAAGTCATGTGGACGCACACCCCTTGATATAGTCTGAATCGCTTTGCATGAATGACATAATATTTACAGAGCTGTAGAGAGATCAGAATTAAATTATTTTTTATTGTTTTGTGGAAAATCAGTCACAATCAGAGGGAGTATAGGGTTGATCTGAGAATAAAGGTTCGATGAAGGTTTCTCTAGTGCAACTGCAAGTGACTGCATCTGTTTGGCAGCAACTCAGAAAAGTCTAGTGTTTCAGCCTACACACACACACAGCAAGAGAGAGAGAGAGAGAGCGAGAGCTCAGAGAGAGCTAGTGTTTCAGGCCTCGGCCTCAGGGACTGCTATTCCAGGCTAGTTTATGAAAAACAGCTTTATGTGGAAAAAAGGGGAAACTTTGGAAGAGAAAGAGAGAAAGAGAGGTTAAATCAGAAGGAGTTTGCAGTAAGAAACAAAGGCCACGTACACACCGCAAAGTTTTGATAATGACGACCACATAAATACTAGATTGAATGCCAGAGTCACTCCTGAACTTGCGATGGTTGGCACAGTGATAACCATAGCAATGTTTTGCATCTTGCGGATGTACATTTTCACGATAAACTAATCGTAAAAATGAACAATTACAGCATACAACATTTAAGTCTACTTCTTTTGCGTCAAACATTTTTTTTGCAGCGGTATTCTAACCAATCTCAAACATGTCCGCTGAGCAATTAAACAGCCATGGCGAATCAGAGATGCTTAAATTAGTTTACAGTCCTATCGGTAATGACAACCGATTTTATTGCGCAATTTTTATACAGTCTGAAGCCCAGATGCTTGCTTTATGTTTCACCTCTGTTCACGGTGACACACGAAAATTAGTGGCTAACAAACATGACCTGACACTTGAAAAGAAGCTTTATAACAAAAGTAAACAGCACAGTCAGTCATTTGGATTTAATTAGGATTCATTACATGCCACGCTGCTTGATTGCGATGTAGACGGTAAATTAACTGCAAAAGAAAAACGCGCCAAAACTAGAACAATCAACACACCGTAGACACAGTATTAATATCTCATTAAATGTACAGTGTATATAGCTTCATTTATAACGAGAACATTCGAGAGAGTGCAGAACTCAGAGACTATTTAGCAGAGACAGGCCACTTCTATTAAAATGAATGGGAGAAATTGGAATGCCCAACGGTCAACGGATGTAGAAAAGGAAGTCCCACCTTACAGTTAAAAGAGCCAATCACCTTTTAGACCCTAACCCTTTCAATCAGCTCGAGTATGCGCATTAGCTATACAAGCCGGGATAATTGCCTCTATGATACCAGTGTTGTCAAATTTTACTGCTGATTTGAAATATGTTCTTTGATCGTAATCTTGACCAACTGTTTTGGAGATTTCGGTCTTTCCCCATTCAAGAGGATAGGAGCAGCACTTGTATGCCGTTTGTTTACATAGAAAAATAACTGCCCAGCCTGCCCGAGAGTGCTCCAAAGATGGCCGCCGAGTGGACTGACTTGCCAAAAAAGACTTTGGTTGCGTCTGAAACCAGGAAAATGCTGCCTCCGGAGGCTGTATACGGAGATAGGAAGGGAACAAGGCACGTCCAAATGTTCGCGTCACGTATTGTCTACTGAGATAACCTTCATCTGACTGATTTTTGAAGGCAGCATAGATGTATCCTTCGCTGCCTATTAAATCCCACAATACTGTGCGTGGGGATCCACAGAGGTTGAACTGAAGAACGAAAAAGGTGGCAGAAGAGGCAGTTGATAGCCAGTTTGTGTTTTTTTTCTTCCACTTTTTCCAACTTCTGATTCCATTTCTTGAGAGAAAGTAGCATTATTAAATATGCACTGGTTATCACCAAAACTCACTTGATGTTGTTGTAGATTATTAGACCTTTGTGGTTTGGTTGGACTGAATGAATTCTGGTATCGTGGCAATAATGTGAAGTAGCGCTGCCTAGTAAGCCTGTCCGAAACCAGTTTCCAGAAATACCTTCGTTCGCAAACGCTGTTAAGTCATTGACTGATCGGTCAGCGAGACAACAAGGTAGCTACCTTTGGTTTCAAACGCAGCCTTTGTCTGCGCGGAGCGTCAGTGAGCTTGCGCTGAACTGCTTCAGTCATTGTAATGGAAGAGTTCTAATACTGTCGCATTGCTCGATTTCTGTGTATAATTTATCCAGATTTTTTTAAACTGTTTCAGTTTGTCCAGCTACTAAGTGGGCCAATGTGAATTTTATTTACTGATGTATAAAACAGCTTAACAGTTCTCATCTGATTTTGGATGTGTAGCCTACATAAAAAATATGGCTTGGGAGGCCTGGGTAGCTCAGCGAGCAAAGACACTGACTACCCCCCTGGAGTCACGAGTTCGAAACCAGGGTCGGCCTGAGTGACTCCAGCCAGGTCTCCTAATCAACCAAATTGGCCCGGTTGCTAGGGAGGGTAGAGTCACATGGGGTAACCTCGTTATAATGTGGTTCGTTCTCGGTGGGGCGCATGGTGAGTTGTGCGTGGATGCCGCGGAGAATGGTGTGAAGCCTCCACACGCGCTATGTCTCCGCGGTAATGCGCTCAACAAGCCACGTGATCAGATGAGTGGATTGACAGCCTCAGACGTGGAGGCAACTGAGATTCGTCCTCTGCCACCCAGATTGAGACAAGTCACTACGCCACCACAAGGCGAATTGGGAATGGGGCATTCCAAATTGGGGAGATAAAGAGGAGAGAAAAAAATATATATATATGGCTTGAAGTTGAACCAAAAAGTATTTAATGTCACTTCTCTTATTTGATATTAATAAAAATAATTACACTATCAAAGTAAATTACTTAATGTAAATGAATGTAAGTTTATTCAAATTTATCGTCATTGTCATTGGAGTGAATTTGGTTGTAGAATGCAGTTGTCACTCCTGCAAAGAAACAAACTCTGTATGTACAGAGCAGAATTGAGCACTTGAGTGACAACTGAATTTAGCTGCAGTGTGTACGTGGCCAAGACGAAGTAAACGATGAGTAGCCAGTGGAGGAAAACTCCTGGCAGAGTCGCTGTTATACGGCTTGATTTATTTTTGAATAGTGCCATTATCTCTCCAAAATTTTTCTTTGAACAAGTAAACTATTTTCCTTTTTGTCACGTAGACATATTTTTCCCTCCCTTCTTTTCACCAGACAGGAAGTGAAGTTAATGGTAAAAGTGAGGAATAGAGGAGGAGACATCTGCTCTGTCCTTAAACAGGCCACAGATGCACCAACTCTCTCGGTTAGGCCAGTAGAGCACAGCTGGGAGGCAGGTGCTGTCGATCATCTGGCATGAAGCGAATCACAACAACCTCAAATGAACCGGCTCCATACCCGCCCTCAGCAGCCCTCAGGGTAAGCTGGACAGAGAGCCTCTTAGGAACACCTTCAGGCCCAGATGTCATGCAGTGCCGGCCATATATCATTAAGCATTGCTTTCCAGAGCATGATGACTTCTAGGGTTCATGTTCAGATGGGTTCAGGGTTGCTCTGTAGTTGTAGTGTGCTTTTGTTAGAATGCTTCAGGACAGAACTAATAAAGTGTGGATGAAATTCTGGTTATTACCAACGTAATTTCTGTGAGTGGAGTTTTCAGCATGTAAATATGTGTATTTTGTGAAAGTTACTGGGGTTTACCGGCGTTACATTGTCATGACATTAAAGTTTAAATGTTTCCTAAAACATTACAATCTCAAGGTCAGTAAGTGCTAATAACACCAGTCTTGTGTTAATATGTATGCTGTTTTAGTCCTAGTTCTAGTCTTGTGGCTATAAGTCCAAACGGTCCAACCTCTCACTAGCCTCTCTCAGTTGCTCTCTTTCTCCCCATCTGATTTCACTTATCTGGCAGTTTCTGTCTGAAAGGATACTGATGGCCTAATAATCCCACTTTCCTGCAATTATCTCTTTTTTCCTCTCATTCCATCTTCAATTCCTCCCTTTTTCTCTTGTCACCCCTGATGAAAAGGGGGAAGCGCGTGGGATGGTTTCTGTGCATTTCATACGAATTTCTGCACTCTGCAGATGTTGGTACGGATGCTACATCGTCACAAAAATACCAGCCCTTGAAAAGAATGGAATGGAAAAGGAAGAAAAGAAAAGAAAGCAAGGGAAACCCCAGCATCTTGGCCACAGGGTATGTGTGTTTGCTGCCAGTGAGGTGAACGGCACCCAACTAAAACAGAAATCTAAATCACTAAGCAAATGTTTAGATGTCTGAGCTGCATCTGGTGTTGTGAGCAGAGGGACAGACTGCTGCTCCTGGTAGCTAAAAAGAAATCAAATCGCATACAGTATGCATCAGATCAAATGAAGGAATACAGCTGAACCTTGGCTGCATTAAAGAAATAGTTCAGCCTCTGGGCATTTCAAAGCCATATGCTGGTAGTTTTTTTCTGTGGAATACCAATGGAGACATTTTTTAGAATGTACACGCTCCTCTTTTCCAGTTCATAGTGGCTACGGCTGTCAAACTCCAAAGAGGACAAAAAACACCATAACAATATTACAGATAGGGCTGTTGATTTAGCTGTAAAGGCAACATGCCTTGTCAAACCAACAAGAGCAGGCAGTAATGCCTTCAACAGATGTGCTTTTGCACTCAAAAACCGAATGCAGGGATCTTGAGACTCGTTTTCAATATTTCGAATTACGTTTAACTTGACACAGTGTCCACAAAACAGTGCTTATGACTAGAGATGCTGAAAACTAGTGAAACACGACGCAAACAATGTGAGACGCTCCAAAAGCGATTTCTGACATCGAGTAGATAGATCAACAATTTAAAAAAGCTCATATGGAATAGTTATGGTCAATGATAAGGAAATAAAACAATTATTTTTTTTATATTTTGACTTTTAAGGTACTTTTTGTATTGTAGAAATGCTTAACTTGCCTGCTGCCAAAATATATGTATATGATATAATGTATTTAAATGATCTGAATTATAATATTTATTATAATACTATAAGTGTAATTATTTTAATTATTATATGCTAAATTATCTTTATTTTGGGGTCTTTTTCATTAAATATGGAAATATGCGATTAATTGCAATTAATTCGGTGAATTAATCGGCACTTCATATGATTAAATTGTTATTCTTTAATGGTTCTTTATTTTGTCCTTTTTTGGTTCTTGACAGCCGTGGTCACTATGAACTGTTGTTGTATGGAAAAGAGCTGTGTGAAGATTCTTCAGAAATTCTACTTTTTTTTGTTTCACAGAAGACATCATGTCAAATGGGTTTGGAATGATGTGAGAGTGATTTAAACAATCCACTATTATATAAAGCCCCAAGCACATCTGAAAACCTCACTACAAATTGATTAAGACTGAAATTGCATCAGTTTGGAAGGCTGAAATGCTGATGAATATGTGATGTAAAGTCACTTTAGACTTAGGTTAGGGAATGTTAAAGAACGTGTTTTGGCTTGTGTTTAGCTGGCCTGCAAGCATTCATCATTTTCTCATTAGCTCTAAGTTGAAGTAATTACATTCTACAGATTAATTACTCAGATCAGCATCTCTACTGAATAAAAGGAGAGTAAGTCCTAGAACAAAGTGACCCAGAGTTCAAAAATCTTGAAACCTTCTCTGGTTCTCCAATCAGAGCAGCTGGGACCCATTAACACGTGTATAACAACTCAATTTCTCCTGCACGTCTTTTCCTATGCCTCGCTCTCTCGCTCTTTCAAGACTCCCTAGGTCCCCACACCAATGCATGCTGGGACAGAATAAAAAAAAAATCATAAGGATGGAAATTAACAAGTGGAAAGTCAATGGGATGATTACTATTACTATTGCTCATACTTACTGTAGAGTTAGGGTTAGGGTTCTGGGATTCTAATTTCAAATGTTAAGGTTAGGGTTCCAGGATTCCAATTTCTAATGTCAGAGTTAGGGTTCCGGGATTCAAATTTCGAATTTTAGGGTCAAGGTTCCAGGATTCACATTTCTAATGTTAGGGTTATGGGATTCACATTTCTAATGTTAGAGTTAGGGTTCCGGGATTCCAATTTCTAATGTTAGAGTTAGGGTTCCGGGATTCCAATTTCGAATGTTAGGTTAGGGTTTCGGCATTCAAATTTCTAATGTTAGGTTAGGGTTCCGGGATTCCAATTTCTAATGTTAGAGTTAGGGTTCCGGGATTCCAATTTCTAATGTTAGGTTAGGGTTTCGGGATTTAAATTTCTAATGTCTGTGTTAGGGTTTTGGGATTACAATTTTTAATGTTAGAGTTAAGGTTCTGGGATTCCAATTTCGAATACTAGGTCAGGGTTTCGGGATTCCAATTTCGAGTGTTAGGTTAGGGTTCTGGGATTCCAATGTCTAATGTTAGAGTTAGGGTTCCGGTATTCCAATTTCGAATGTTAGGTTAGGGTTTCGGGATTCCAGTTTCTAATGTTAGAGTTAGGGTTTCGGGATTCCAATTTTGAATGTTAGGTTAGGGTTTTGGGATTCCAATTTCTAACGTTAGAGTTAGGGTTTCGGGATTTAAATTTCTAATAATAGGTTAGGGTTCTGTGATTCCAATTTCTAATGTTAGAGTTAGGGTTCCGGGATTCCAATTTAGAATGTTAGTTTAGGGTTTCGGGATTTACATTTCTAATGTTAGGTTAGGGTTTCGGGATTCCAATTTCTAATGTTAGAGTTAGGGTTCCGGTATTCCACTTTCGAATGTTAGGTTAGAGTTTTCGGATTCCAATTTCTAATGTTAGAGTTAGGGTTTCGGGATTTAAATTTCTAATGTTAGGTTAGGGTTCCGGGATTCCAATTTCTAATGTTAGGTTAGGGTTCTGGGATTCCAATTTCGAATGTTAGAGTTAGGGTTTCGGGATTTAAATTTCTAATGTTAGAGTTAGGGTTTCGGGATTTAAATTTCTAATAATAGGTTAGGGTTCCGGGATTCCAATTTCTAATGTTAGAGTTAGGGTTCCGGGATTCTAGTTTCTAATGTTAGAGTTAGGTCCCGGGATTCCAATTTCTAATGTTAGGTTAGGGTTCTGGGATTCCAATTTCGAATGTTAGGTTAGGGTTCTGGGATTCCAGTTTCTAATGTTAGAGTTAGGGTTTCGGGATTTAAATTTCTAATAATAGGTTAGGGTTCCGGGATTCCAATTTCTAATGTTAGAGTTAGGGTTCCGGGATTCTAGTTTCTAATGTTAGAGTTAGGTCCCGGGATTCCAATTTCTAATGTTAGGTTAGGGTTCCGGGATTCCACTTTCGAATGTTAGGTTAGGGTTTTCGGATTCCAATTTCTAATGTTAGAGTTAGGGTTTCGGGATTTAAATTTCTAATGTTAGGTTAGGGTTTTCGGATTCCAATTTCTAATGTTAGAGTTAGGGTTTCGGGATTTAAATTTCTAATGTTAGTTTAGGGTTTTGGGATATACATTTCTAATGTTAGGTTAGGGTTTTGGGATTTAAATTTCTCATGTTAGGTTAGAGATTTTAGTGTTTTAATTCTGGGATTACAATTTTTCCCTTCTAGGTTTAGGTTTAGGGATGTGAACAAACCGCTAACCTCAAGTGTTAGTGTAAATACCAGCTCGTAACTCTGCTCATACAGTTTGTGCTACAGACAGGAATAATAACTCAAATCGTGCAGCTTGTTGAGGAGAGTGTGAAATTAATTTTCTATGCAATCATAGTTATGATTTTCACCTGATGGACGATTTATGACCCCAAAATATTGTTGGTTTGTATTAAAAAAGGGACAAAAGTCATCTCTAGGCTCTTTTGACTTGGGCTTGAAAGCAAGCATCTTGCAACCACCCTAGCAACCGCATTACAACACACAAAAAACACTAAGAACACCTTAGCAACCACATAGTAATGACCTGCAACCAATAAAACCCTTGCATCATAGTGTCGACATATTGCACGGGCGAGCACCAGTTACATGTATAATTCTATTTTGATTCATTTTCGAGTGTTGCTCATTAAAAAGTGGAAGAAATTAAGAATATTTCTCAACCAAAGGCGAACAAGGAAGAATTTTGAGTGTATGATATTGTCACAACATTGCCCTGGCACACTTGAAGTGTGTGCTGGGATCAGGGTGAGTCTGGGTGTGCGTATTTTGGTTGTATTCCTCTTTTATAAAGAGACAGTTAGTCTAATACTTTCAGGCCTTGTAGCTGTTGATCTGTTGTAGGTTAAGCTATAAAACACACTCACAGTAATACCCTGCAGTCCCAAACACACTTTGAGGGGAGGTGCATGTGATTACTGAACATATCCCCAAATACTGCTCAGTCAGCACGTAAGAGCCTTATGGGTTTGGAAAGGATAAATATATGGATAAAATTACACAACTATGCACACTCTACAAAGTCACGCACGTGTAGGCACAAAAATCATCTCAGACCAGTGAAGCAGTCGGACAGTATGAGGAAGACATATGAGAGGACTATATGAGTGTGGTGTGTGCACTCGAGTGACCAGGATGATTATTGGACATAGTAGCTTTAGATCAGATTCTAGGATGAATAGAGCAATTGTTTTGTGTGTAGATAAACTACAACATGGCCAGCTTGCTAATCTCATTACGTAAATCTCTTAAGGTTGCAAATCCCCTTTACTGAAATATGTGATTTTAAAGGTGATGCAATTTTTCTACATTACAATACTTTCTCCTATCCTAGCATAATATGTAGAGGCAACTCTAAGTAAGCCATCCGTAGGTTGATTTCCCCGAAAAGTGTAAACCCTGTAGATTATTTATTCAATTAAATGATTAATCCAATTAAAGAAGGCTAATTTTATTTACTACATTTTATTAAAACGCATGTTATTTCACATCTTTCCCAATGCTCTCCTTCAAATAATATGCAGATTGAAGGCTTACTGAACTTCATTGAACTTTAAACTCACATAACTTAAATGTATAAAAAATGTTCCTTGTATAAAAGCAACATAAGAGTGGGATAGGATTAAAATGTGCTTTCAGAGGAGTGTTTTTAGCTTCTGCCAATATCTTATGAGACTGTGGAGGCAGCAGAAGAGAGGCTACTTATAGTCACAGCATAATCTAAAAGCGTAAACCGTGGAGTTGATAAATGTCTCCGCTATGAGACTCTGCTTAAAGTCATTCAGCAATATGACACATAGCAATTTTTATTGCTTGCTGGTGATTTTAATTGTAATTGACAGAAACCAAACAAATTCTCACACAACTTCAAGGTATAATTTGATATGCTTTTTTCAGACAAATCAGGTTTCTATGTGTGGAGAAACCTACATAATAATGCACGGCAGTATATTTGGGCAGATGCAAGAGGGAATTCAATCTCTATATCACGGTTGGATAGATACTATTGCTTTTAACTTTATTGCTATAGATTTTGCTGTATTTGATGGTCTGAAAGAATTCTGTAAAACACTGCTTGAAAATGCTCACTTTAAACAATAAAGTTACTATTTTTTTTGATAGATGGAGACTAGTTTTAAAAGGTTTGTTTGTGTGCTGATTTTTTTGTATGCAAAACTTTTTGTACAAATTCTGTCTCTTCCTCTCTTAATATTTCTGGGCGGTAATAGAGCTTCCATTGTTTGAGACAAGAGGAAGCAGGAACTGTATCCTCAATGACCTGAATGTAACCTGTGTGTGTGTGTGTGTGTGTGTGTTGACAGCTCCCCATAATGAAATTCCTCTAGAGTCTTTAATGCCCCATCACACACACAAATATTACACACACTGGATGTGTCAGTACCCTGATCTTGTAGTTGTGTTTGAGTATTGTTGCTTTAATAGGCCGGTCACGCTCACTTACTGCTGTTTGAAAAGAACTTCAGTGTGGATTCTGCCATTTAGTCCTGTGGCTGACATGCTTTAATGATGCTTTAATTTCATTGAAACATTCACTGAAAGTCAAGAGAGCAGAGAAACATATCAACACATTTCTTTCTTTCTTTGCTTCCTTCCTTTTTTCCCTTTCTTTTCTTTTGCTTTCTTACTTTCCTTCTTCCTCCCTTCCTCCCTCCCTCTCTTTTTTCTTTCTTTATTTCTTTTTCCTTTCTTTGCTTCCTCCCTTTCTTTCTTTCCTTCATTCATTCCTTTCTTCCTTTCTTTTTCTTTGCTTCCTTCCTTTCCTTGTTCCTTCCTTCCTCCCTCTCTTTCGTTCTTTCCTTCCTTTTTTCTTCCTTTTTTGTCTTTCTTTCTTTCCTTCACTCATTCCTTTCTTCCCTTTCTTTTTCTTTGCTTTCTTTCTTTGCTTCCTTCCTTCTTCCTTCCTTCCTCCCTCCCTCTCTTTCTTTCTTTCTTTCTTTCTTTCTTTCCTTTCTTCCCTTTCTTTTTCTTTGCTTTCTTTCTTTGCTTCCTTCCTTCTTCCTTCCTTCCTTCCTTCCTCCCTCTCTTTCTTTCTCTTTCTTTCCTTTCTTCCCTTTCTTTTTTTGCTTTCTTTCTTCCCTTTCTTTTTCTTTGCTTCCTTTCCTTCTTCCTTCCTTCCTTCCTTCCTCCCTTTCTTTCTTTCTTTCTTTCTTTCTTTCTTCCCTTTCTTTTTCTTTGTTTTCTTTCTTTGCTTCCTTCCTTTCCTTCTTCCTTCCTTCCTTCCTTCCTCTCTTTCTTTCTTTCTTTCCTTTCTTCCCTTTCTTTTTCTTTGCTTTCTTTCTTTCTTTGCTTCCTTCCTTTCCTTCTTCCTTCCTTCCTCCCTCTCTCTTTCTTTCTTTATTTTTTCATTTTTTTCTTTCCTTTCTTCCCTTTCTTTTTCTTTGCTTTCTTTCTTTGCTTCCTTCCTTCCTTCCTCCCTCTCTTTCTTTCTTTCTTTCTTTCTTTCCTTTCTTCCCTTTCTTTTTCTTTTCTTTCTTTCTTTCTTTACTTCCTTTCCTTCTTCCTTCCTTCCTTCCTTCCTCCCTCCCTCTCTTTCTTTCTTTCTTTGCTTCCTTTCTTTTTTCTTCCTTTTTTGTCTTTCTTTGCTTCCTTTCTTTCTTCCTTTCTTTTTCCTTTCTTTTTCCTTTCTTTTCCTTTCTTTTCCTTTCTTTGTTTGCTTCCTTCCTTTCTTCCTTTTTCCCTGTCTTCCCTTTTTTATTTTCTTTCTTTCTTTCTTTTTCTTCTTTCCTTTCTTCCTCCCTTTCTTTCTTTCCTTCATTCATTCCTTCCCTTTCTTTTTCTTTTCTTTCTTTCTTTCTTTGTTCGCTTCCTTTCTTTTCTTCCTATATTTCTTTTTCCTTTCTTTTTTCTTTCTTTCTGTGCTTCCTTTCTTTCCTTCATTTTTCTTTCTTTCACATTATTAGCTTCATTCCTTCACTACTTCATTTCTGTTTTTCTTTCCTTAACTTTTTCTTCCTTTTTCCCTGTCTTCCCTTTTTTCTTTCTTTCTTTTTCTTCTTTCATTCCTTCCACCCTTCCTTCCTTTCTTTCTTTTCTTATTTCCTTTCTCTTTGCTTCCTTCTTTTCTCTTTACTTCCTCCACTTTCTCAGCTTTTTTGCCTCCTTTTTTGATTTGTCTTTCATTCTTCCATCCATCCATCCTTCCCTCCTTTCTTCCATTTCTTTCGTTATCATTTTATGTGTGAGAATGACAAGGTATTTAACTACATGATAGCAGACTGTGTAAAAGTAGAGAGAAAAGGTTTTAGTTCCAAGATAATTGTGAGAGAGAGAGTGAGAAAGGTAAAGGAATGCAGGAGGATGGGAACAGGCAGTTCTTTGGCACCCATGAATCTAATGTCCTCTTTAGCAAACTCTGCCTCTCTCTTTCTAGTTATGGTTATATTATTGCAGTGTGAGTAGACAAATGAAAACATTTGTCTGCCAACAGCAAGACCACAGAAGTCTCTCAAAACGTCCAAATCTCACACTCCTTCATTTCCTTTCATGTTTCAGCTTTGACAAACACACACTTACAATGCAGGAGACAGACATTTCACAATCCCCCACACACACTTGCTCCTCATTCTGCAGTCAGCAACACACACTTTATAACTCTCTTACACACACCAGGGTTATTACAGTTGACTAAAAACTACAACAAAACTATTGATTTAATATATATATATTAGCAAAATACAAAAATAACACAAAGTTAATGAATAAACAAATAAAAACATGTTTTTAAAAGTTGAACTGTTTTTAAATTCACATAGTGTCTTGGGCACTCATTGCACGAGACAGCAAGACATGTTGTAATGATCAAAGATGTTTAGTGCATAGCTGTTTGTGAACGTGCCCTTACATGTGTAAAACTCCTGAATTTGCTTGGTTTTCAATTCTTGAATGACACACAAACAACAACAATTGCATCTAATTCTGTACGATTTGGATGCTGCATAACCCTAAGCATGTTTACCACTGCCATTTGAGGCATTACATGGTCAGAGCTGAACTCCTAATCTCAATTAATCGCACTATTGGTTCACTAAGGTTTAGCCTTGGTCTACAAGTGAGCTCAGTCTCAATCGTCATCTCATTAAGAACAAATCAGCACAAACTGATCGAAATGTTTGGGGATTGTCTACATGGACTGAAGTTTTGAGTCTTCAGTGAAGTGGTTTTGAAGTGGTTTGAGATTATGTATTTGTGCTGAGGTCAAAAGGTTAGAGGGTGTTTAGTGCCTTAATGGGGGATTTAGTTGCATAACAACCCAAATCTCAATCAATCAATGCTCAACCTAAATAACATCCTAACACAGTTAGTTAAGACAAAATCGTTACACACACATAATTTGCGTGATTGCGGAGGAGTCTATCATTTGGGAGGATTGAGGGGATATACAGAAAAAAAAAATAACACTGGGCATGTTGGCACTTTAAAACACACATACGGCTTAAATCGAGAGCCAAACCACTGGCACTAAACTGAGACACACTGTGCAATTATTGGAGTGTGTGTGTATGTTAGGGGAATCTATCAGTGGCACTGCTACAGAGCAAATAAAAGGTTTGAGGTCTGTTTTAAATTTGAGCCGCCACATATTTACAAATACCGAGAGAGAGAGAGAGAGAGAGAGAGAGAGACTATGCAGATTGAGATACTGGTGTTCTCGATCAAGCCATAATAAATATTGTAAACAAAGATAAATATCTCCAGAGACTGAACAAAATCTTGGAACAGGGGACTGTGGTGAGATGTAAGAAAGAGACACGGGATATTTATAAATATTACGGTAGTTGACATTAAATACTTTTGAAAAGTTGACATGTCCTGTGACGTAAAAACGCTATACTCCATTTAAAAGTACGTTAAACAGCATTTTGCGAATAAGCTTTTATGACTTCATATAAATTCAGAGGCTACATGCAATATTTGTATTTTAGAAAATGTATTTGTCACAACGCAGGACCATTTACTATGAACTAGTAAATGTAAAAGGTGATTAGAAACTGTGAAAAAGAAATCGTGACCAGTTACAGGACTTAAAACAAACACTTTCCTTTATACATGCATATTACTTTTTACCTAAAATCTTTGAAGTCTGACATGTAGCAATTATCCTACCACACACACACAGCTGCCAAGTCTAACAGCTATTTTAACCTTTGACCTTCAGCTTGTTATTGTTAACACGTCAGTATGACCCAAACGCGTGCAGTTATCTTAACCTCTGACCCCTGACATGTCTCAGTAGCCTCCAGGGAAACACTCCTCAAACAAGAGCAGGGAATCACCTTCACACTGACACAGGGCTTACAGCACCACGTTACATAAACCAGAGACACAAGCACAAGTCAGTTGATAAAACGCCTCTGACTTATCAATTATTCTGATTTATTTACAGATAAAGAAGCAGTAACCAAAAACAGGGGCGTGAAAAAGCATGTGAACCCTTTGGAATTACCTGCATTTATGCATACATTTTATTTTAAATCTGGTTTGATCTTCATCTAAGTTACAATAATGAACAAACAGAATCTGTTTTAACAAATAACACACAAATAATTTTATTGTTCTTGTACATATTGTACATCATTCAAACATTCACAGTATAGGTTGGAAAAAGTATGTGTATATGCTAATGACGTCAACAAAAGCTAACTAGAGTCAGGAGTTGGCAAACCTGCTATCCACTTAATGAAATGAGATTGGAGGTGTGGGTTAGAGCAACTTTGACTAATAAAAAGCACTCAAATATTTAGCATTTGCTATTCACGAGCAGCATCTGCTGACGTGGACCATGCCTTGCAAAAATCAAGAATTGTTGCTTTGCATAAAGCTGGAATGGGCTACAAAGTTACCTCGAAGTGTCTAGATATTCATCTGTCCACAGTTAGACAAATTGTCTATAAATGGAGACAATTTAGTACTGTGGGTACTCTCACTAGAAGTGGCCGTCCAGCCAAGATGACTCAAAGGGCACACTGCAGAATGCTCAATGAGGTAAAAACAAACCACAGAGTGACAGCTAAAGACTTGAAGAATCACTGGTACTGGTTAACATCTCTGTTCATGAGTCTACTTTATGAAAAAAAAAAAAAAAAAACATTAAACAGGCACGGTGTCCATGGCAGTAACACACTTCACTTTTAAAGTCAACGTGAAATTACAATTTACCCTGGTTTTACTAATACACAATCCTGGTCTTATTGTGCACAACTGCTCCCTAAATGTGTTAGATTATGGAAGTAAAATTGGTTGCGAAAGGTGTTACATGACTTTAAAATGAGATTTGTTAATACTGTGATCGAATACTGCACTATTGTATCTATACTGTACTATTTTAATACTGCTATATAAGAGGAATATCAATATGCATTCTAGTAAATGTGGTAGGAAACATTTGTGGCCTGGAGTCTTGTTAAAACTAATATCACACATGAACAGAAGATGGAGAGAATCTGCACATGGGACGGCTCATGGGAAGAATGAGCAGGAATGCAACAGCAGGGTGTTTGAGCAAATCTGGAACGAGTCTATAAATTGAGCAGCAGTGAGGCTGAGTGGACAGCTGCGTAACAGCCATATTTGCATCTTGTTTATATCAATTGGCAAGAGAGTGTTTACATCTTAAAATGCTTTTGAACTTTCCAATGAAGCTTTCAAGATTAGGTTTCTTTCAGTAAGTATCACCCTTGAGAATAAGAGGCGCTCAGCAGCTCTGAAAGACAGATTTCCATCACAGCGTCTTAGAATAACTGAATTATTGTACAAAAGTGATAAATAGAGAAAGATCCATTGACTCTGTCCCCCTGGATCTTAAGGGATAGTTTCTAGTAAATGATGACAGAATATTTATTTTTAGGTGAAATTTAAAAGCTGCTCCTGTATTCTGATAGCTTGTAATGTGAAGAGAGATTAACACTTTGAGGGTAAAGAGGGCATGTCAGCATAGACATTTTTTGCCCAGATGGCACTCATAAAAGTTTGTAATTTTCTGATTGAAACAAATCAGCGTTATCAGAGAAAGTGAATGACAAATGTAGCAGATGACATTGAAATCACCCTCCAGAGGTCTTTTCCCTCAGAATATTAGAGTTCATTTTTATTTGGTTCATGTAAACTGTTAGCACAGAAGATATTTACAGTCTGGTCATTACAAGTTGTTATAATAGTATGAGATGGGGAAATCATAAAAAACGTAAGAATTGGCTTTGAATGTTAGCACGCAATTTGATTGACTTTTACTCCCGTTTAGAAAAATAAATAAACTAACAAGCAATGTTATTACGATTTACCTAAGTTTACCCCTTAACCTAAACCTATACCTAACCATGATTATAATAGGAAAATCACTCTTTGTGTACCACTCAAAATGTGTTCACTGACTTTTCCTTTATTAAAATAAAGTTTTGGATAGTATGCTAGCTAAAATTTGATGCCTGTATTGTATAGATTTGAAATTTTGTTTGTTGATTGTTTGGCCTCTATATGGGAGTAAAAGTGGCAACCTTTTGTGCAAGTCAAGTCATATAATATCCTACGTTTTTGTACCAGTTTTCATGAGACTATGCTGGATAACTACCAGCTTTAATGTTTGCATACTACAGTCATATCCTCAACATTTTTGTATTTACCGTCAAGATGGTGGATGAAACGAGGGTAATGTTAATTATTATTTTACTTTGTAGTGCTGTCAGTCGATACATTTCTTTAATTGTGATTAATCACATCATTTTTTGTAGTTAATCGCGATTAATTGCAGATTTTGAAAGTGTTGAAATTTGACACTATACTGTATATACTTCTTTTCCTGTCAAAATGCATTCATTTCCATCTTAGGAAAGAGAACAAAAAATATGTATCAATATAATGCTTTATGAAAATTTTCCAAACAGAGCCTTCAACAGTATAAAGATAGAAATGCACTAAAATAGCACCAATTCAAGTAACATTAAACGTTTCCCAAAGTGTAAGTGGGAGTTTGACTAATTGAAAGAACTAGTCTCCACGTAGTTTGCATTTTCATTGCAACGGGCATTAAATCTCTTAAACTCTCATTTCCTCAACAATATTAATCAGCAGGCAGACCTTTGGCTTTCCCCTTTGTTTAAGCAATCGTGAAGCCGCGTTCGTGATTCGTGTCAGGATGTCAAAGCCAGCGTCACGCGCCGCTTTGAACTCACCATGAAAAGTGTTTGCGGACAAAAATGGCTCATTCTGCATTTTGGTGATAGATAAGACTTGACGTGCTTCTGTGGTAATTAAAATGTGCTTTACATCAGCTGAAAAACACTCTATTTCTGTCACAAGTCCAATCTGGGATGTTTTGTACGTCAAATAGTGTTAAGAGATTTTATCACTAACACGGAAGCGCTGTTGTGTGTGTTTGTGGTGGGCAGTGTAATGACTCTGGATGGACACATTACAAAGGTTCCGCACTTCCAACCAGAGTTTTTGCTGATTTATTTCATTATTACGGTAAATTTGTTAATCGCGATTAAGAAAAATGAACGCATTAAACTTTAATTAATCGCATGCGTTAACGCGTTAATTCTTACAGCTCTAATACTTAGAATTTATTCAGTAGTTCAGGGCTCCAGACAAAATAAAATTACTTAGGAGCCATTGGCTCCTAAACTGAAACATTAAGGAGCCAAATGGCTGTTTTTAGTAGCCAAATCACATATTTTATCAATTAGAAAGCCGAAGATAAAGAAGACAGCTGATAACCCATTAATCAGAGGTTTAATAAACAGTATATATAGTTGAGAAGATAAGTTTGCATTCCTTTTTGTGTCATAAATGTTCACACCCCTTTCATAATTTATATAAATATAAGAGATAAAATATTTTTTTTTAATTTAGTACTGCTCTTCAGAATCTACATTACAGATATTTACAGAAAGTATAGTGTGCATATAGTAGTGTGTTGTCTTCTTGAGCATCAATGAATGTTTGCATCTTGTGTAATAGTTGTGTGCAAGTCCCTAAATTGTCCTAAGTGTCAAAAGCTTGATTATATATATATATATATATATATATATATATATACAGTATATATTTTTAATTGTTTTAAAATATTGCCTTAGTCTTTCTTTACTGTTACCATAGAATTGAATGAAATCCCAGATGCCATTTATTGTGCTACTCCAATCCCAATCAATAATTACCAGAAGAGAAAAAAAGTGGTACACAATAGGTGACTTTTAATTATAAAGAAGCCCGAAATACACATGGGACTCTTATTTTGAAATGTCTGCGCTCCCAGTTGTGAGCTCACTGCTGATTCGCTGAGAAAACTAATCTGATTCAAACTAACCTGAGCTCCTGAGTTTAAACACTCATGAAAAAGATCCGGTTCAAAAGAGTCATTTGGTCACGTTTCTCTCGCACTGGGTTTATTGCTGTCAGAAACAGAACGGGTGTAAAGCAGCACGAGACACACTGGTTGTGCGCTTTCTAAAAATATATTCAATAACTCACAAGATGACATCTGACGAAACCGCATATGAACACACACAAACCGACTGTTGCCACTGGCGACTAGATTTTAAATTATTGTCGCAATCAATTATATTTGGTCGCATTTGCGACCATTTTAGTTGCAGTCTGGAGCCCTGTAGTTAAATTCTAATTGAAAAAAATGCAATTTATGACACAACAAAGGTGTGTGCTACGTATTTTTACGCTTATTAGAGTATTGCATTGTTAGCTTAGCAACATGCTAACGCCAGCTTACTAACTACTGAAATAAATTACAATTGGAGTCGTATGTTCTTTCTTTCTTTCTTTCTTTCATACTTTGTGCATCATATATATCTTATTCTTCGATTCCGTCATTTGTTCCAAGCTCTAAGTCCAAAGAGAAACCTAAAAGTGGCATATAATAAAGAAACAAACTAGCTGTACGTTTTATTTTGCTATTGTGTATTTCCTCTAGGATGATTTCCGTCTCTCTCTCCTATGATTTCATTAGACCCTTGGAGCATGAGAGCAGGAACAAATGGCTCCATCTGGGATGGCCAAAGCACAATCACTATCTTCCTCAGCAATACCGTCCTCCCTCTCTCACACATATGTACAAACTGTAAGAATCGATCATAGACTAAACAAGGAGCCCCTGTGGTGCCAGTGGTCTCCTACTGGTTAAGAACCGCCTACAGCCAATGCACACACAAATACAAACACGCACACACACATATGCGCACACATAGGTAAGAAAACATGGAGAGCGCGAGCAAAAGAGGGAAAAGTACAGGCAAAGAATAGTTTTCTCAGATGTAGAGCTAGCTGACGCTCCTGTATGGAAAATCTTCATCATTCCAAACCTACGGAAAGAACACGTCACTGCTACACACTCAAACACACACATAAACCTACACTACTAGTCAAAAGATTGGACACACTCGACGAACATCTAGTCTGAAGGTGGCGCTACAGATACAACTACATCTGTACACACAGGTAAAGTACAGTAAATACATGTTGTATTCAGTAAATTATATTAAAACTCCAAAGTGTTGGTCTCTCTTTAATTCCTTATACCTTTCCTACCTATCCAGGGGCTGTGCCTCACAGCTTGCTCTGTGAATACTAAATCAATTGCAAATGTGCCTTCTGACTCGTATTCCACTTTGGCTATAACATTAAGGCGCGCACGGAACATTTTCTTGGCAATAAATGCCACTTTTTTACAGTTTCCTCCATCTCTCCTTATTTTTAAAAGCCGCTCTCTGCTGTTTTTTATACCACAAAATGTTGGTTTGTGCCACTGGGAAGGGAAAAGTCTCCGGATCCCTTTGAGAACATCAAACAAATGTGTGTGTGTGTGTGTGATCTTATTTACCTGCAAAGTAAATAAACAGATGTGAGATAAATATTGTAAATGAGCTCTTGTATTAGCATATGGCTGACACACGGTTTAATCCAGAATGTGTACAGTATACTGTGTCTAATATTTAATGTATACAGAGCTCTCTGACTGGACATAATGCACATACTAAAGGCACTTTTCATAACACAAATGACTGAGTCAAGAGAGGGGGAGTGTAGAGAGAGAGAGTACTGTGAGTGTGTGTATGTGTGTGTGTGTGTGTGTGTGTGTGTTGGCAGTGTTTCAGCATTCCACATTCCAGTGTGATATTCTGCACTGTGACCTTAGAAAACCCACCACACACACACACACACACACACACACACACACACACACACACTGCTTTTCTTTGACATGATTGGTCCTCACATGCTCTCTTACTTCTGTCTCTACTTTTACTCTTTTCAGATATTTAACCGTTGCCTTTACCCCCTCTCACTCTCTTTCTCTCTCTCTCCCTCTCTGACTTCCTTCCACGTCAAGCCATAACTTAAAATATTCAGACGGATAAGGCGTGTGTATGCAGCTCTCGGAATTCCTCACTCATTAAAGTCCATCACCTCTGCTGAGTTTGGATAGTTAGTGAAGAGTATTAAAATTCTCATGTTGTTGAGTTCAACAGGCACTAGAGACTGTTCGCAACCATCACACACGCTCTGGTGACAGCTGCACACACACAGCACTATCACTTGCTCCTCGTCAGAGACTTCTAGAAACCTAAGCTCTAGAACTCTGAGTAATGTTCTGTGATGTCTAGAACTCTCAGAATAATGTGCTATAACTCGTAGTGCAACGTTCTAGATCTCTCAGAGTAATATTGAAGAACTCTCAGAATAATGTTCTAGAACTCGTGGTGTAATGTTCTAGAACTCTCTGAGTAATATTGTAGAACCCTCAGAGTAATGTTCCAGAACTCTCACAGTAATGCTAAAGAATAAGAGTAAGGTTCAAGATCTCTTAGGGTTATATTGTAGAACTCTCAGAATAATGTTCTAGCACTCATAGTGTAACATTCTGGAACTCTCAGAGTAAAATTGTAGAACTTTCAGTATAATGTTCTAGAACTCTTAGTGTAACACAATAGAACTCTCAGAGTAATGTTTTAGAATTCTCAGATTAATATTGTAGGACTCTCAAAGTAACAATCTAGAACATGCAGAGTATTATTGAAGAACTCTCAGAGTAATATTGTAGAACTCTCAAAGTAATGTTCTAGAACTCTCAGAGCAATGTGCTAGAACTCTCAGAGTAAAATTGCAGAACTATCGGAGTAATGCTCTTTAACTCTTAGAGTAACATTCTAGAACTTTCAAAGTATGTTGTAGAACTCTCAGAGTAATGTTCTACAACTTGCAGAGTAATACATTCAAATTTTCAGACTAATGTTCTAGAACTCCCACAGTAAAAATATACATAACTCTCAGAGAAATGTTCTACAATTTACAGAGTAGTGCACTAGAACTTTCAGACAAATGTTGTAGAACTCTCAAAGTATGTTTCTAAGCATTTCACAAGGATGTCTGTTATTGTCTGTTAACTGTACTTTGTATATTGTATTTTGGTATATTAACTTTAAACAAGTTCACTATTAGCTTGCTAAATAAAGTCACACCCACCTTGTAAACTATGCTAACCTTAAATGACCTAGGTCTACTCACAGAGCAATAAGCTCTGCATACACATCAAACCCAGCACACACACCTGTGTAATAGAGTATGTCAAACGTCTGAATATGTGTCAAAGAGAAGAAAAAAACTTTAATGGGAAAGTGAGAGAGAGAGATTAAGAAGGCTGAAGATAAAAAAGGTAGTTATTCTGAATCACATAGACTCAAACACACACATAAAAATTCAACACATGCAGAGCATGTGAGCACATGATCTGTCATTCTTTTGTATCTGCATGTCAGTGTCAGTGTATTTAAACATTTTCACATTTAATCAAGGGATCCACTCAAAGACAAAGACACACATGCACACGCACACACGCACACACACACACACACACACACACACACGCACGCACCCGCGCGTTGGTGCGGCTATCCTTATGAGGACTCTCCATAGACATAATGATTTTTATACTGTATGAACTATAGATTCTATCCCCTAAACCTAACCATACCCCTAAACCTAACCCTCATAAAAATCTTTCTGCATTTTTACATTTTCAAAAAAAAAACATTGTTTAGTATGTTTTTAAGATATTTAAATTATGGGGACACTAGAAATGTCCTCATAAACCACATTTATAGCATAATACCCATGTAATTACCAGTTTGTAACCTAAAAAAAATGTCCTCGTAAACCACCCAAACTCACACACACACACACACGTTTACTTACAACCACAACCCAAACCCTAACCCCACCTTTTTGCATTTTCATAATAATAATTTCAAAAAACACATTATTTTCTTTGTTTATAAATTGTTTTTCCAATTGAGGATGTCCTTGGTTGTCCCCAGAGGGAGGTTTTGCTAGATTTAGCTCACTTTTGGGGACATGTTTGTCCCCATGTGTTACAGGTGAGCAACCCAGGTGACATACTGTATACTGTCTGTCTGATGGCATATAAAAAGTGGAAGAGATACAGGTGTGTCTGTGCCCATTGCAATGGGCCTCTCGGTCCACTTGAGCATCACATAATTTGACTGTACTGCATACCGTTTCTACTTCTCAAGAGTGACACATTGATTCACATTCACATACAAGAATGTTAATAGGCCTGCACAAGAGAATTCCACAGAACTTAGACACATCCCCTTGCATGTTCGTTAATGAAATATTTGCTCATTTATTTATAATGCTTTCAGCTTCTGATTAGAGTTTGGTACTCTCAGGTTGCCTATACTGTTGGTTTCATAGAAGTCGTTCCTACTTTAGCACAGTATACAACCATTTCAGACTGTCTGCACTCTCATTAGTAGTTATCTCATTGCGCCATTGCACGTTAACATACAGTTGAACTCTGCTCAACTTTGTTACATCGCCAACGTGGCTTTGATTCCCAGGGAATGCACCTGATAAAATGTACACTGATGAGCCAAAACATTATAACCACCTGCCTAATATGCTCTTGATCCTCTGTGTGCCGCAAAACAGCGCCGACCTTCCGAGGCATGGACTCTACAAGGCTCCTCAAGGTGTCCTGTGGTATCTGGCACAAAGACATTAGCAACAGATCCTTCAAGTCCTGTAAGTTTCAAGGTGAAGATGCTGTGGATCAGACATATTGGTCCAGCACATCCCACAGATGCTCAATCGGATTGAGATCTGTGGAATTTGAGGGTCAGGGCAACACCTTGAACTCTTCATCATGTTCCTCAAACCATTCCCAAACAATGTGTGCAGTGTGACAGGGCGCATTATCCTGCTGAAAGAGGCCACTGCCATCAGGGAATACCATTGCCATGAAGGGGTGTACCTGGTCTGCAACAATGTTTAGGTAGGTGGCACGTGTCAAATTGACAGCCACATGAATGGCCCGACCCAGGGTTTCCCAGCAGAACACTGGCCAGAGCATCACACTCCCTCCACCGGCTTGTCGTCTTCCCACAGTGCACCCTGGTGCCATTATTTCCCCAGGTAAACGGCACACATGTACACGGCTGTCCACGTGATGTAAAAGAAAATGGGACACATTGGACCAGGCGACTTTCTTCCACTGCTCCAAGGTCCAGTTGCTCACATGCCCATTGTAGGCGCTTTCACTGCTGGACACAATTTTCTGTGACTCGTGCCATAGTAGACAATCTGTCGGTTCATACCAGATGGGATAGCCTTCGTTGCCCTCATGCATCGATGAGCCTTGGCTGCCCAACACCCTGTTGCTGGTTTGTCCCTCCTCGGACCACTGTCAGTAGGTACTCACTACCACTGTCAGAGATGCTCTGGCCCAGTCATCTGGCCATAACAATTTGGCCCTTGTCAAAGTCACTCAGGTCTTTACTCGTTGACTATGACAACTGATTGTTCACTTACCATCTAATCTGCCCAGACCTTGACATGTGGCGTTGATAGGAGATGATCAACGTTATTCGCTTCACCTGTGAGTGGTCATAATGTTTTGGCTCATCGGTGTATAGCTTAATGCACTGTAAGTTGCTTTGGATAAAAGAGGCTGTCAAATGCATAAATGGAAGTGTTAAGTAAAAAATATAAGCTGCAGACCAATGAAGGTTTGTATAATTTAATGAATTATTTGAGAGGGTCTGGGCCAATGTGAATATTTGGCTTACAGCGAAACAAGCAGATATTCAAATTTGTTTGCAGTTACACAAGAACCAAACCAAATCCTTGAACTGTGCCATGTAAAATCACTATCTTTGTTTGCACAACGTGTCTGTTTATATGTTTTGAGTAAATATTCCAGTCCCTGCGAAATTGGTTGCAAAAGGAGAATTATTGCAAAAGTGAAATAAAAAATTGCCAGTTAAATGTTTCTGAGCTCTGATGAAATCCAGAGCACTCGTGTGAATATACAAGGTGGTGTTAGTTTGGCTCCGAGACCAAACGTGGCCTACAGATGGATATTTGGTTCATGGCCGCAGGGTATTTAATGTGACAGAAATGTTGCAAATCATATGCATGCGGCTGAATATTCATGCGAGACGAATGGTGCGGTTCAAAATAGAGTACTGTAAAGTCGTTTATTACGGACACTCACTCTCTTTCTCTCTCACGTGTAGGAGGCAACTCTGGGCAACTAGCCAGGTTACATAAATACTGTATGTGCGATGCTGAAATCCTTACTCTCTATGTTTATAAAGGTACATCTCTCTCCTTCTCTCCTTCTGATGTGGTACTTATGATACTACCTTATAAAACCATCTGTGAGAAAGGATCTCTATTGCAACACCTGGCCACTGATTCCATATGTACTGCTGTTGCCCTTAAAGGACCTTGAATGGTGCCCAATCAAGGTATGTTGGGATATTTGGTTGCCATGGCACCAGTCTAAATCAGAGCCAATCACACTATTGGCAATGGGCTGTGGAGGCGGAGTATGTGTTTGTGTGAGATTGCTGTCATATTGCCACAGTATTTTGTTAGAATACTCTCCATTACAGCCTTCATGGTGGAAATCAGCAATTTATATCTAACTTAACAAAATAAATAAATATAAAACTAGATGTGCATTTTCACAAGAAATACCAGTGCTTGTGAGGCAGGAAATGAAGTTTCAGGTAAGCTTAGGTGACGTCCACACTTGTACGTTTTTGTTTGAAAATGCACTCAATTAGGGCATGCTGAGTGACTCCAGACAGGCTTCCTAAGCAACCAATTTGCCTGGTTGCTAGGGTGGGTAGAGTCACGTTGGGTTAACCTCCTCGTGGTCACTGTAATGTGGTTCGCTCTCGGTGGGGTGCGTGGTGAGTTGTGTGTGGATGCCGTGGAGAATAGCGTGATCCTCCACACGCGCTACAACTCCGCGGTAATGCTCTCAACAAACGTGATAAGATGCGTAGATTGACGTCTCAGACGCAGAGGCAACTGAGATTCGTCCTCCACCACCCGGATTGAGGCGAATCACTACGCCACCACGAAGACTTAGAGCGCATTGGGAATTGGGCATTCTAAATTGAGGAAGAAAAGGGGAGAAAAGTCCAACAAAAAAAAGAAAAGAAAAAAGAAAACGCACTTGATTATGCTGTGTGTACGCCTCTCTCTCATCCACACTGGAATGGCGTATTACTTTACAGAAAACAGAGCGTTTCTTTCCATAACTGCATACTTTGAAAAAACAGACATCAGGAGACTGAAAACAAAGTTTTCAAATGAAAATGGGTTAGGACATGGCTTTAGTTTTTAGTCTTTGTTTCTGCAGAAATAAAATGCCATAACAGAGCTGCTTTGCTTTTGTCATGTGACTATGTAAGCACTGTGCACGAGAATCAACATATAATGCAGTTGCAGATAGCTAAATAGATAGAAGAAAGAGAAGACCAATCACAAACCAGTTTGCAACTAAATGCAAGAAAACACACTAGCCACTAGCCAACACAAGCCATTCTTCTTCACTCAATTGTACTTTACAAAAGTGCAGATTTATGTGAATGAAGAAGTATCCAATGTGTCACATGGCTAACTGAGATTCCAGTCATAATTTCTTTTATACTGTATAAGACGTGCTATAACCTAATTTAAATGATTAAATAAAAACAACGATACTTTAAGCACAGATGTGTTTAGTTTACTTGCAACTAGTTAACGTTACATAAGAAACATTATTCAGATTACCTGAGCCATGTAAATATGTTTACATAGAAAAAGATCCGATTGCTTTGAAAAATCTAACTAAATCTAACTAACAGTCAACTAATTAAATTTACAGTGTGCAACCGCATGTCAAGGTTTTTAGTGAAGGGGTTACATTTTGGTTCTCACCCAAAACCAATCATATCGCTTCAGAAGACATGGATTAAACCACTCGAGTCATATGGATTACCTTTATGCTGCCTTTATGTCCTTTTTGGAGCTTGAAAGTTTTAGACCCCATTGACTTGCATTGTATGGAGGTAAACACATCATAAATATCCTTGAAAATATCTTAATTTGTGTACCGCAGATGAAAGAAAGTAATTCGAGCAGAGTTTAAGATGGCATAAGTGATGAGAGAATTATCATTTTTGGTTTAACTTTTCTTTTAAATTGTATTTAACCCGGAACATTCCTGGGTTAAAGTGCGCTGAAGTAAATGGAGGAATTTACCTTTAAGAGGTAAAATAGTCATAATAATAATTTCACAAGGTGTGACACAATGACAGAAAGTCAAAACTCCAAGCTATCTAATGAATGCTTATTCTAAAGAAACTAACCTGTGACCTCTAACACACACACACATACAAGAGCTACTGTCTGGCCTCAGCATCATCAGTACCCTCAACACACCCCCATCTACCATGAAAACCCCAAATCTGATCACCACTGAGACCAACAGGTGCCAACGTCCTAAATACACTCTCACGCACACACACACATTCAAATAGATTTCAGCAAACACATAAGCACTCTCAAATGTATGCCTGCACATGAACTTATGCAAATACACACTAATTCTTCTGTGAACACACAGAGCTAAAAAAACTCAATACACAGCATGTGCACACACAAAACATCTTCTGTATGCTGATGCACATCTATAAGGCTCGTAGTGATCTAATGCAAACACAAACACTTTATATTTGCCTATTAACATACTAACCATGTGCACTCCCACCATCAGTTCATCCGGTGACATACAGGGGCCCTCAATCTTGGTGCAAACACGCACACACACTTTATTTTTTGCACTCCCTCTTTTCTCTTGTTTATCCTGTTATCTCTGTAAACAAACGACAGACTCTCCTCTGCTCCAAATGGGGGGGGTTCGTCTTTCATTGTATTAAGAGCGGGAAGATGCTCTTGCCTGATGAATGGGGCTTTCTGGAGCTGAGAGCCATGAAGCTTTACACACTCTCATTTAAAGCCCTATTTATCACACTCTTATTATAAAAAAAACACACATACACATGCAGCTTTTCTTTCCCATGGTACCCCATCCCCCGTTCCCTGCCGTTTTCTCTCCGGTTTCAACCCTTGTTCTCTGCGTTCTTTCCCGGGCATCCTAGATCTGTGTCCAAACTGCTTTCCAGGCCTATTCACTTACACACAAGAGCATGCCAGAATTGATTCGCTGTGTTCTGCTGTGCGTTTTCCCTGACTAGGAGCTCAAGTCCAGACAAAAAAAAAAAAAACACCTTCTCTCTTTCACATGCTGTAAATAACACCAAGATTAACTTATTTATGATGGCTCGGCCTTTCAATGAGGAAGACGAGCCGAGAGATTTGTGCCCCTTCATGCATCTGCAGGAAGACAAAAAGCGTGGCGTCATGATCAGCGAGGGTCCAACAGAAACGGACCTTTTGGAAATGTCTCCGATTATTCGTAAATATTTCTGTGAAGTCGAGTTGGGAATTGAGAACCTGTTCTAATTCAGAACCAGTTAAATAAACAAAGAATAAATAAAAATGTAATTATTTTCATCAATCATGTTTGTTTCGGTTAACAGCTCTTGGATGAAACATTCTACTAAAAAGCTCTGACATACAGCATTTCCTGCATTGCTGTGGCGTTACTGTATCAACAGTACCATGGCAAAAGAATTTAATAAATATAAAATGCGATCAGGGTAGTTCGATTCACAAACAAATGACTCTTGTGAGCCTTTTATTTTTGTGAATTCTTTAGGAAACGGCTTCAGATTATTTGGAAAGTTTTGTAATAGCGTTGGGAGACCACAAGGGGGTGATATAACATTTACTGAAGCCGGTCACGGATTGGAAAGGCACAGGTTTCACACACACAGGATGAGCTGATGTGAAAATCATTATTTCGAATTTTAGATGTCATCCATCAGACACATTCGGTGCGCGACCCCCTTTGATTAACCCTGCCGCTCACACTTTACCAAAGTTGTGTTGAG
Source organism: Myxocyprinus asiaticus (assembly GCF_019703515.2). Taxonomy (NCBI): domain Eukaryota; kingdom Metazoa; phylum Chordata; class Actinopteri; order Cypriniformes; family Catostomidae; genus Myxocyprinus; species Myxocyprinus asiaticus. The sequence continues at coordinate 4,888,654 of NC_059350.1, forward strand.
AAATATGTTTGAAAAGACAAAGACTATTGTGCAACGAGCAGCCCTAATTATATCTGAAAAACCCCCAATATACTGTATATCGATAATCATCGAGAAAATCTTCAGATTATCGATGCATGAAAAAGGCATAGATCCCAAGGCTATCAAATTCCTCATCATTCCCATTCTTATTAATGAATCAGATGAAAAATGTCAGCACTAAATAAAGCCAGACAAACTACATTTGATGTCCCGAAAGTCAATTAAGAACAAAACAAGCAAACAAACAACCCCTCCCTGCACACATGCACAAGGAAATATGCACAAAAAATAATTACTGTGTCAAAAATTTTTATAAATTGACGTAACTGTTGAGCTGAAAATAAGAGGACATATCAAGACGATGGGGGCGACGCTGGGGTTGAACCCCCCGAGAGAGCCACAGAGAATGGGTGAAAGGAGAGGGAGACAGAGAGAAAGAAAGGATCAGAGGGAGAGATGTTGGCAGCGATGACGTTCTGGCACCTTCTACATAGAGCTCACCATACAGGGTGCCAAAAAATGGCAGACGAGGCTGCCCCCGTTCCCTTGTTCTTTCTCTGTCTCCTTCACTCTCGCCCCTTGGCTATCTTGATGATCCCTTTCTCCTCTTTCTAAAGAGGTTTTATCAAATGAGCTCCATGAGAATTCAATCTAACAGCACTAATGCTCAACAACTTCTCGTATATGTTGGAGTTATGGCTCAGCTTTCGGTGTGAGTGGCTCTTTCGATGTTTTTACGTGTGTGTGTGTGTGTGTGTTTGTGTGTGTGTGTAATGAGTAGGCCAGTGGTGTTACTGAGCATTGTGTTCTTTGAGTCGTAACCAGAGTCGTTGTGAGTGGGCCACATTACTTTTTCTCTTCCTCTCCAAGCCAGTGCCGGTCCTCCCTATAAACAAACTACGCAAGTTGCGTAGGGCCTCCGACACACCAGGGGGGCCCCCATGCTGTAAAAGATTTTTAAAGTAATGATACATAACAGAGAAGTAGACATGGCTATGGTTTTTGAAGCGAAGCTACCCGTCCATCAGGAGCAGAAAAGTATAAAGCGTGCCAGGAATTTGAAACGAGAGAGCATGAAGGTACTGTGTGTACTATTTGTAAGCCAATTTTAATCATTTTTAAGGCATGATTTTCAATAACGTTTTTTAAATGAAACTGCTCATTGAGAACATACATTAAATTACATTTTTCTGTAAAGTTGCTTTGAACCGATTATTGTATTATTGCACACGTATTGTGAAAAGCGCTATACAAATGAAAAATTACTTGACTTGTCTACTATTTATCATATTTAACCCTTAAACGCATACCTTGGGGTCTTTAGTGACTCGGGACCTCATGCCACCCCCTGTACCTCATCCTTTTTTGTGCCCACACCTCTTTAGTATTCCTTATTCTCTCTCATTGTGAATATATGGCGAATATTTAAAATATCCCCCAGTCCAATTGAAGACAGACAGATTTCAGGCTTGGCAGTAATACAAATGACTAAAGACAGACCTGAGAAGAAAAAGCCTTCGCCTCTCGTCGTCTATTCTCACTTTATTTTTCATGTTTAGTACTCTGTGATTAAAAAAACCTTGATTTGTTTCCTCTCTCTCACACATACTTGAACGCAGGTGCTCCTGTAGCACAGCTGATATTGGTTTGTTTGTGTTAACACATTTCACTTTTACAATCCTTCCTTTGTGCTTTTAAAATGCCCATAAAAGCCTGCGGTCAGTTGAGTGCTGAGAAAGTAAAAACCTGACACTTCGGTTTTAAACACAGAGTAACACGCAGATCTACAAATGATACTGAACCTTACTTACTTTGACAAAACACATTGGAATAAATCAAAGGCTTAATGATCACAAAAAGAGTCAAATAAAATGCCAAAAGCTTCAATTAAAATAAGTGCAGCAATGGCATATTGAAGCCATAAACACAGAACCCCAGGTGAGTCTGAGCTGAACGCTCTCCTAAATAAAGAAGAATTGTCAGATGATGGAAAAATTATGTGGGGTGATTCTCTAAAATTAAAAAATCTGTCTCTTAAAGTTTTTAAAGTTGCAGAGCAACCAGTGCCATGTGACTCACGGAGGTGGATTTTCCTTCCATTTCAACACTCTGTCAGACTTTTGGAGGTAGCATGGAGGAGAGATTGATGGAGACAAAAAACAAGAGAGGAGGCACTTGGAAGCAGAAAGAGTGAGGAGAGATAGAGAGACACGTTATATACACTGGCTCGGAGTGAATGATGACTGCTGAAATAATCTATTTAACAGTAAACATTTCATATCCAAACAAAACACTCCAACAATGCAGCAAGCAAAGCAAGAGAAATCACTACTTTATACTCTATTGTGTGTTTTTATAAAATATATAAAAAAATTAAAAATGCTGAAATTCTTTCATGAAGATTTTTACCACCTATACACCGATCAGCCACAGCATTAAAACCACCTGCCTAATATTGTGTAGGTCCCCCTCGTGCCGCCAAAACAGCGCCAACCCGCATCTCAGAATAGCATTCAGAGATGATATTCTTCTCATCACAATTGTACAGAGTGGTTATCTGAGTTACCATAGACTTTGTCAGTTCAAACCAGTCTGGCCATTCTCTGTTGACCTCTCTCATCAACAAGGCGTTTCCGTCCGCAGAACTGTCGCTCACTGGATGTTTTTTGTTTTTGGCACCATTCTGAGTAAATTCTAGAGACTGTTGTGTGTGAAAATCCCAGGAGATCAGCAGTTACAGAAATACTCAAACCAGCCCATCTGGCACCAACAATCATGCCACAGTCCAAATCACTGAGATCAAATTTTTTCCCCATTCTGATGGTTGATGTGAACATTAACTGAAGCTCCTGACCCGTATATGCGTGATTTTATGCACTGCTGCCACACAATTGGCTGATTAGATAATCGCATGGATGATTGTTGGTGCCAGACGGGCTGGTTTGAGTATTTCTGTAGCTGCTGATCTCCTGGGATTTTCACACACAACAGTCTCTAGAGTTTACTCAGAATGTCACCAAAAACAAAAAACATCCAGTGAGCAGCAGTTCTGTGGAAGGAAACGCCTTGTTGATGAAAGAGGCCAACAGAAAATGGCCAGACTGGTTTGAACTGACAAAGTCTACGGTAACTCAGATAACAGCACGAGGGGGACCTACACAATATTAGGCAGGTGGTTTTAATGTTGTGGCTGATCGATGTATTTAACAGGCATTTCATACTTTGTGGCATGGCTTAAAAGAGTCCTGTTCAATGCATAATATAGCAGAAAGCACATTTTTCACACCACTTCAACAGTTAAATATCAAATTTCCTGTGTGGAGCGTTTAAGCAGGAAAAAGTTAAAAAATATGTCCTCATAATTATGATATATTAGCAGCGGTGAAAGCTCTAACAGTGCAAACATGACATGACCCTGGATATAAAATTAACATTCTATTTACCCCAAACTCACACCGTTTCTCTCCATTAGGACAACTTTTTAGCTGCCATGTTCCCCTGTTACCAATGAGCAAAACAAAGTGGGTTGTTTCATGGTGACCATCCTGGTAGCAAGTTAATGTAAGTTGCTTTGGGGGGAAAAACTGTCCAATATAATAATTAATCACTGCAGAAACAAGAGGAATTCATAAAAAATATAGCTACAAGCAGCAATTACGGGGCCAAGCAGACCAACATCATGTAAGGAAGTGTAACTGGACATCACTGATTATGATTTAAAGAAAAGTGATAAGTAAAAAAATACATTAGTATTGCTTATTTTTCAATACAATTCATTATAAGTTTTGACCAATATGTGGCACTGTCACCAAATTTATATGGTGCGGTCAGGTTGTGGTGAAAATTACACATACAAAGTTTCATGTCATTACGCCAAAGCTTTGCTGAGATACAGCCTCAGATCCTTTTTGGCGTCTTGCCATCTAATTTGTTGGTGCGCTATTCAAGAACCATTTTGTCTATCCAAAAGCTTTTGATACTGATTTTTGTTGTGAGTGTCCCTAGATGATACAAGGCAAATTTCATTCGAATTGGAAGCACGGCCTAAGAGGAGTTCGAAAAAGTAAGTTTTTAATTACATTCACAATGGCGGACAGGAAGTATGGCCGACCATGGCAAATTGGGTATGATCTTACTCGGCATGACCTAAGGAATGTAAAGTTAGCAGTCACAGGAGGATAGGCCAAATTAATCAAACCTTATAGTTATTTTTAAACATTTAATTTGATCTTTTGTCCACAAGGTGGCGCAGGCCCCAAACTTTGTAGTAGCACTCAGAGTATGGTGCCGATGATGCATACCAAGTTTCGTAACGATACGGCAATGCATTTGTATAATTCAGCATTTAACGGAAAAAATTTATGATGACTGACATCCAACATGGCCAAGATATGAAAATTGGATATCATTCGACACTTTATGCCCCAAGGAATCTAAAGAGATTAGTCTCATCATGTCAGGCAAAACTATTCAGAAGTTATAAGTACCACTTGGTGGCACTGTGCCGACACTGCTCAAGTACTCTCAGGACATGCTGGCTATGACATATGCAATACGCTAAAGCGTTGCCAAGATATAGCTTCATGACCACTTTGGCGATCTCAGTGTTGAATTTGTTGAAGCATTAAATGGGAACGGTTGGGTCTATCAAAAAGCTTTAAATAATTTTTGCCTAGAGTGTCAGTAGATGGTATATGGCAAATTTCGAATCGGACAAACGACCTAGGAGAAGTTAGAAAAAGTAGGTTTCCGGAAAATTCAAAACGGCATCTAGCTGGGCTGAACATGTAACCATGGTAACCATTAGAACCGTCATGATCCAAGGTATCAGACGAAAAAATAATTTTGTTTCTAGGCCATAGTTTAAATGTTATAAGCATAAACATGAGTGCAAATCTGAACAGTTGGTGGCGCTAGAGAGTTTGAGCTAGAGGCTCCAAATTTGCCACAAGGAATGTACAGACTCTCTCCTACCAGTGTGCCAAATTTTACAACTTTCATCCATAAGGATCTATAGACTGCCATAGACTCCCAGTCAGAATAATGATAATAAGAACACTAACAGATAGCACCTTCTGTGCTTGGCCCCCAATGAAACTAACTTGAAGTGACTTTTTAAAGTAAACGGCCAGATCTCTTTGTTTTGAAATGGTGAAAAAGTGAGTTGAAAATGAGTTGAGAATTTGCCCCGAGCTCATACACACACACCTTCCTGCACCAAAGGCATTGCAATTGTGCCAACTAGAGCAATTACTGTAGCAACTCCCGTAGCTGCCCGTCTTTTTTCTTTAATCTTGCTTCCTTATACACACAAAAGAGGTTGAGGAATACTGCCTTTGAGAGCATGACAATGAAGTGAAGGCCACGTTTAATGATAAATAAAGAGTTTTTACTGTGACTTTACAACCACAAGGACAAAATAAACACATCGTATTCAAGACACAGAATGCAGAGTTATTTTTGGCACACGCAAAAAACAAATGGTTTGAATAAGGATAATTCTGGTCTTAGTTTGTGATGCATATTTCATATCAAGAACACAATTTAAATACAAAGTAAAAAATTCACAGAATGCCCCTAACCAGTGCAGTGCATGGGGACTGTGCATCTGGGGTTGAGAAAGGCCCCCTGAGCTCTGGCACATGATGCCATGGGCCCCCGGATTCTGCGCAGCTGCCCTGCAGGGTGCCAGCCCCTGCCGAGGCTATTTGGAGCCTGATAAAAGCAGCAGTGGACACTGGAATTAGCCTGATAAGATAAGACCGCAGCACAGCAGCACATATTCTGAATGGGCAGCACGATGGCCAACCCTGCTGGGCACAGACTGCACCAATGTGTACACTGACCGAGAGTTGAAAGACTTTGTACCAGTTGGATCAGAGCAGCCAGGAAACTGTTTAGCTCTGCAATGGTGGTTTTAAATTCATCCGGTTTTTAAGTTGGTAACAGCAGAAAGAAAGAAATTAATAAAAAGAATAAATTCAATATTCCTTGATCCAGCTATTTGGTAATATTGAATAAACAGTGTAACAGATATCTAAACACAGTATTATGGAGCTGCTGCCCTCAGTGTGTTTGGCCAGTCAGACCTTGTCTACTACATGATGTGTGTGTGTCAGAGAGAGTGTTAGCTGTGTCAGAAAAAAGTGTTTGGCAGGATGAGACCGTGCGAGTAACTTATCCCTGAATACACGCACACAAACATAGACACGATACGGCTCTAAAACACACTGCCAATGAGAAAACAGGAAAACACTGAAAGATGGAACAAGCCAACCACTCCATTATTCTCTTACTGAATACACTCTTATACCAAACATACTATTTATTCTAAACACTCTCACATTAATGCAATAAAAGAAAGTGAAGAAACGAGCACACGTCCAAAATGATGAAAAGACATAAGCAGATTCATGAAACACTAAGAACAATGGTAGAAATATTGGATCCTGAGCTCTTCACATTTCAAATGGGTTTCCCACACTTTTTGACCAATAAATGAATTTCCATGACCATTTCAGTCATTCATTCAAGATTAGTTAACTGTGGTAGCTGTAATTGTAATCTCAACTATTTATTCGATTCATTGTGCAGACCTGATTTAAATGATTATATTAATTTGTTTAAAAATGACAAATGATAAAAGACAAAAAAAACGATCTGTGATTTTAATAGGGATTGACCAATGAATGAACTTCAGTCATTCATGAGTACTGCCTTCTTAAATAATGAGTAGTAAGTACTCTTACATTCATTTTATAGAAATTGCTGGGGAGGATTTCCAATTTTATACCAGACACTAATCTTTTTGGAATTAATTTATTTAAACTAGGGTGGCACGATTATTACAAAAATTATAATTGTCGATTTTTTCCCTTGATATTTTAATTGCAATTCATTTGAATTAATAGACTTTACATAAAAATTCTTCATTTTTGCGGTGCATATTCATGCCATTCTGTTTATGGCTACACATCCAAAACAAGATGAGAACTGTGTTCTTTAATTACTCTATTGCTGTTTTATACATCAGACATTGCCTAAATGATCACATTGGCCCTTTTAGCAGCACGAAAAACAAAACTATTATTTAAAACTTAAATAAAGTGAGTAACAGACATGTCTGAGATTGGCTACAATGTCCAACCACAGCAAGAAAAAAAAAAAAAACACGCCACAAATACACATTTTTAATGCAACGAGGGCGGACATACATAAATGGAATGTTGTAATTGACACTTTTCACGATTAGTTTACTGTGGCAGTTAAGTAATATTAATCTCAATTATTGATTTGTTTAACTGGTAACACTTTACAAAAAGGTTCCATTCGTTAACATTAAGTTAATGCATTAACTATCATGAACTAATAATGAACAATATATATTTTTACAGCATTTATTCATATTTGTTAATGCTAGTTAATAAAAATAAAATTGTTCATTGTAAGTTTATGTTTGTTAATAGTGCAACTATTGATAACATATCGAGCTGATCAGCTTGTAGTCCAAAAACAGGGTTCAAAGGAGGATTTGGCTTTTTGGACCCCCATAACCAGAGAAATTTACATTCGCTATTGACTTTTCACATTTGATTACATTTCATTGACTTTCCCAGGCCAGGAAATCACAATTTTAAATTAACCTGACATGTCCAGGATTTCCATGACCATGGGTGCCCTGTTCCAGTGTAATTTGGCGTTGGCCACAGAACACCGATGCTCAAAGCTAGATGTGTGCTGGATGTGATCGTGATTATGGGGGTGTCATCTTACTCTAAATTCTGACCCTCTGAAAGAAACCCTGTCAGTGAGCTCTTGAGTGTGTGTGAAGAAAAGAGAGAGCGGGACTGAGTGTATCCCACTTACCTGGCATATGGATGAAGTAGGCCAGGTACAGGTCCAGCTCTTTGACGGACACTCCGATGTGGTGCGGCTGCACGCACAGGGTATGGTTCGAGCACTGCGGCGACTTAACCAGTCTCTCTCCGTCCGTGCTCTCCAGAGGACTTCCCTTGAACAGAATCACCATCACCAGGTCCAAACGCCAGACCTTGTCAGCTTGCCGCAGGCAGTCGATGCGGCGGATCTTGCCCTTCTGGTCGGGGTTAGACAGGACGCAGCAAGGTGGTTTCTTTCCCGTGATGGTGAGCACGAAGTCTTCACGGAACTCCGGCCGGATGTCCTTGCGCAGTTTGGCCAGCAGCCGTGACGCCCACTTCTGTTTGATCTCGGGCTTCTCGCCCAGGAGTTCGTCTTTGACGGCGCGCTCCTCGTCCTTGGACATACGCTTCTCGTGCTTTTTGAAGTATTTGCGCTTGCGGGCCTGCAGGTTAAACCAGGTGTAGGAGAAAGCCCGCACGTGCGGGAGTAGGGCCTCGATGAAGGGATGGAATTCATCCTGGTGAGGTGGAGAGATAGGGAACAGAGGAGAGGAGAGGAGGGAAGGGGAGAAGATGTTAGAATTGCGAAGCATGAGTGAACTGAGAGTGTGCCTGGCTTGGCAATGCTCTGCAACGGAAGGTGCATGATATGCGAGTGAGTGTGTGTGTGTGTGTGTGTGTGTGTGTGTGTGTGTGTGTGTGTGTGTGTGTGTGTGTGCACATCACAAATACACTCACACAAACAAAAAACACTTTCATAAGCATTAAATAGAAATAACGCATATTGCAATGTCAGTTTAGAAAAATTTAATTTTCTCACAATCTATATATTAAACTATGGACATACAATCATTTATTTTAATTTTTTTAAAGTGCTGCACCGTATCCTCTGTTTTTTGCTCTATGATTCTCTTTACTAAAACTGACGTTAGTAGTCATTTTAAGAGACTAATCAAACTACACTTCAAAACAGACAAAGATGTTTTTAAAGGACAGACGTAAAGAGTCCGTAACAGTTGCTCACTGTTGCTTGTGCCAAACCGCACAATCAACCCCTGCTACTGCGCGTCCTGATCCAAACTACATCGCAGCAGACACAGAAACAGCATGCCACAGACAAATGCACAACACATGCAGCAAAATACACAACAGCAAAAAAAAAAAAAAAAAACACATTTGGTAGTTACCATTTTGTACTTTCATCATAAACCCTGCCAGTCGAAACGGAGTCAAAAACAAAAAGTCAAATGTCCTCTCTGTACTCAGCTTGACACTACATGTCCTGATTATTACTTTACAATTAAAAAAATAAAAAATACAATAGGAAAGAAATGAAAATGACAGATTTTAAAAAGGTAAAATGCTGTAAAAATGTCCAATTGACTAAAAGAATAAATTATAATAATTTAAAAAAATTATAATTCAGGAAAAGCATAAGCAAGAGAGAAATATTTAATACACAAAGCAGAGAGAGGACAATGGGAGAAGAAAGTTTCGGAAAAAATTGGGATTTTGTCAGAAAATAACATGTGACAACACGAAAGCCAGAAGTAAAATGGCTCGTAATTAAAATGTATGGTACTCACTGTTAGAGAAAAATAAATGTACACAAATAAATGCACAAATACCGCAACAAAGAGAAAAAATGTTTGGCAAAGCCCTAAGTGGTGTTTGTTCAGATATGCGTGCTCTGCATTCGACTCGAGAGCGAGAGATAGACAGAGAGAAAGAGAGAGAGGGGGGTAGAGAGGAGCGAATGGAGAGCGAAAAAAAAAGAGAGGACCGAATCAATGTTGGAAGAGCGCGTACAACCGCTGGCAAACCAAAAAGAAGCTTCTTTTTTCCCCTTTTTCTCTCCAACTCTATCTCTCTCTTCCTCTCCACGCTCTTTTCCTATCCATTGCCTCAGAGTGTGCCAGCGCGAAGCTGAGCCCACCTATTTGGCAACGGGTGCCCGATCGCTCAGCCAATACGCACGCTTGAAGGGCTGAATGGGAGGGAGGCTGGTAGGGAAATAGGGTGGTGGAAAGAGACAGCGCGAGAGTAGAAGGGGGTAGGGGGTTGGGGGTAGTGTAGTTTAGGGTTCGGTCAACGGGTTGGCTCCTTACTTTGCCAAATTAACAACTTCCTATCTTGTGCAACTGCAAAGTCCAGAGCACATTAATTTTACATGTACCAATCAGTAGCGCCGCTCATATTCCATTCCCACCCCAATTTACCTCCATTTTCCCCTCAAACTCAGATGCACACACGATTTTACCATTTTCACCAATGGACTTGCCATCATCTCCATCAAGCAAGCGCACATGCGGTGTCCCCGTTTGCCCCATCCCCTCCCTCCATTGAGTGTTGTGTGAACACGCGGGCCAGAACTCCCAGCAGACGCTACAAACCAGCAGCTGCCTTTAGATTCAGCACACAAACAAAGAGCGAGAGACAGATATATTCCACGGCAAGAACAACATTCTGTCTTATTTGAGCGTCAACGTCAGAAATTAATTAAATGTGTCTTTCTTAGCCCTTAGAGACACAGCGTAGCAGAATTGTTATGTTTGTTTAAAGCAATAAATTAATACCCACACATAACTGTAGCTGACACTCTATAACTGTAGTACAACAAGCGTTTTGGAGGGGAACAAAGTGCATTTTGAATGTCACAGCTTGCTGAAGCCACACAAAAATCACCCCAAAACAATTGTATTTATTTTTTTATTATCGTGGCTTCCTAAAAAACACTTTCAGGGAAAAAGAAGAAAATAATCAATGTCAATACTTGGATCACTGAGGGTTAGAGAATGACTGATACCTCAACATGGTAACATTAAACCATTAAAAGGAATATTCCAGGTTCAATACAAGCATTTGTGGCCTAATGTGGATTACCACAAAAAAAAAATAAAAAAATAAAATTGACTCGTCCCTCCTTTTCTTTAAAAAAAGAAGCAAATATCGAGGTTGCAGTGAGGCACTTACAATGGAAGTGAATGGGGCCAATTTTTTGAGGGTTTAAATACAGAAATGTGGAGCTTATAATTTGATAAAAGCACTTACATTAATTCTTCTGTTAAAACTTGTGTACTATTTGAGCTGTAAAGTTGTTTAAATCACCATTTTGACAGTCATTTAAGGGGTTAAGGGTTTGTTGACATTATATCGTCATGGCAATGATTTTGTCAAATTGGCTGTAACTTTACACAGAAAAGGTTAGTAAGTGATTTTATCACATTAAATCATGTTTACACACATATTGTTCACGTCTTGTGGCTATAATTTTGAAAAGGGAGTATTTTAACATTCAAAAATTGGCCCCCATTCACTTGTAAGTGCCTCACTGGAACCCAGAAAAGGAAGGACGAGTCAAAATACATTTTTGTGGTAATTAATATTAAACAGCTATAATGTACCTGAACTAATAAACAGGCATTTTCTGGAAAACAAAGGCACACTGTGATTCATTATAATTTTCAACTTATTCTAACTGGTGCCTCCAATGCTATCACAAGTCATTTTGCCATTTCAACAACAGCTAGATAACTTCACCTTGGGGGAATATTTAAATAAGCAGAATTTGCAACAACAAAGTCACAGAAAACCAAATCTAAAATTTGCAAAACACATGTAGATCATTGACGAACGTGAGACAATACAAGTTCAGTGACAGTCATGCCAACTGGCCAGAAACTCTCACACTGACCCATCGGGCCATCTTTATTGTTGAGCTCTGCATGGGACATGAAACATTCAATGATTAAATCTGACACCAAACAATTAATAACACTGTTATTCAGAGTTATCTGTAAAGTTCATGTCAGTTTCCAAATGACATTTTAAAGGAATTGAAAGGTCCAACACAATCCCTGTTCTCAATGATCTGTTATGATCCATGAACAGAGCCAGGGCAATCGCTAGCTTGAGCAGAGTCACATCAAGAGATTTCATCTGGCTTCATTCCCGCAATGAGCTTTCGCAACATATGCCACACTCATAGGGTGACACGGCACCTTAGGGTGATTAGCAGGCCTGCCCGAGACTACCGGGTGATGAAGACTCATTCCCAATGCAAGTTTCAAGACAATTTTGCAGTTGTGAAGCACCTAAAACCAGCGTTTCCTAACAAACAACAACAAAACGGGGCATCAGATTGTTGTGTTATTTTGTTTGTGAATGTTCCATTGGCATGACCATTACTAACTGGAGTCCAAATTAAAAGAAAGTTCTTGAATTATCAAATTCATACAGCTCTTTAAAGGCAACTCAATTCAGTTCGGTCCACTGTGTTTTCTTCGGTATTATCGGTCATTTTAAAAGGTGTTATCCATCTGCCTGATGTCTTGGTATTTTATTTTGCCTACATTTTGTAGGCAAAATCGAAATCATTCTGGATGTTGTTATAGTACGCATCTGATTTGATTCGCCAGACTGCACAGATTTCGTGCCTGCTTATTTCCATGAAAAAATGTTCATATCTCCAAACAAAGAGTTTGCAAGTGTCTGCATTTTAATGAACTGAGATATTGAAAGGGGGAACAAGGCCTCAAGTTCCTTTTTCTTGCTTGAAAAAAATTGGTTGAACAATCGTAGAAAACGGAAAATGGATGAAGCAGATTTTATCCCATGCAGGAAGAACTTTGTGTTACAGTCATGAGATTAAATGCAAGCCAAAAACAGCATTTAAAACGGAGTTTGCTCACGTTTACCCGCAGCCAGCAGGATTTGTTCATTGCTGCATGACTGTTTTGCCTTGTGAGCCAAAGACTGTGTATGTCATTCAGACTCTTTTATACCACCACCTATCTTATCTTTGTATGACACTCTCCTCTCTTAACAGTGACTTTTGTTTTACGCAAGAAAAAAGGAAAGAGAGGGCAAGAGGAAGATGACAGTTTGAGAAAAAAGCGAGATTTTCACGAAAGCTGTCTCGCTCTGTTGCATGCTGCTTGTGTGTTTTTTGTCTGTATAGCGGGGCCTACTTCTTCCAGAGAAAGAGAAAACAAGGCTGAGGCTGTGAAAAGAAAACTCGGCAACACACTCTCACACACACGCTTCATTTCCAGAGTCTTTGCTAAAACTGTCTGTTAGTTTATATTGCACCACACGTGCAGTATAGTAGCCCACAAAGGTAAGTTAAATGCTTAATTTTTCATTTTGTTTAAATCCCATTTCTACAAAATATCTAAACCAGTCCAAATGTTTGATGTGTGCGTTTTCTGTTTTGTTTTTAATCTTTTTGTATGTCTAACACAATGTAAACACTAATGCTCAAAATAATTAATACAAAATTTAATCGTACAAATGAGTTCAAATAAATGAACCTTGATGAGTATTTAGAACTTTCTCTTTCTTTTGAGTTCACGAAACTTACACCTTTATTGGGGGGTTACCGTTACGGTGAATAGTGGAGCTTGAGATTAGCTTGAGGACCGGTACAATGTTAGATCATGCTACAGTATATTGATATACTTGTTGAACTATTATGCTAATATAAGCATTGTTAATTCAAGTAGCATGCATTCAAGATGCTAACGTTCACTAGCTAGCTAGGTTCCCTCTACTTGACATATTTAACTTGAACCTACATGGTGATTTTAAGTTCAGCCAAAGAGTTAAATTTAAAGTTAAGTGCCAATAAAATGCATGAGTTAGCTTACTTAGTATTTCAAGATGAGAAAAATCAACACGCATGTGTAGTACAAAATCTGACAGTTCTGCATACTTAAACTTGTAATTTATTAATTTAAATAATTTGATGGAACTGATTACCTTCAATTTTTTGAGTTCTGCTCACTTATTCGGGTTTACAGTGCATCTTAGGGGTCTTTTGGTAACCTAATTATCTGTCATTTTAAAAGGTTTTATTTTTGGTGTAGCCAAAGGCAACAACCTTTAAGAACTCTCTAACTCTCTAGTTTTGGCTCTCCTCATTGACCAATAGGCTGAAATATGGCTCAAAAATATGCACTTTTAAAAATGTTTTAAACAAACACTTAGAGGAATATAATTTTTGGACGAGGTTTGAAGAGAATAAGGACAAAACGAAATGGTTGTAAAATTATACCATAAGCTACCTTTTTTTTCTTCTTTTTTTCTGCCCTTTTAAGATTTAATGTAGCTTATTTATTATTATTATTATTACTATTATTATTATTATTATTATTATTATTATTTCCATTTTCTTTTTTAATATCTAAAAAATAAATAATTATAAGATTTTCTTAAATAAGGTCTACGACCACAGTCCTGTGAACCGTTAACGGTTTTTTATTTATTTATATAAATTGCATTGGCGGGAAGCGCGAGCTCCATCATTCTAAGCGCGAGACAATGAGGGAAAAGCTGCAGATCACAGTTCGAGAAGAATCGTTCAATATATATATATATATATATATATATAGTTTTATGAACTTGCCTTTTTTGTTCTCAAATTCATGATTTACTAAATGTAGCATAAGTAGTTTTAAAGGGTTTGAACGAACAGGAATGGAAGGAACGAAATCGAAAATACTAACAAAAATAAAATAAAATAAAGAAACAGAGAATTTTCGATTTGTGCATTTATATAATAAACATGCATGTCATATTTACATTCATGTAGCGTATATCGACAGCAGTATGCAAAATAAAAAGTAATAGGTTTATTTTTTTTAGCAATGCAGAATTTAATCTAAAACTTTCACTTTATATCACAAGATTGGTTTGAAATCAGATTTTTTGGGAGGTGTTAAAAAAGAAAATATTTGTAGTAATATTTTTAAATTTCTACGTGTTCTTACAGAAAATCCCTATGTTACCATTAGACTAAACAATGTTAAAATAACCATCAGTTGGGTAATCAGTGGACTTAAAATAAAGCCACATTTAATGATTATACTTTCCATTTACAAGGCTAAATAATTAAAACATAATTTGACACATTTTAAAACAAGAGATGTCTCTGAAAGTCTGCAGGCCTATAAATCTCTGACCTAAACTGAGAGAAATGCAGATGACAGGTCTGCAACACCAAGTTGTAATTAAATTAAACAGAATAGATGGTGGTTTGCCAAGGAAAATGGCAAAAAAAAAAAAAAAATAAAAAATAAAAAAAATAAAAAAAAAAAGTGAAAAAATGACCTGTTTCTTTGTCGGGCCTACACCCGATATTTTTAACCAAAACATGAAGGCTAACCTACTACTGAGGATCAAATAAAATAATAATAATAATAGCAACAACAACAAGTAGGCTAGACAGCTAAAATAGATTTGGAGAGATGCTTTCTGTACAATTACTTCATTTTATAAACAAATGTTTCCAACACATGACAATCTGAGAGTAATTTAAGCGGGTTCAGTACTGCTGTATTCTCAGTGCATTAAAAAATTATCCAAACCAGAGATAATTTAGCAGAGACGGGCTACTTCTATTAAAATGAATGGGAGAAACTGGAACGCTCAACCAAGAAGCTCTGAGCGCCCAACGGTCAACGGATGTAGAAAGGAAGTCCCGCCTTACAGTTAAAAGAGTCAATCACCTTTTAGAAACAGACGACGCCGGTCAATCAACTCTAGATTGCGCATGCGCATTAGCTACACAAGCCGGGAAAATTGCGGTTTTTTACGTAATATGAGGTACAAAATCACACTTTATGATACCTGTATTGTCCGATTTTATTGCTGATTTGAGATATGTTCTTTGATCGTAATCTGAACCAACCTTTTTTGAGATTTTGGTTTTTCTCCATTCAAGTAGATAGGAGCTGCACTGGCATGACTGGAAATAGCCTCCCGGGAGCGCTCAAAAGATGGCCGACAGTGGACTGACTCGCTAGAAAGACTTTGTCCAAACACAGAACGTCATCTTGAGGTCGCGCCACTTAAGTTATGCTACTCTAAATGCTTAGCCGTTTGTATGTACAGTTTGAAAGTGTTTTTAATTAGCTAATGTAATTTATTATGTGATATGTATGAACACTGTAATGTACAGATAAGTGTCAACTGATCGGCGCGCGGTGAGATTAGTCAGCGGACAATTGAGGAGGTGTAAACTGGAGAAATGCGGAGACGAGCGCGGCAGCGACAAAATACAATCGCTCAGATCGCCCAAGCACATGAATGTCGATATTGTATGTGTGTATCTAAGCTATAATTTGGGGGCATTTTGGGACGTCTTCATTTGGGAAACTATCCATAGCCTACATAAATTAAATAATGATTTTTTTAATTAATTTTTTTCATTCTAAAAATGTTAAAAGCTATACAGACCCCATAAAGACCCAAGCTATTTACCAACCAGAATGTTATAGAGACTTTGGGTGGGCTCTTTTAACTTTTAACATCACCCCAGATGTGTATGACTTTCTTTCTTCTGCTGAACACAAATGAAGATTTTTAGAAGAATATCTCAGCTCTGCAGGTCCATACAATGCAAGTTAATGGTGACAAGAACACTGAAGCTCCAAAAAGCACATATATGCAGCATAAAAATAATCCATAGAACTCCAGTGGTTAAATCCATGGCTGAGGTCGGATTTGTATACTACCATACCACTCATACAATTTCTGCCATAGTCACATATGAAGTAGTAAGAGTAGTTTGGGTAGTATGCCATTCCGAACTCAACCCATGTCTTCAGAAGTGATATGATAGGTGTGGGTGAGAAACAGATCAATATTTAAGTCCTTTTTTACTATCAATCTCCACTTTCACATTCTTCTTCTTTTGTTTTTGGCGATTAGCATTATTTGTGCATATCGACACCTACTGGGCAGGTAGGAGAAAATATAGTAAAAAAAAATAAATATTGATCTGTTTCTCACCCACACCTATCATATCACTTCTGAATATACTGTATGGATTTAACCACTTAAGTCGTATGGATTACATTTATGCTGTCTTTATATGCTTTTTGGACCTTCAAAGTTTTGGTCACCATTCACTGAAATCTTAATTTTTGTTTAGCAGAAGAACACATCTGGGATGTCATGAGGGTGAGTAAATTATTTTTCATTTCTGGGTGAACTATACCTTTAATAGCCGAATTCCTGGTGAAGAACTACACTAGATGTGAATCCTAAGGAGAAAGATCCACCAATCAGAGAATCACAGCAAACAAAGTGCACAAAAACAGCTCAGCAGGGGGCCTGGGTACCTCAGCAAGTACTGACGCTGACTACCACCCCTGGAGTTGCGAGTTTGAATCCAGGGTGTGCTGAGTGACTCCAGCCAGGTCTCCTAAGCAACCAAAATGGCCCCGTTGCTAGGAAGGGTAGAGTCACATGAGGTAACCTCCTCGTGGTTGCGATTAGTGGTTCTCGCTCTCAATGGGGCGTGTGGTAAGTTGTGCGTGGATCACGGAAAGTAGCATGAGCCTCCACATGCTGTGAGTCTCCGCGGTGTCATGCACAACGAGTCACGTGATAAGATGTGCGGATTGATGGTCTCAGAAGCGGAGGCAACTGAGACTTGTACTCCGCCACCCGGATTGAGGTGAGTAACCGCTCCACCATGAGGACCTAGTAAGTAGTGGGAATTGGGCATTCCAAATTGGGAGAAAATGGGATATATTATATTTTTTTAAAAGCTCAGCAGTGACCACCCATATCCATGATGCAGTGCAATAGAATATTTTGCAATACACTTAAAATATATTGTTTCTCTACTTATAATCAGCTAATAACCAATAGTTCTATTTATTTCCATCGTTTTTAATTCAATCACGTCATTCAAAATGCTTCATGGCACTGTACACTGTAAAACATGATAGCCCCATTAAGTTATGTTAACTTATTTATTATCTTTAACTCCAACTGTCATGACAAGTTTTAGATATTGAACTCAAGTTTATACGTTTTCAAAAAATGTAACTTAAAGTAATCCATTGTCTTGACTAATTATGAGTTTGGTCTGGGTTTTCAATGTTCATTTAACTCATGTCTGTAAGATATAAGTTGAAAAAGGGGAAGGAGGAGGAGGAGGGAAATACAGAGAAGTTGTCGCCTCTTCGCCGGCAATGTTAAAGCTTGTGCAACATTGTTCTTGTTAAAATAAATGTTATATTTTTGAGCAGATAAGTTGTAAGTTCATTCAGTATAAATAAGGAAACTGGCAAACTTGCCGTTATTAGTCAAGATGAGAAATACATTTAAGAAACCATTTAAAAACATTAGTGCTCTTAACTTAAAATGGCAATTGATATGAATATAGTTTAAGTTATCTTAACTTGAAAGTGTGAGTTGAAATAGTGAGGAATTATAAGTTTATTTGACAAGATAAAGTGAGTTTTCTTGAATTGATAATATAACATAGTAAGTTGTTTTAACTCAGAGGATCAAGTTGAAACAACAAATGATCATTAGTTAAAAAACTTGTAAAACGTAACTATTTGAGTTGAAAAAAAAAGGTTATCTTCAAGTTGACTTTACTCACATTTTTAAGGCAGCAGGTGAACTTTCGTTTCTAAGTTTAACCAACTTGAAATGTTTTACAGTGTAGTTCATTTCTTCAAGAGGTCGCGTCTTTCTGTCACATTTTCAAATACGCTTTCGCTTGAAATCAAAGTTTGTAATGTTGTGATTCACCTCGGAGCTGGTCGGTTTGGTGACGATTTTATGAAGTGGGCGGGCACTGTTGCGCTCTATGGTGCCAAGTTGTTTGGAGGGAAGGGGTTGAAAAATTAAGTGGGTTTCGTGACATTATAGCCGAAAAGTTGAGACATTTCAGTGGCCCATTCCACTTCTCTAGCGCTCATCCTCTGCCCCCTCTCCATTAGAGTGAAATCACAAAATAAATTGCAACCAATATGCCACAGTAACTCATTTACTAACAAACAGATGCAATTATAATTGGTTTATTAAAAATGTTGTCACAACCCATTCACTGAGCCCCCTTGAGTCCAAAATCCTAGTATCTCCCCTGGTACTCAGTTATGAGGTACTTGAGTTTCTACATATACATACATCACAAACTGTAAGTGTAATTAAGATTGATATTTCAGCAGCTATAGTGCCAAGTGCCATGCTTAAACTAGAGATGTTCTGAGCTCTCCAACACCCTTCTCTCTCTCTCTTTCGCTCTCTTTTATACTCATTCTTTTCTTTTTCCTATGCCACTCGGAGAGGCAAGGTGCCAACCCTTCTCCTAAACTGGGCATCATGCCCTACCCTTTATGCAAATGAGGCACCCACCATCCTTCTGTCTTTCTGACACTCTATCTCTCTTACTATGGTTCTCCTTAACTCCATCTCTCTGTTTCTCCCTCTTAACCACAGACACACACTGCTCATGTCTTCCATCTCTAATTCTCTAAATTTCCGTCAATCATTTTCATTATTCTAACAATCTAACTCTTCTTTGTCTCACGCCTTTCTTTCAGATATCTTCATGCTTCATTGTAAAAGTTTAGTACACCGGATAGAAAACCAATTTTCTCACCGGCCCGTATAACACCCAGTGTCGCTGCTTTTAAGCCTCACGCACACTCTTCCTGAATTTTCCCTTCTCTTCATTAACACATGGCTAGAGGGCAATGATTTCGTTTACGTTTGTGAAAAGGGTGTTTACAGTAACCGTGCAGAGAACAAACTGATAAACATACACTAAATACTCACAGTTCAAGTGTAAACAAAACACACACTCTCTCTCATACACACCCATCTAATGTAATGTCTTAATAGTCAACATGAAATGGCATTCACAAATCATTTTACTTCTGTATTTTGACGTATTTCTGAGAGAAACAGGATATTCAACATGAAAAAAAAATGTTGGGGCAAAACTTGATTTCTCCATTGGGAAATGATTGGATCATGAAAAGTGGATGTTTACTAGAAGGGAGGAAGGGCTTAAAAAAGTAAGAGGGGTTGGTGACTACTGAGTGACTCCAGCCAGGTCTCCTAAGCAACCAATTGGCCCGGTTGCTAGGGTGAGTAGAGTCATGCTGGGGTAACCTCCGCGTGGTCGCTATAATGTGGTTCGCTTTCAGTGGTGCGTGTGGTGAGTTGTGCGTGGATGCCGCAGAGAATAGCGTGGGCCTCCACTCGCGCTAGGTCTCCATGGTAATGCGCTCAACAAGCCATGTGATGGGGGGCCTGGGTTGCTCAGCAAGTATTGACGCTGGCTACCACCCCTGGAGTCGTGAGTTCAAATCCAGGGCATGCTGAGTGACTCCAGCCAGGTCTCCTAAGCAACCAAATTGGCCAGGTTGCTAGGGAGGGTAGAGTCACATGCGGTAACCTCCTCGTGGTTGTGATTAGTGGTTCTCGCTCTCAATGGGGCGTGTGGTAAGTTGTGTGTGGATCGCAGAGAGTAGCATGAGCCTCCACGAGTCGCTACGCCACCACGAGGACCTAGAGCGCATTGGGAACTGGTCACTCCAAATAGGGGAGAAAAGGAAAGAACCCCCCGGTCCGTTCAGTGTTATTATAGATTTAGTTTTTTAATTTAGTTTTTATTTCTATTTTATTTCAATCTGTCGTTCCAAATTAGTTTTTGTTGTCTCAGTTTCAGTTTAGTTAGTTAACAAAAACTAAAACCATTTTCGTTAACTAAAATAAAAATAAAAACTGAAATTATTTAAAAAAAAAAAACTAAAACTAAACTAGAATACTTTTTCTTAACTCCAAAACTAACTAAAATAAAAATAAAAATGATCTTGGATTCATTTCAGTTTTAGTTTAAGGCAAAGTAGGACACTTTTGGAAACTGTACATTTCTTGGCACTTTTAATTATGATCCAAACACACATAACCTGACATTATACCTTTGAAGAAATCTTAGGATGTCTTCTACCTTAGACAAAAGCACAAATGAAGACATTTTTAATAGTGAGAAGTAGAACGTTTGAAGACCCTCTTTTGACCAAATCCCAGAGGAAAAATTATTCTCTAGAAAATATCTGCAAAGTATTTAGAATTATTTTTGTATATTCTGTAACACTTTTACATCATAAATCATTATGTCACATTTACAAACAAAGTTATTTTTTTTACCTTTGCTTTTCCCACCGGTGGTCATGAAATGAGCTCTACCACAAATCACCATAAAAATCATCCATTTAAAACCTCAAAAAGGTAAAAAAAAATAAATAATAATAATAATAAATAAAAAAAGAGAGAGATTTTGCCCAAAAATGACAATTCTCTAATTATTTACTCACCCTCACGCCATCCCAGATTGTTTGACTTTCTTTCTTCTGCAAAACACAAACAAAGATATAATAGATATACTATCTCAGCTCTGTAGGTCCATACAACACGAGTCAACAGGGTCCAAAAATTTGAAGCTCTAAAAAGTGATCCTTAAGTGGTTTTGTTGATTTGATTTGATCAGTCTTCTGAAGAAATCTAATCAGTTTTGGGTGAAAACAGATCAAAATTTGACTCCTTTTTCACTATAAATCTTGCAATTGCAGTCTACAGGAAAGATCACAAATGAGACCGCTGATGTCAAGATTTACAGTAAAAAAGGGTGCTACCTTTATGTGCTTTTTGGAGCAAAGGTTTTATACCGTGATGACTTACATTGTATGGACCTACAGAGCTGAGATATTCTTCTAAAAATCTTCATTTGTGTTCAGCAGAAGAAAGAAAGTCATACACATCTGGGATGGCATGAGGGTGAGTAAATGATGAAAGAATTTTCATTTTTGGGTGAACTGTCTCTTTAATTGTTTACTTCCCAAAGATTAGTTAAGAAATTATTTATAAGCATCTAAGTAAATTCATATGGATACAATGGGGATCAAGTTTAAATGTCCTTTTACCCATTTTCACCCTATGTTATAAAATTTGCAACATTTACAATCCAAATTATACACGATAATACAAATAGATAGAGGTAACAACAAGACTGCCCTGAGAAATGTAATGATGTTAGACATTTTTAAATTATACCAGTAAATGCTTCTGCTTGGGCAGCCATGAAAAATACTAAAACTAAAATAACTAAATAAAACCACTGGGTCCGTTAAACTGTGGCCCAGCCTAAAGATCACAATTCCACCCCAAAGATCAATTCCTAGTACCGCCCCTGATTTCAGAGCCACAGGAGGAGCAAGCTACTGTATTTTTAATGAATGACTGTTCACAATAAGACCTGGAATGTGTATTAAGACCATGTTGATTCCATGTTGAGTTTCAGGCATGTTAGGGGATAAAGTTCATCATTTAAAATCATTTTTTATCAGATGAAAGGTTAGTTTCATTTCACACAAAACACACAAATGCCCTCACAGGTCTCACACACTGTGGTGAATGGATGCAGTTACACTGGCAATGGCAATTGTGAAACTGAATGGCCACTGTCTGCATGACACGCTCTCACAAATGCACAATGGGATACAATGTGTAAAGTCTTTGTTAAAGAAAGAATAGAGGTGATGTGGGAGTATATATTTATATGAGTGTGTAACAGAGAGAGAGACTGGGAAAACTCAAGAGTTTTGTTATATATTTATAATTATATGATATATTATAATTATGCTATTATATTTAGTTTCTTAATCATTTGTTGTCGATTAACATGGGTCTTTCAAAGGCAGATGACAATACCAAAATTTCAGTTTTTAATGGTGGATACAATGCAGATACATTAGTGTTTCAGTCGATTAAAAAGTGTAAATCGTGATTAATCGCATAATTCTTCGTCGTTAATCATGATTAATCGCATATTTTGAAAGTACTAAAAATTGACTCTATATATACTTCTTTTCCTGTCAAAATGCATTTATTTCCTTTTTATGAAAAAAAAATAATAATATAATGCTTTATTAACATTTTCCAAACAAAGCCTTCCAAATAAGATAGAAATGTTGTGTGTTTGTCCATCAATGTAATGACTCCGGGTGGAAACGTCACAAAGGTTCTGCCCTTCCAAAAATGTAGATGCTTTACTATGATAATGCATTAATTGCGACTGCGATTAAAATGAATGTTAAACTTTAATTAATCGCATGTGTTAACGCATTAATTTTGACAGCTCCAAGATACATACATAACAGAATTTAAAGACAGCAAAAGAAACGTACACAAAGAAGTGTACACAACATTTATGACAATATTTGCTCAAAATTCACTAAAATACAAAAAATATTCAATTATATAAATATATATAACAAACAATTATTAATTTATATTAAATATTACATATAAAAATTAAAAAATGTTTATTACTCATTTAGAAGATTCTGGAAATGGCAAAAGGGGGTTCAGCTGCAGATCCTTTCAAAATGGTTAAATATCAGCCAGTATATTTATTTTATATACATATACAGTGATGTGAAAAAGTATTTGCTTGTATTCTGTTTTTGTGTATTATTCATACTAAATTGCTTTAGATCTTCAAATGAGATATAACATAAAGCAAAGGTCAACCTGAGTAAACACAAAATACAGTTTTCAAATATATATATATATATATATATATATATATATATATATATATTTTTTTTTTTTATTGAAGCAAAAAAGTTATCCAACACCTATATCACCCTTGTGAAAAACTAACTGCCACCTTAAATTTAATAGCTGGTTGTGCCACCTTTAGCTGCAACAACTGCAACCAAACGCTTCCGATAACTGGAGATCAGTCTTTCACAACACTGTGGGGGAACTTTGGCCCACTTGCAGAACTGCTTTAGTTCAGCCACATTGGAGGTTTTTCGAGCATGAACTGCCCGTTTAAGGTCCTGCCACAGCATCTCAATTGGGTTCAAGTCAGGACTTTGACTAGGACACTCCAACACTTTAATTTCACTTCTTTTAAACCACTCAGAGGTGGACTTACTCCTATGCTTTGGATCATTGTCTTACTGCATAATCCAGTTGTGCTTGAGCTTCAGCTCACGGACTGATGACCGGACGTTCTCCTTTAGGATTTTCTGGTAGAGCAGAATTCAAGTTTCCCTCAATTATTGCAAGTCGCCCTAAAGCAGCAAAGCATCCCCACACCATCACACTACCACCACCACGCTTGATTGTAGGTATGATGTTCTTTTTGTGGAATTCTGTGTTTGATTTACACCAGATGTAACGGGACCCCTGTCTTACAAACAGTTCCACTTTCGACTCATCAGTCCACAGAACATTCTCCCAAAATGTCATCAAGGTGTGTTTTGGCAAAATTCAGACGAGCCTTAATGTTCTTCTGGGTTAGCAGTGGTTTTTGCCTCGCCACTCTTCCGTGTCTTTCTGATAGTGGAGTCATGAACCTTCATTGATGTGAGAGAGGCCTGCAGTTCCTTGGATGCTGTCCTTGGCTTTTTTGTGATTTCCTGGATGAGTCGTCGCTGTGCTCTTGGAGGAATTTTGGAAGGTTGGCCACTTCCGGGAAGGTTCACTACTGTGCCAAGTTTTCTCCATTTGGATATAATGGCTCTCACTGTGGTTCTTTGGAGTCCAAGAGCCTTTGAAATAGCTTTGTAACCCTTCCCAGACTGATGTATTTCAATCACCTTTTTCCTCATCATTTCTGGTATTTCATTCGACTTTGGCATAGTGTGCTACTGGGTGAGACCTTTTAGCCAACTTCATGCTGCTGAAAAAGTTCTATTTAGGTATACATATATATATATATATATATATATATATATATATATATATATATAAAGTATATCTTATTGTGTTTCATATTTTATGTTTTTCTAGATATAAAATATATACATTTTTTATATATATATTTTTAATAGTAAATGCATACCCAGCACTCATAGTTAGTCACTTAAATGGCTTCATGACTACTTCAGAAATGTTGTCTGTACATTACTTAATGGAGAACTCTCTCTCTCTGTGTCCCTCTGTGTCAGTATTTGTCTCATCTGTCAGTCGTTTTCTCTCATTAAGTGCTGTCCTGCATTAGTGCTGTCAGTTCAGGACAGGTGCAGTGGTAATGAAAGGGAAACACTGCATGCATTGAGGGTTTTCCCATTATAGTAAGCTTAATCCATGGGGAGGGAATGTGTGTGTGTGTGTGTGTGTGTGTGTGCTGCAGCTGGGCTAGGAATGTGTGTGTGTTTATCAGTGTGTTGTATGTTTGTGCATTTGTGGAGACTGGAGAGTGAGAGTTGTTTGTTTGTATGTGTTAAGGCTGTGGTAGGACGGAGAGTGTAACTATGTGTGTGTATAAGTGCAACATTTTATTGGCAATGTATTGCGACTGTGTTAGTGTTCTTCTCGAAGTTACAGGTTTAACAGCAGCATTTTGCTTGTATCTACCTGCCTGCTTAGGTACAGGAAAAATAAATGTAAAATAAAAAATGATTGCATCTCTCTGCATGTCAACCACAACCATCATCATCACCATCATCATCATTATCGTCATCATCATCCACCTTCTAGACCTTGGCAACCAGACAACTGGAAGTAAAATCTGAAACAGCTGGAGCTCTTTACAGCACACTAAAGCCAGAGTCAGAGCCTAAGAGAGCCCACTCCTCACATCGAGACATTACCACCTCATCTGTTGTATCTCAAAATGAAACCTAGAGGAACCAAATTGACAAAAGCGAGAGGGAGGTTTTTGCATGTTTAAATTATGAGCAATAGTAAAGCTTGCCATAAAATAATTTAATCCATGTTCTAAAAAGTAGTTCAATGTAACAATAAAGTAAACTAGATTTTTTCAATTCATGAAGAAAATGTGAGTTGTGCTTGCCTGTGCAAAACTTGCCTCTATGATTCTAGAGAGTTGAGGGTGTTTGACAATGCATTGCTTTATGGTTGCTAGGTTGTTCTGGGTGGTTGCTAGGACATTGCTATGTGGTTGCTATAGTGTTTTGGGTGGTTGTTAGGTGGTTGCTTAATGGTGCTAGTCGAAAGAGTCCACCCTCAAGTCTTGACAATCGTTTGATCCCTTAAAATGGTTCCAGTGTATGGGAATATTTGCCTGTTTTATCACCTGCCGGGCAAAAATCTCAAGTCAAATCACTTAAAAAATAGCACACTTCTTCTCAAAAAGTCGCACAATTTGAGGTTTAATTCACGTCCGTACCACAAACAGCGCAGGACAAAATTGCGCTTCATAATTTTATACTGATATTAGAGGTTTGTTCAACTAACCCTAATTATAAGCAATAATAAAAGTGATGCTTGCCTGTTTTAAACAAATATGAGGTGGTTCACAAACATAAAACAGTTCTAGAAAAGTAACGTATTGACTTAAAAGCAGTATAAAAGCCTGTTTTGTTGTGTGGAACACAAAAGCAGAAATTTTGCAGAATGTCCGGGCCACTGTTCTCCATACAATTAAAGTGGATGGTGACTTTTAGTGCGAAAAGACAAAAACAGCTTAAAAGTAGTCCTTACGGGATATTCCAAGTCTTTTGAAGCCATGCAATAGCTGTGTAGGAAGAAGAAACCAAAATGTAAGTCTTAAACCTCATTCGTACTTCCACATATTTTAACTTAGCGCAACACTATCGGCCACATGATAAGCGATAAAGCTATCGTATGTCTTCAGAAGACTTGGAATATAGTCAGGTGGTTGAACAGACTAATTTTATGGTGCTTTTTTGTCCTTTTTGAAGTTTGGCAGTAAAAATCAACGTTCACTTTCATTGTATGGAAAAGAGCAGCTAGGACACTCTTCAAATTATCATACAGGTTTAAAACTAAATGAGTAAATGATAAAATAATTTTTATTTGTGGGTGAACTAACCCTTTTAGACCTACAGAAGACAAGGTTGTAACCTATGGCCCACTTATTTGTTTCTACTAAGTATCAGATGCCATGGAGAACTGCAAGATTATGGACCTTTGAAGAGTCAAGAACTTGATGTTGAAGGAGTTAAGGGCCTGCTTGTGAGCTCCAGTGCATAATTTGTCCAGTAGAAGAACAAATAAGTTCTTCGCAGCAGTACCCCTGGGCCTGATCCGATTTCTTCCGTTCGGCCTTTGTGGGAATTTACCCAGCACATTCAAAGCACTTAGAGTCCCTAGTTCTGAAAATCAACGACTGCACAACGACTTCTTTAAATGCTGATGGGGTGTGGCAACGGATGCATGCCAAAAACAAAAATCGGGAGTAAAAATTACATACTGCCCTGTCCCAGGCCCTAACAGATTGTACAAAACACACAGTGTTCCTAAGTTCCCGGCTTACTAAGATAAGATGAACATAATAACCTAAACCCTGCAAGGTGCATTTTAGGAGAATAAGACATTGATCAAGACATTGATAATATCTGGCAACCGTACAATTGAGATGCATTCCTAACGGCTGTGACCACAGAGAGGTCCAGTGAGGGAAGGCAAGCATAATGCACAAAGTTCCAGAGATCCCCAAAGCTTGGCAACCTGAAGAGCCTTTAAGTGGGATAATATGGTTAACATTCCTTCGCATCCCCTTAAGAAATCCAATATGTGCATATCAATGCTTCTACCCGAGGCCTTACCTCTGAGATACAATGTAGGTAAACACTCAAACTAGCCAGGTAGTTAGGGTTGGGAATCCAGAACTGGTCCTTATTGAGCAAAAAAAATACTGGAACCAAAAGATTTTAGGGGGAATTCACTAAGAATGATTTGCATCTGGTAAAAGCGTTGTTTATTTGAACTCTCTGTCTACGCTGGTTTAGCGACCAATTCACGAAAGAAATTATGCAGATGAGGCAATTACGCTAACTCGCCCACAAAATCCGAAATCTTTTACCCACCGAAACTGTACAGAGTGGCTACATTACTGCGATCCAGACACTTGAATCATTTCTATAACATGCCAAAAGTGAGCATGACTACATCACGCATCTGGATATATGCCAGTTACAACGGTGCGCCCGGCAAATATCACAGAGTTTTGTGAATAAAATGCAGTCCATAATGAGTATAATAGACAAAAAGAAGGCATGTTTGCACGCAAAGGCATTACTTCATTTAAATACTCAAGACGCAGCGCTATTTCAGCACTGATTGCGTAAACTACATTGCAAGTTAGTGAATAACACAATGGTTTTTGCGCTGAAAAACCATGCTCAAAAGTGGTGCAACTGTTTAGAGAATTCTGCCGATATGGACCAAAATCACACTGAAACATTCTGTCAGTGTTGCCTGAACCACTGAATCTACAGCAGAGAAAGACCTGGCGCAGCAAAGTAACACAAAATACAACAAACATCCAGCTAGACCACATCCAGTGTAGTACGAGCTCTCTTTCTAAAAGAATTGTCACTAAAATTATGAAACAAGAATCTTTAAATTGAACTGGAATCATAATATTCTGTTATCGATACTTTTGTTAAATATCGATACATTTGTTAAAATCGTTAGATAATCTTTGGGGTACTGACAAGAAGCATACACCATCAGACATTTTTGTATCAGTTCAAATGTGTTTACCTTTTCCTGTGATGCTACTGATGGCATGTTCTGTCAGTAGCCTCAGAGACACGAGTTCTGGGTGGAAACCAGGAAGTAATCGCGTTCACATAAACAATGGTGAGCGCGATTCAGAAGTTGCATTTCACCCTCAAAATTACATTTTTTCTCCACTGACGGTTAAGTTTAGGGTTGGGGTTTGGGTTAGAGCACATGGTTAATAAAATATGCATTCCTCTTCACTGTGTTACAGCCTATACAGCTGAAAACAAATCACTTTACAACTCCCCTTTGGCACCTCTTTGTGGACATTTCATCTGGACACTGGAGCTCACACATTCCCATACACTCAACAACATTTCCAGCTTTGGCCACTGGAGGCAGTGGTTTGAATTTTGGTAAAAACAGACCGATTATATCTGAAGAACTATCGACCTACTGTTACCAAATTCACTGTGAGATCAGTCTGCTAAGACATAGCTGTAATTGTTGGTCATTGCAAATTTTAAAACCAGATGATTTAAAGTCATTACAACTGTATGACCAGTTCATTTTATTCACTGGCCTCTGGTCAGCCCGCATTTTCTAAAAGTGGCTCTTGAGCTGTGTAATTTGAGTCTCTGCAGCTTGTGTATATGACAGTGAAAGTAATGGGTGCTTAAAATGGAGAAGATAAGAAAAACTTGTTAACATAATAAAAGGGAAAAAAGGTGGACTCCAAAAGCTCTTTATTATACAGGTAGCACCGTGCACATGCTAATGCTAACCTGGGTCAGTGATGTTGTGGAGAGTTCAGTGTCTGACCTAGGTTACAGAATTACTTTCTAACATCTCTTACTGATCCCAGAACATCCTTCCACCAATAATCTGTTATCTCCTCCATTACGAAATGACTGTGATTCAACTGATCCGATGCCAACTGTAATGAGCTGATGACATCACCGCTAACGTCATGGCGAATTATAAGATGCACATACTTTAAAACTCCACTCCTTGACACTTAACTCAAGAGTAACGATAAGTGTTGTCTGACATTGCCAGATATTGAGCTCATTTAGTAATTCTTGAGAGTGTATGCAAGCAGACACTGTAGAGTGCTCACCCGAACATGACCCAGTTCCTCAGACTAAGCCTGCTTTCAATGCCAAGATCACGATTACATCCCTGCCAAAACATTTTGAGCAAGTCTTTAAATACTGCCCCTCTCTCTTTTCTGTGGTGGGCGGCATCGCTGAAAGGCTGGCATAACTCAGAGCACTGACTGTGCTATGCCTTCAGGTCGGGGTCTGGATTTTACCACCTCAGTGAAAGCCAGTCTAAACACACATATCGCGGGAATGAGGCAGGAAGCTGGCACCATGCCACGCGGTCTAAGTCACACCACCGCTACTCGCCTGGAACCACCCTGCGGGCCTGATTCACTGAGGCTATTTTATTGGATTTAAAGACATCTGTGAGAGAGTCTGTGATTAGTTGAGGTATTTACAGCCCAAGTTACTTGAAAACATAATAAAATAATGCAAACAGTTTGCCAAAATTAGCACCAAAAGGAATTGCAATCTGTTTGTTTGAGTGGCCCGACTGAGTTGGACACAGCTACATTGGTTCAACCAATGACCTGAGTTTAATGTGGGACTATCTATCTTCCCAGCAATGAAAGATGGGGGGAGTGTTTACAAGAATTTGAAAACGGTCTTTCTTTTTGTAATTCTGTTTGGTGCCGCTAATGGTGCAGAATTTACACACTTCACCTTGTATTGTCTTGTATCAGCCTAATATATTGCGATAATGACTGGCTGACTATACGTTATCCTGCTTTTTACATGGCTACTTACCAAATAAGTAATTAAATGGACATGAAACATTGATTTGAGTTAAAATTACGTTGTTATGTGTGAAGAAAGAGACTGCAGAGTCTCCAGAAACAGCTCAATTCAACCTCTGGTTTGTGTCGAAGTTGTATTGGTGTTTTTATTGCGAAAATAACCTACTTTTTACACAACTACTTGCCAAATAGACAAATAAATGGACATGAAATCTTAATATGAGTTAATAAAAGAATTGTTCAAATAATGTCAAACAAATTCAAACAATTTTCAAACACTCCCCCCATCTCCCATTGGTTGGAAAACATAGATAGTCCCACACCAAATTTACACCACTGGATTAGCAAATGTTATTATGTCTGCTCAAACAAACATACTGCAGTGTGGTGCCACTTGTAACCCAGAATTTAAACACTTCACCTTTAAGATGTTGCACTAACCCACTGCATTTTGAAGCATTGCAGTACTACTGAAAATCTCTTAATTTACATTGTCTGCTCTTTTGTTTTGTGAGTTTATAGGGGCAATAACTTTGACAACAGTCATCTGTTTACAGATGTGCTCTGATTAGCTCACTTAAAATAAACATGTAAATTGCACTTCATGGTTTTAATTGGCAAAATGTGCAATGGTTTACTAACAGGTCATGATGATGTACAAATGCTTTGTCAAACCTGGTTTGCGTTGCCTTATGTGATTATATTGTGCATTAAAAAAACTGCCATTTATATTGCCACATAATTTGAAAATTGTGGAAATCTCCTTGCTTTTGCAACTGCAATTATATTTTGTGTCAACAGTTTGTGGCATACATTCGAAAAATGTCCTAGAATCGATAGGAATTTAACCCAACTGCCAAGAGATGCCTGCTCACATCTCAGTATGTCTGAGAACAAACTTTAGAGCAAATGTGATTTATGAATATGTGCACAGTGAGAAAGAGAGAGTGTGGCTCTGGTCCAAAACCTAGTGAGCTGTATTGCTATCAAGTATTGACTATAGAGGCAGCTGCTTTCTAAGGCGGCATCTTAAGTGAAATTATACCTCATAAGTGACCGTATTGGAAAATTCCACATTGGCAGCAATTCTGTGCGCTACACAAATAGCGCTACTCAAGCAATGTGCTTGAGAGTGTGTAAGACTTGACTTACAATTTATTTCAATAGAGTTTGCGTTAGCATGTTGCTAAGTTATTGCCTCGATATCATAGTTACAATCAAATTAGAAATTTGCATAATGGGATTGCCTTCTCTGTGAAGGAAAATAGCCACATTTCCACTATCGGGCCAGTGCAAGCCAAGGCTACCAACTGGGCAGCCAGGACGAATAGCCTCAGACCTCGAGCCACGAGACCAATAGGCCCCAAAACCTGCCTTTAATACGCTGCCCTGGTGCCAACGTCACACACCCTGCCCATTTGACAAGCAAGAGGGAAGCTCAAGCTGAGGTTTCAGACTTTGGAGACTAGCTAGCCTTCGAAATGAACACGGTGGAAACTGAAGCTGCCGTTTGTTTGCTAATTTTGGTCTTTGCTTGGTAGAAAGCACGACCTGACTCAACAAAACTCCGCCTTTGACGCTGACTCCGCCTCAATCCCCAGTTGGCCTTTTTTGGCCCAAGGGTAATTGATGGAGCAAAGGCGCTTTGCCGTTGGCCCCGAGGAGGTACAATGAAGTGACAGTGAGAACGCAACTGGCCCTGGCACACACTAGCATGCCTTCACATGGCACGATAGTGGAAACGCGGCTAATGAGGTATATTAGCCCTAGCTTTTGGAACAGCTTTAACATTTAGAGCGCATCTATGATGACTGCTGTTAACATAGGCAGCACAAGCATATGTGTGCACTTGTGAAAGAGAACAGTCGAGTTAAACAATATAAATTCTCCCAATAGGGAAACAGGCACCACATCTCCTGCACCCATTTATAACACCCGTATAACAAAATAAACATCTGTTTAAAACCGAGGGATTATGGGAGTCTTTGTGCTGGTCTGTGTTTTTCTCTACTTTAACGTTTACCCAGGTCTCATTCCTCTTTAACTTTCATAGCACAATTAGTGTAATGTGTTAAAGTACATACATATGCACATACGAATATGTTTTCGCTCACTCCAGCACACTCTATGCCTGGACCCTTGCCATCCATTCTTCTTAGTAACCCTCTATTGCTGCAGCGGTCCATAAGTCAATAAACATCACCTCTTCTACGCCTTTAAAAACCACCATCCCTCTCTGCACACATTCAAAAACCACCATCCCTCTCTCAGATCATTTAAAAAACACCATCTCTCCCTTTTCACCACATTCCACCCTAAATTCGTGGAGAGATGGTGACACCAGCCAGTTGCCATCAATGGGAAAAGCCTGATTAGCGAAAAGCCTTCCGAACTTAAATCCTGACCCTACCCATGAACATCATAAAACTGATCTAAGATCAAGTAGGCATAGTAGATGAAGTACGGCACAGGCACAGACATACAGGCTTCAAGAGTCCAAAATAAATAAAATCACAGATGCAGTTTATTGTTCAACCAAAATCTCAATAATAACAAGAACAAATTAAGATTTGGTGCATAACGCAGGACTTTTAAATATAAGCAAGCCTGAAATACACTGGGGACTCTTACTCTGAAATGTTGAAGACTTGGTGACAATACTCTACAGGTATCTTTTAGTATTTTTCTTAAATATATATTCTATATATTTAAATATTTATATACATATTTCACCAAATGAGGTTTAATAAGTAATAATCTAATGGCAACTATTGGCATAGATTGTCGCCGATAACCAATAGTTCCAAAATGCAACTATTGACACCGATTAATTGGTAAAACTGATATATCGGTATACCTCTAGTTGCTAGGGCATTGCTAGATGGTTACTTATTGCCCCAAGTAAAAAGGGCCCACCTTCAAGACTTATCAAGCACCACAAATAAAACATAACGCAAATAAACAAGTAGAATATACAAATAAAATATAATATCAGCAGTGTAAAATAAAACTTATGAAACCAAAAATACATTAAAATAATAAAGAATACGATAACAATATAAAAAGAATTAAATTAAAAAGAATTAAAAAGCAGTGCAGAGTAAACTAAGAAAGTATTACTGCATTTAAACAAAAAGTAAATCATATAATACAAGTAATTACAGCCTGATCTCATGAAAAACGTACATGACTGTGGCGACATTTTTGCAAAATGACAATGTTGTTCATTACACGTATCGCGGCAGTTTTGCTGTGAAATGTCCACTGTGTAGTGCTAAAAGCAAGTTACATTTTCAACAAAACAGACGATGCTTTTAAGTTTAAAGCTGTATCGAGCCTTCCTACCCTAAACCTTGAATCTAAACCTTACTGATAATGTAATAAAAGCATATGTGCGACTAAAAACTGTAAGGAAAAAAGCAATTGTTAAAGCAAACAAGTCATTTTGTGAGGCTTCTTCAGGACTCGTACCCCAATCCTTTGCATCGCAAGTGCAACGCTCAATCAGTTGAGCTACAGTGCAATTTTATCATACATAAAGAAGATTGTAAATATAGTTGGCTATGTAATGCAAGGTTATAATGCATTGCCTTTCAAGTCATGTGCTATAGTAAAAGTGTTTTGATGTCATAAGATAGCATTGTGTGAGTAACAGGGCAAAAAGTAAGTATTTAGGAACTGATAATCTGCCGTTTTACTCGTGATTTGTATGGCAGAAAATAAGTCATTGTGTTAGAGCTTTTAGTATTCATTTCACCAGGATACTGCTGCGATACGTACAACGAGCCACGTAAAAATCATTTTGCCAAAATGTTTGTACAGTATAGTAACATGATGCTATGAGACCAGGTTGATTTTTTTCCAACCTCCCAACCCCAGACGGAATAAAATAGTAGTGTGTGTGTATGTGTGAGGGTGGGGGTGTCCGGGTGTGTGTGTGTTTGTGTTTAGAAGGGATAATGTCTTTCATTTGAGGTTAGGAGAGAGTGGGGTTGCGTATGTTCTTGCATTCCACAAACATGATGCTTAGATTAAGGGTGTGTGTGTGTGTGTGTGTGTGTGTGTGTGTGTGTGTGGATATTACACATCTGCGATGGTTTAATGTAATGTGTGTTGACTTTAAAAGCTAATCTGAGATTGACCACATCTGGGCATAATTATCTGTCATTCTGGGCAATTTCAATAATAACCATCATAAATAATGCTCTGTTCAGATTAGACATTGTAATCAATTAATCCCAAATAGACCTGAGCCAGATTACGCAGGATTACAGGATGCACCTAAATCAGATAGTCTCAGATAGTCTAACATGTGCTCACAGTGCCACGTTTCTCACACACTGCCCAGTCTGAAGCTGTTTTTGACTAGTTTGGACGAGTGTTGACATGATGACACCAATGAAATATTTGGTATTACCGCTGCCACTAAATGTTTAAATGTCACAGTATACTTTGTTTTTCCTGTGGGCCGTTACGTCTCACCTAGGTATACAGTACTTTTGCCTTAGATGTAAATAAAGTGAATATTCAAGAGAATAAAATAATATTTTGCTTTATTGGCATTCGTCATGTGTATTTTTATCAATTTAAAATCTGGTTTACCACATTGACAGCATACCTTCACAAACGGTGCTGTGCACATTCAAGTCATCGCTCTGGTGGAATGTTTGCAGAAAAGACTAATTGCTCTATTTTCCAGAGATCACCACTCTCATGACTATCGCACTTCGTCGTTCATAGCAAAGTTATGCAAAATTCTGCACGAGTTTGGGAAAATCTGTGCATCGAGTGTTATTCTGCATACTTCCTACAAAGTATGAACAAAGCAAGCACAAAAAGTTTATTCTCCATTTTCTCACATATACTCTTAAGAAAACCCATTAATCTCTCTGCATAATCTTTCCAGTTTACAGCACTGACATATTTAAAGCAGACTTCTACTCAAAATACAACAGCAGTGGCAGAGCTGCAGTCATCTCCCTGTCATAGATTCCAGCTAACTGTACACACACACACAGCCTGCAGGACAGAAATAATCGACCTTGAGTGTCTTCGAGCACATCAGTACAGCAGACCTCTTCAGCTACTGTGCTAATATAAACACTTGCTCTAGACTCTCCATTTATCACCCACACAGACAACACCAGTCTCATTAAACATACTCACACACAGCATCATCTGAAAGCCCTTTTACAACCTTTTTGTAGCTCTTAGACTTTTCTTTCTCATTTCATGGTTAGTTGCCATCCTAAAGGCTCACACTGTGACACAAGCAACAAACCAAATCCTGAGGAGCAGCCTCAGAGGGACAGAATAGACTAGACTAGGCTAGACTAGACTAGAATAGAGCACAATAGTGCAGAATACAATGAGCAGAAGAAAATGGAAGAAAATAAAACAAAAATGAATAGAACAGAGAAGAACAGAAAAACAGCATAACATAGAACAGAACAGAAACTGAAAAAAGAACAAATCAGAATAAAAAACAAACCAGAACAGAACGGAACAGAGCACAATAGTGCAAATACAATAAAACAGAACAGAAGAAAAAGGCACAGAATAGAATAGAATAGAATAGAACAAGACAGAAAAAACTAAATAAATCTGAACAAAAAAGAAAATAGAACAGAACAGAGAAGAATACAACAGAATAGGGAAAAACAGAAGAAAACAGAATAGAATAGAATAGAATAGAATAGAATAGAATAGAACAGAACAGAATAGAAAAGAACAAGACAGAAAGAACAAAATAAATCTGAAAAGAAAAGAAAATAGAACAAAACAGAGAAGAATACAACATAATAGGGAAAAACAGAAGAAAATAGAATAGAATAGAATAGAATAGAATAGAATAGAATAGAATAGAACAGAACAGAATAGAAAAGAACAAGACAGAAAGAACAAAATAAATCTGAAAAGAAAAGAAAATAGAACAAAACAGAGAAGAATACAACAGAATAGGGAAAAACAGAAGAAAACAGAATAGAATAGAATAGAATAGAATAGAACAGAACAGAATAGAAAAGAACAAGACAGAAAGAACAAAATAAATCTGAAAAGAAAAGAAAATAGAACAAAACAGAGAAGAATACAACAGAATAGGGAAGAACGGAAGAAAAGAGAATAGAATAGAATAGAACAGAACAGAATAGAATAGAATAGAACAGAACAGAATAGAATAGAATAGAACAAGACAGAAAGAAAAAATAAATCTGAAAAGAAAAGAAAATAGAACAAAACAGAGAAGAATACAACAGAATAGGGAAAAACAGAAGAAAACAGAATAGAACAGAATAGAATAGAACAGAATAGAAAAGAACAACACAGAAAGAACTAAATAAATCTGAACAGAAAAGAAAATAGAACAAAACAGAGAAGAATACAACAGAATAGGGAAGAACAGAAGAAAAGAGAATAGAATAGAATAGAATAGAATAGAATAGAACAAGACAGAAAAAACTAAATAAATCTGAACAAAAAAGAAAATAGAACAGAACAGAGAAGAATACAACAGAATAGGGAAGAACGGAAGAAAAGAGAATAGAATAGAATAGAACAGAACAGAATAGAATAGAACAAGACAGAAAGAACTAAATAAATCTGAACAGAAAATAAAATAGAACAAAACAGAGAAGAATACAACAGAATAGGGAAGAACGGAAGAAAAGAGAATAGAATAGAATAGAACAGAACAGAATAGAATAGAATAGAATAGAACAAGACAGAAAGAAAAAATAAATCTGAAAAGAAAAGAAAATAGAACAAAACAGAGAAGAATACAACAGAATAGGGAAAAACAGAAGAAAACAGAATAGAATAGAATAGAATAGAATAGAACAGAACAGAATAGAAAAGAACAAGACAGAAAGAACAAAATAAATCTGAAAAGAAAAGAAAATAGAACAAAACAGAGAAGAATACAACAGAATAGGGAAAAACAGAAGAAAACAGAATAGAACAGAATAGAATAGAATAGAACAAGACAGAAAGAACTAAATAAATCTGAACAGAAAAGAAAATAGAACAAAACAGAGAAGAATACAACAGAATAGGGAAGAACGGAAGAAAAGAGAATAGAATAGAATAGAACAGAACAGAATAGAATAGAATAGAATAGAACAAGACAGAAAGAAAAAATAAATCTGAAAAGAAAAGAAAATAGAACAAAACAGAGAAGAATACAACAGAATAGGGAAAAACAGAAGAAAACAGAATAGAATAGAATAGAATAGAATAGAACAGAACAGAATAGAAAAGAACAAGACAGAAAGAACAAAATAAATCTGAAAAGAAAAGAAAATAGAACAAAACAGAGAAGAATACAACAGAATAGGGAAGAACGGAAGAAAAGAGAATAGAATAGAATAGAACAGAACAGAATAGAATAGAATAGAACAAGACAGAAAGAAAAAATAAATCTGAAAAGAAAAGAAAATAGAACAAAACAGAGAAGAATACAACAGAATAGGGAAAAACAGAAGAAAACAGAATAGAACAGAATAGAATAGAATAGAACAAGACAGAAAGAACTAAATAAATCTGAACAGAAAAGAAAATAGAACAAAACAGAGAAGAATACAACAGAATAGGGAAGAACAGAAGAAAAGAGAATAGAATAGAATAGAATAGAATAGAACAAGACAGAAAGAAAAAATAAATCTGAAAAGAAAAGAAAATAGAACAAAACAGAGAACAATACAACAGAATAGGGAAAAACAGAAGAAAACAGAATAGAATAGAATAGAATAGAACAGAACAGAATAGAAAAGAACAAGACAGAAAGAACAAAATAAATCTGAAAAGAAAAGAAAATAGAACAAAACAGAGAAGAATACAACAGAATAGGGAAGAACAGAAGAAAACAGAATAGAATAGAATATAATAGAATAGAATAGAATAGAACAAGACAGAAAGAACAAAATAAATCTGAACAGAAAAGGAAATAGAACAAAATAGAGCAGAATACAACAGAACAGAGAACAGAATAAAGTAGAATAGTAAAAAAACAAAAAACACAACAGAACAGTCTACAAAAGAACACAACAAAACAAAACAGAACATCAACAGAACAGAACAGAGAAGAACAGAATAAAACAGCATAAAACAGAATAGAACAGATTAGATATTGTCTTTATAAGAGCCAAACAAGACATTTTAATAGCTTTGACTCCAGGCATGACATGTTCACTCACCCCGAGGTCTTGCCCCCTATAATGTTAAATTATGAAAAGTAAAGGAAAAGCTCGGCCTGGCAAAAAATACAGAAAACCATATGCTTGTGCTGGCCTCAAAATGACCATGACCTTTTGATGGAAGTTGGTTATTTCTGGCCAATACAAGACCCACAAGTTTAGGGAATTACAAAAGCACTGGGCCAAATTGTCAGTTATATATAAATAAGCAAATATAGAGGAGACAGGTTCAAGAGTGCGGTCACCTCTGTGAAAGACGCCATTGTTACACGTTTGCGCTAAATGAAGTGATTATGACAACATATTGAGTAACGTGTGTTTGGCATTGTGCACATAAGTAGCTCCACAACAGCATCTTTGCTTTGCAAAATGTTCACAATTGAAAAAGTAAAGTGCAGCATTTACTTCCATGTATTAAGTGCCAAATAAACCCATACAATAAAATAAAATGATGATGAATTAAAGTCTCTTGTTATGCTGGTTTAGTATTTGCTCTGAGATTTGTGGTTGTTTTCACAAGACATTACTGGCAAAAGGAGATATTTTGCATTTACTGAAATAACAAATTCAAATTTTATTTGACCACTTGGATTACAGAATTAGTTTAGTTTACAATATTAAGTTGACTGTCTGTACTCTTTTAATTCAAGTCTTGTCAACTTGTGTTCACCTAACTAATGTAATTAGTTAAAGCTGCATTACGTAAGATTTTTATGATAAAAATGAACAAAAGTCCATTCCATTCTCAAAAACCCTGCCGTTGCCTTAACCCAATTCACTACTGTAAGCCTACAATAATAATTTATATTTTGAGCTGTTGGGTGGAATTTGGTGTGAACTTTCAGGGATTCGTCATTCATCTTTGCTTGTTGATGTCATATCCGTAACTGGTACACCAGTTGCAGAAATGCACAAATCGTTTTATCACTGTCCATTGCCCTTTTAGCAGATAGTTTGTTTCAACTGTTTAAAACCATCTGCCTAATATTGTGTAGGTCCCCCTCGTGCCGCCAAAACTGCGCCAACCCACATTTCAGAATAGCATTCTGAGATGATATTCTTCTCACCACAATTGTACAGAGTGGTTATCCGAGTTACCGTAGACTTTGTCAGATCTAACCAGTCTGGTCATTCTCTGTTGACCTCTCTCATCAACAAGGCATTTCCATCCACAGAACTGCTGCTCACTAGATGTTTTTTGTTTTTGGCCCCATTCTGAGTAAATTCTAGAGACTGTTGTGTGTTAAAATCCCAGGAGATCAGCAGTTACAGAAATACTCAAACCAGCCCATCTGGCACCAACAATCATGCCACGGTCCAAATCACTGAGATCACATTTTTTCCCCATTTTGATGGTTGATGTGAACATTAACTGAAGCTCCTGACCCGTATATGCACGATTGGCTGATTAGATAATCGCATGGATGATTGTTGGTGCCAGACGGGCTGGTTTGAGTATTTCTGTAACTGCTGATCTCCTGGGATTTTCACACACAACAGTCTCTAGAATTTACTCAGAATGGTAGCCAAAAACAAAAAACATCTAGTGGCCAGACTGGTTAGATCTGACAAAGTCTATGGTAACTCAGATAACCACTCTGTACAATTGTGGTGAGAAGAATATCATCTCTGAATGCTATTCTGAGATGCGGGTTGGCACTGTTTTGGCGGCATGAGGGGGACCTACACAATATTAGACAGGTGGTTTTAATGTTGTAGCTGATCGGTGTATATACTCATCTCAAGTTATTTATAATCTACCAATTTCATAGCACAGTACTAAACATATTTTTTGTTTAGCACGTAACCATCTCTCTATTATAACTTTACTGCAAAGAATTATTTAGGAATTAAGGGAACTGTTTTTTATTGTAATTGTTATGTTGCATATTTCTGCATATTATTTTCATTTTATAAAGTATGTTTATAAAGTAAGTTTCAATCACAGATGTCGATCAAGAGCCCAAACGTTCATTGTGCATCTGTAACTCATGAGAAAATGAAGATTTTCTAACTAAACAGTAATTTGAGTTTGTAATAATTTGCCTTATTTTTACAGTGTTTAAATCTCTTTCCAGCAATTGCTTATATACACACACATGGTATCTCTACCCTCAAAACATGTTGATTTAAAAATTTAGATAGTGAAACAATGCAAGTTTATGTCCAGTTGCCTATATGTGACTCCATAGCTTTTGATTTGAGATTGCATAAAGGCATCAACAGCACAGTTGTTATAAATCTGCTCAGCATGTGGTTGATGAACCTTATCATTGCTGTAGCTGATGGTTCCTCTTTGCATATAACTTAACAATAACATGCATACTGACACTTTTGTTCATTTTTTAACCTAAGGTTTCATCGTAGCATTTCCTTAGCTGCAAGATACACAGCACATGTATTTTATTCTAAGACACTTTGGTAAGACAGCGTCTGCCAGGAACATAAATATAAATATACAGTAAATGCAAGTCTGCGTGGCCTTCCTTTCGCGGTAAACACACCAAACAGTTATACCAGCACTACTGCCAGCTGCAGCAGTTAACTTGTGAGGGTTATGCTGGGTTGCGAGGGAGGGGCACTATTGCACCTTTACAAAATGAATTATGGATTGTGGTGTCTGAGATCTGAGGCCTGAAGAAACTGGAGCTATTAAAGGAATATTCAATACAAGTTAAGCTCAACTGACAGCATTTGTGGCATAATGTTGATCGTCACAAAAAAATAAAAAATAAAAAACCTTTAGCAAAAATCGAGGTTACAGTGAGGCACTTACAATGGAACTGAATGGGGCCAATTTTTGGAGGGTTTAAAGGCAGAAATGTGAAGCATATAGATTTATAAAATCACTTACATTAATTACTCTGTTAAAAATCATGTACGTTGAGCTGTAAAGTTGTTTAAATTGTCAATTTTAAAATCATTTTAGCGTTTTAGGGTTTGTTGACTACATTGTCATGGCAAGGAAGTTGTAAAACTGGCTATAACTTTACACAGAAAAGGTTAGTAAGTGGCTTTATAACACTAAAATAATGTTAATACTCATATTGTTTACGTCCTGTGCCTATACTTTTAAATTATTGAGTATTTTAATGTTTAATGATTGGCCCCATTCACTTCCATTTTAAGTAGCTCATTGTAACCCAGATTTTTACTTTTCTTTTTAACAGAAAAGGAGGGACGAGTCAAAATTAATTTTTGTGGAAATCAACATTTTTCCACAAATGCTCTCGAGTGAGTTTAACTTACACTGAACCTGGAATATTCCTTTAACTACTGCACTGTCCCCTCATTGGCTCTGTTCAAGTGCCTAACAAACTGAAAATTCTTTATTTCTGCTGATTTGTTGTGATTGCTTCACCAGTAAATGAGATGATTTATTTGTTACTTTGTAATGAAGAACACGCTCAGGTGAACAGTAATCACAGGTTGAGGCGAAGGCAGCAGCCTTGGGGCACACCAATGTTTACAGTCAGCAGTATGGGGTTTTATCGAGTATGACGTTTTATGTAAGCGCTAGACTATATAGAAATGACCTATGATAGAGATCGAATGGTGCGCCCCAAGGCTGCTACCTCAACCCCAACTGGTTTTCTCCTACATTCGAAAAGTATTATAATCTATTATATTTCCTGTAAACTTTCTCCCAGTTTTGTATGAGTCTTTTCCCACCCCTCCACAGCACAGCCGCTCCTGTTTCACCATTTTCCCTCATCTTCTGGGCTGAGCAAGATAACTGGAGCAAAGAGCAGTCAATGCTCTTGTTTGGCACACTTTCTTTCTGTCTTCCTTATTGGGAGAGGAGACAGAGAGTCAATAAAGGTAGAGTGGGAAAGGAAACAGAATTTGTCATTATCATGAAATAGCCCTGTCACGTTTAGAAAAGCTGTGGAAGCTAGGCCTGCCAACAGCAACACATTCAGACAGCACTTTTTGCTGTTTCATGGAAGAATAAATGTCTGTTTGGTTCATTTCAATCACTCTAGCAGTGCACATTGCCCGTTTGAGCTCAGTTAATAAAAGCAAGTGACTGATAAAACACACTGTACAAATCAAATTAGTTAACCTTACTTAAAAAAGCATGTAAACCGATTGCAATTGGTTTCCTTACTTTTTTTAAGTCAACTTCTTACATTTTACAGTGCAAAGAGAGAATGATAAATTACAATTTTATTTTATAGCTTGTTTACTCATTAGTCAGCGAATAGTGAGTGTGGGACATCATGATATAGAAAATGCTTCATTTAACCCTTGTGTGTCAATACAAAAAAGTTATTCAGAGGTCCTTAGAGGACAAAAAATGTCCATGTCAAAAAACTGCCATAATAATATGATGTATTATTGTTGTATTCCACTTTCAATTAGTTATTTTTTAACCAACATCAGTCCTGATCATAACTACCAAATATTCCTTCATTTTCAGTATTTTAACCCTTTAAATGCCATAATACCACTGTTGTTTTTACACACAAATTTCTCAATACACACATACAAAACACACTCTGACATCCACACCAACGCACACACACAATTTTATCTGCATCATTTATTCAATTGGCCTGCAGTGCTCTATAATACAGCAAACAGAAAAATAGGGAAAAAGCTTGTATTTGCTCCATAGGCTAAACATGAGAAAATAGTGCCATCTGGTGGAAAATG
The DNA here is from genome assembly GCF_019703515.2 of Myxocyprinus asiaticus. Classification (NCBI taxonomy): domain Eukaryota; kingdom Metazoa; phylum Chordata; class Actinopteri; order Cypriniformes; family Catostomidae; genus Myxocyprinus; species Myxocyprinus asiaticus. The sequence goes on from NC_059350.1 coordinate 4,931,511, forward strand.
TTAAAAATTTATAGTTTGAAGTCAGGGCACCGGAATGATAGCATAATATCATATAATTCATGATTTTATACTTTAATGGCACTGGGATCAAATATTGCAGTTTTAATGGGTTTCAATGGGGACATTTTTGTCCTGAAGGTCCTGAGTGTAACTATTTTGTGTATCATAGATGGATTATAGGAACTGAGGTTGAAATATCAAAATTCCCAAAAAAAATTCACAACTTTGGCTAAATGTATGCTGTTGGCATTAACACAGCCAAAATAATCGAAAAAACAAAAATGAAAAAGACAAAAATGTCCCTAAGGTCACACAAGGGTTAACCCAACATTCTGGCAATTTGAGATAAGTGTTAGAACATGTCATTGTTTGAAATATATATATATATATATATCACATGTTGTATTCAATAGGGACTCATCCAAAATGCAGATTTTGCTGTCCAACACACTGCAGCTTCTGGAGGCTTTTTTTAGTTTATGTAAGAAAAAAATTGTAGGAATATTCAAAACGCATTAAAACTTAATGCTAACCACTTGCTGAAATTGCTGAGACTCCCTAAACGACATTTTGCCCTTTTGCACATTTGGCGACCCATCCTTAACTTCCATTATGCTGGAAGCTTGAGATTCCCACCTGTTCAGTCTCGTCCAGAAACCCTTTTATCATCGTTAATAATTCATGAGTTATTGTTTACATTTGTTACCGCTCCGTATGTGTCCTCGTTTATTTTTAATAATTAACCATAATTAAATAAGAACGACAGCAAAGCAAATCTCCAGACAGAGCGAGAGGCTTTGGGGGATCATGATGAACATTCACGCTGGTGGATTTCATCAGGTGCGCAGATGCACGCCGATTATCCCGTTTCACATGGGGTGGGGTGGGGTCCTCCCTCTCTCCATCTTCTCTGAAGGCACATAAAACTTCCCATAACCCGACAAACCTCACCCAAGTTTTAACTCCACGTAAACATGGCCTGCCGCAAGACTTACCCAGCCTGCAATCTGAATCGCATCTGAAGCCACAAAAAAACAAAAGAGGGGTTCATTTTAACATATGCACGACGAAGCGATTGTAGGTTGTAAGAGTCGTTTATCGCTGCAAACAAAACAACAGTCGAACTAATGCCAGCTCGAGTTGAAAGGTTTAAGACGAGACGCAATAAATCAGTAAGATAAAGGTTGGTTTTAACCATAAAGCGGGTATAATCACTGTCATGGCCTGTATTGTTTACATATGAACTCCACAAAGAGTTTAAGGTGTTGGGCCAGTCGTTTTAACCCTTGTGTGACCTTCGGGACATTTTTGTCTTTTTCATTTTTGTCTTTTAAATCATTTTGGCTGTGTTAATGCCAACGGCATAAATTTTGCCAAAGATGTGTATTTTTAGGGGAATTTTGATATTTCAACCTCAGTTCCTATAATCCATCTATGATACACAAAATAGTTACACTCAGGACCTTCAGGACAAAAATGTCCCCATTAAGCCCCATTAAAACTGCAATATTTGATCCCAGTGCCATTAAAGCAAAAAATAATGAATTCTATGATATTATGCTATCATTCCGGTGCCCTGACTTCAAACTATAAATTTTTAACATTTTACACCAGATGGCGCATTTTTTCTCATGTTTAGCCTATGGAGCAAATACAAGCTTTTTCCCTATTTTTCTGTTTGCTGTATTATAGAGCACTGCAGGCCAATTGAATAAATGATGCAGCTAAAACTGTGTGCGTGTGTTGGTATGGATGTCAGAGTGTGTTTTTTATGTGTGCATTGAGAAGTGTGTGTGTGTGTGTGTGTGTGTGTGTGTGTAAAAAACAACAGTGGCATTATGTAAACAAACTGGCATTTAAAGGGTTAAAATCCTGAAAATGAATGAATATTTGGTAGTTATGATCAGGACTGATGGTCAGTGAAAGTGGAAAATAATATTAATATATAATACATTTATAGCAGTTTTCTGAGTGTTTTTTTTTTTTTTTTAATCTGACACTGCACAAAAAATAATAATACATCAAATACAAAAATTGCTGCTAATCATTGACATATCCCAGACTGTGATAATCCAACAAAAAAAATCCCCTTAGCATTTAGTATATGGAAAATAATTCATTTTTTCATAAAAAACAACAGTGGCATTATATAAACAAACTGGCATTTAAAGGGTTAAAATCCTGAAAATGAATGAATATTTGGTAGTTATGATCAGGACTGATGTTGGTTAAAAAATAACTCATTGAAAGTGGAAAATAATATGAATATATAATATTATTATGGCAGTTTTTTGACACGGACATTTTTGTCCTCTAAGGACCTCTGAGTAACTTCTGTTTATTGACGCACAGGTGTTGGGCCAGTCGTTTTAGTAAAAATGTTTAAAAAAAAAACAAAACAAATCAAATATCATAGATGTGCACAGGACTGTGGCAAAATTATTAGGATACAAATCAGCCCCTTGAAACAATATACTTTTCCATGCAACAAACGGATTTACTAGTCACTTTTAAAATAGTCTGATTGTGAAGAGAATCTGAGAAGACACAATGTAAATCGTGTAATAAGATGTTTTATCGTGTCCGGTTTTGCAATGTTTGAGCAACTGCCCGCTTTTTTTTTTTTTTTTTTTTTTTTTTTTTTTTACAATAATATAATCTCTCAGTTTGAATATATCTTGTTGTGAATTACAATTTACTCTTCACTCTTAAGTCCACATTTTATCTCTACCAAACGCCCTCTTTTGTATATTGCATCTGCAAAGCAAACATTGAAATATATTTAAACTGAACATGACGGGATGCGGAGGTTCTATTTAAAATTAAAATAAAAAAATAAAATAAACCTTTGCCAAAAATACATTCATTGTTTATGACACACCGTAAGAATAATAAAGAATCAAAATAGTTATATGCTTATATAACTACAAGAGTTAGTCCCTCAATGGTGAATTAAAAAGCAGGACGCACTGATAGGCCGCTGGGGGCCTCGGGCAGCAGATGCGATGCTTTAAATTCTAATTAACAAGAAACAATTATTCCCTGCAAAAAAAAATAAGATCTGTCAACTATGTAAAATGGTATAAAAGTAGATATATTTAGCTTAGATGCACCAGAAGACGTCTTAGATTCACCGACAGTTAAGTGACCCAGTCGGATGGGTGGGTGAAAAAGTGAAAGGTCAGTTTGCAGCCAAGACAAGAAATCCTCTAAAATGAAGAAATAGAACAAAGACATAAAATCATAAGAGACGAGATAAAATACCAATTCATGAATAAATAAATAAAAACACATATATATATATATATATATATATATATATATATATATATATATATATATATATATATATAGGCCTATATGACATTTGCTACTGAAAATTTAATTGGCCTACGTCTCACCCCAGGAATGTTTTTTTTTTTTTTTTTTTTTTTTAACGTTCAAATGTCTTCCACTGTAAAACCGGGCCAAACTGTGGGAGGAAGTCTCTCTGAAATGGAGAGGTACCAGCCGCAGCAGCTCGATTCTTCAAAACGTACGTGAGATTGCTTCAGGCAGAATGAAACAAAGGCGCACATGGCAGCATATAAGCTACATGTACAATTTTCTTTTGTATTATATATATATACATACACACATACTGTATCTTTGATTAACAAAAATGCTTCTTTAAAAGCAATATTGCTAGCCGACTACCTTTTACACACACACACACACACACACACACACACACACACACACACACACACACACACACACACACACAAAAGGCTTCAAGAGTAGGCCATATGGGACATAGGCTACTTTTAATTAAAAAAGGAACAGAGACATTTGTGGCCATATATAGGTTTACCACATTTAACATTGTTTATTTATATTTTGCGAGTACCTTATTTTATTACTATAGCCAACAATTAAAGTGAGTTACACTTGTAGGGTACATAGCTAAAAATTATCATTATTATTATTATTATTATTATTATTATTATTATTATTATTATTTTGTCCTAGCCTATGTTTAATGCAATATTTTGAAATCGCAAGTCTGAATTTCTTCCAGATATTGAGTAAAACTATCGTATATAGACAGCTTTGGTTTTAGAGAACAATACTTCTGAATGGCTTCTGACCTTTAATAAAGTCAACGGCCAAGTTGGCATGAAATTCCCATTGCATGTTGCTCGGACTGAACTTCGGCCTATATGCTGCTTCTAAAAACGTTTCAAGTAAATCAATTCAATTTAAAGAATGGAAATAACCTTTAACAGACAGTGTGCGTATCCTCGTTTTAGGACTGAGATACTATTAAAGCTTCAAGTCTATGAAAACCCCTTTGAATGAAAATATGAATCAATATGGTGAACTACAAAACTCCTAACAGATTTGTAAAATGCATAGCCTACACATATAATAGCCTAAATGTATTGTATACGGCGAAAACACATTTGATTTACAGTCTTCACGCAAGAAGTAAAATGCAGGTTTTAAGAATTTAACTGAATAAGATTTCCAAGCCAACATTTAGCATTTTCTACCTCTAATAATATTAAATATCTACATGCATATGTTGATCCTTGAAAGACACGTCTTTTCTGCAAAACAGATTTTAGAAGCATTGCTCGCCCAGGGCAGGTTGATCAATATAACTTGGTGTCTGTGAATTGATTCATTCAGACGCAAGTTCATGCACGGGCGCAGAAAACACGCCGTCGGGTCATCTTCTCCTAAAACATAACATCTTGGGGAAACAATTGAAAGAATTATTACTAGTATCCTTTTAAAGTTTGACACTGCAACACTGTCACGCAAATGCAAAGTTTGAACTGTTTACTATGCCAGACGCGCTCCCTCTTCGGTCCACCCCATGGACTTTGATATAAAATAGATTTGGGAGAAGCGCCATTTTCTCTTCAAACCCATGTGCAATGAAACGCGCTATTATGCAACGATAACGCGCGCGAGCAGGGAGCTGGAAATAAATGCACGAGCGAAAATAACTTTTTACAAAACGCAATGCAAAACGTGCAGAAGGAGAAAACATAGCAACCGTTCTAAAACGCAGCTTCCGGAGACACAAGCACGACAGAGCAATTCAATAAAGACTTTTTACCTGTGTCAAGCAGTACGGGGAGTACATCGTTATCTCAGAAGTCGGAAAACATTCGCGTTTTGAGGTTGAGTGGAAGTTCGCCGCGCTGATGCATTGCAATTGCTCGCCGTCCCCCTCGCGCCCACTCCACGCTGCTCGCGCCGCTAACCCCGCCTCGAAGGCAGAAAGTGAAAGCTCAAACTTTAGGAAGAAAAAAACTTTTTTCCTTCTTGCTTTTTCCCCCTTCTTTAGTCTCGCAAAAAGACAGCCTGTCATTTATTTGGTGATGGGAAGGGTAAAGATACATACACTGATTTGTATATAAAAATTGCATTATTTAATTCATTTTTCTTTCTTTCTTTTTTTTAAAGGAGGTCCAGCTCGTTTGGAAACAGTCAGAAAGCAATCATAATGACATAACTGTGCAACCCAGTTTGCAAAGCATGCAACGCTTTCGTATAATGTACGGTACTTGTTACAGTTAGCCGATTTAGACCAATGCATAGGCCGATTTTAATCTTAAAAAGGGCAAGAATATAAAAGGTACCTCTGAAAATTAATTGAATGCTATTTTTCGAAACATTAGAGTCCACATAATACATTTCAAGTTTTGTTTTTTCTAAGATATTGATTTAATTTCAATTTTACAGATGGTAGAAGTCATGAAAAGAACATGGAAAAGAACATTTGCCTCAGGTCAGCTGCCATGATACAAAAACGTTTTTAGGGCTAAGAATACCAGTATCAGCTGTTTTTGGTTTTAATTTTTTTCTAGTGAATTTTGAATAAAAATAGTATAAAATACATTTTCATTTTCTGCAGTTTTGTACAGGCTTATGTCTCTTTTTTGTAGGTCTCTCAGTTGCTGTCATTAAATTGTAGCAATCTGTAATTTAATCATGAACAAGGTAATAGAAGGTGAGTCACCTCTCTCCCTCTCTCTTTTACTATGACTCATCTATAGGCCACAGTATTGCATGGTGGTCTCCTAAATCCACATCTGTTTTGTGGCAAACCACAGAGCCCAGGCTGCCTTGCGGCATGCTCAACTATGCTTATCTTGCACCTTCTCCAGCCGTGAAACTCTGCTGTGCCTCTGCTGTCAACTTTAAGAGGCAGATTAGCCTGCTCTTTTATTAGGACTGGTTTCTTATAGACAGAACGCCCGGACCACAAAGGAGTGTTACCAGTTACGGTACAGTTTAATCCAGAACTGGCTTAATCCAGCTTGAGGTTTAATCAGTATCTTTAAATAATCAGTGGATTTGGTCAGTCAAACATCGCTGCAGCAATTATAACTGTACAGTTTAAGAAAACAGATTTGTCCATATGTTGATAAAGAATAGACTGGTGGTGCCCTAATGGGTAAGAATCAACCAAAATGGGTAGAAACAAGGAGTTGAGTTTTCAAGATCCTAATTTATTACTATCGCGGGGGTGTTCCTGTAGCTCAACTGATAGAGCATAGCACTACCAATGCCAAGGTCATAGGTTTGATTTCCAGGGAAAAAATTGTTTTGTATAAAAGTGCCCAAAATGCATCAATGCAGAACAGGCCCTTTTGCACAGTATGTTGCTTGGGATGAAATGCATCTGCACAATAGCCAATAAAACAACTTGCGTAGTTCCCTTTCAAGTCAGTCACTTTGACGCTGTGTCGTACCTGATGCTATGGGAACTCCTCCCACTAGTGACAATCTCTGAAGCCCTTTAAAATCAATCTATTGGCAGATGGCGACTGACACTCCGTCCCTTATGTGCATGTCATCACTGTCATATAATCCGGAGCACAGCATTATTTCATCAAAATTTTTCTCTTTAGAGTTGCGATAACATCTTTCATGCTCTGGACGCCTGAATCTTTGTAATTAAATCTGCATACCTTATCTCCCAGCTTGTACTCCATCAAACAGCGTATCATTCTTGCATTTGAAATGCTACTGATATTGTGATTTTTGTTATGTGTTTTATTGAGTGTGAAGCACATAAAAGAGCCATTTGCTTAACAACATCTTTTTCAAGATATCGTTTCACAAATGTTTTCCACCTTGTGAGCATTATATTCCTCTGTCTGACAGGCACGGGCGCTGCATTATATGCCTGGGCCAAGCCCATGTGGAAGCAGCACTCGGTAAGACTGATTGGGTTCATTGTGAATGCATGAAACTCTAGATGCTTCACTCGTGGCTCGCCTTCTTTTTGAAAGATGATGCCAGTCCACCTCCCTTCCTCCAGACTCCCTCTGTGGATCCCGAGAGACTGCATGAGTGAGGCGTGCGAGGCCGGAATTAGTGAGCATGGAGAGTTTGAGAAGGACTGGCAGTTGTGATGAAGATGGAGACTCTATAATATATCACTCGCACCTTTTGAAGGTGAGGTCTGGTCTTACTCATCCAAGTTTGTTGGCATTTCCCCCAGTGAGGAGGAAGTCCACACTAAAATCTCTTACCCTGAGCTGACACAGGTTTTCTCTCAGGCTGTCGAGAATCTCCAGCATGAGTGACCCACTTCAAGTGGGCTCGAGCATTCTCGGCTCGACAAACTGTTCCTACCGAGTTGGTGGAACTCCGAGTCATGCCGCTCAGTGCCATTTTTCCCAGAGCTGCACGACCATCTGGTCTAAACATGCCGTTTTCCCTACTCTGCATGAACGTACATTTGTGGTACAGCAGACTTCACGACCCTCTACCGCACCATGCAAAAGGGTTATACTAAAATCTGCCAAGTTGAAGAGGCAGTTGCAGCCCATTTATGCCCCTCTTCTGCACTGGGATGGAAAACCCGACTGGTGCACCATTCCAAGCCATGTCGGCTCATGTCCTTGCTCATAGGCAAGGCTTACCAGGCTGACCTGCTCAAGGACATGGACAAGAATGGGTCAGAAAGGCTTTAACAGCCATTATTTTCTGGTTGCCAAAAAGGACGGCCCATTCTGGACTTGAAACGCTTGAACCGGCCACTCGCGAAGTCTCTGTTCAAGATGGTTACTCAGAGACAGATCTCGTCTCATATCCGTCCTCTGTACTGTTTTGTCGATCGATCTAGCACAGGGACCTGTTGCTTGCACATGTGGAGCGTCTGGGCCTCTAAGTCAATTGGGTTCCCAGTCGGCAGGTTTCCTTCTTGGGGATGGAACTTGACTCTGTGACCAAGGTGGCGTGACCGACGAACGCACTCTATTCTTCAGTGCTTGACTAGCTTCAAGCTATGGAGAGCTTTGTCACTAAAACAGTTTCAGCGGGCCCTGGGATTGATGGTCACAGCATTCGCAGTCACCCCATTGGGATTGTTGCATATAAGGCCTCTTCGGTGCTGGGAAGCCCTGTGTGCCAGTCGTCTGGCCCTCAGCACCTAAACAGGAGTGCGAGAGGCATGTCACATTAATCGCCTGGAACTGCTTGCAGTCTTACTAGCGCTCAGAGCATTTTGGTCAGTCATGCAGCTCTTTACTTACTGATCTGGACAAACATTACTGCAGTGGTAGCATACATAAACCATCAGGGGGGAGTGCGGTCACGTCCATTGTTGAGTTTGGTGCAACGACTTCTCCTCTGGAATGAGAAGCTTGTCCTGTCGATATGTGGTGTGCACGTCCCTGGCCACCTGAACTGTGGAGCAGATTGGCTCTCCCGTCAGGGAATCAGCCAGGGGGAGTGTAGATTTCACCCTCAGATGGTTCCCATATACGGTTCCCACAGTGTCAGCTTATGACACAGCGTCAAGTGAACGACTAGACAGGGAGACACTGTCTAGCTTAGGCTAGCCGCACAAACCAAAAAATCCTGATAAAATGGCACTGTGCTCCGATTATATGACCGTGATGGCATGTGCATCAGAGGCGGAAGATCAAGCGCCAATTACCAATAGATTGCCGTGATTTTAAAGGGCTCCAGAGATCATCACTCCTAAAAAGGAGTTCCCATAGCGCCAGCTACTGACGCAATGTCTCATTCCCTCTATTCAGGGAACCAACGTTACAGTCATAACGGAGACGATTTTGCGTTGTTATACGCATTAAATGAAAGAGAGAATGCTGAGCTTGAGCGTTAAGAGCGAGGTCAGAGGAAGGGCACAAAGGTTGGCATTACCACACTGGAAGGCACAAATCCAAAACACAGATCTCCTCAAGGCTGTTTTCTATCACATTTATAGCAGTTAATCTACAAAATAGTATGAGGTGAATGAAAAACAATTCTACTTCAAGCACACACATATATATGCACACAAATACATGCACGCACATGCACACACACCCAGTTCTTTGTTAAGCAGACCAATGGTTGGGTTGTGGTTACAGCAGCTAGGGCTTCCATAAAACACACATAAGAGAACCATATGCAAGTGATACAGTTCAGTGTGTGTGGTTTCAACCCAATGCAAACACTCACGCATATACTCGCATTTTACTGTTTATATTTTATGTAGATAATTCCTGCAGCTGCTTCCCACATAAAGTCTGCATTCCTCTCAAAAATTACCACCATATGAACATTTAAATACAGCATATGAGATTATAAACAGGCTTTTATATTTATGACGCAATCCTACATGCTGTTCCCTTGAGAAAGGTTGGGCTTTTTACTGATGCAACACAGGCTATGAAACCTGGAAAAATTAATGAATTGGATTATTTATGATATATCTGCTCAGAGTTTATCAGAGTTTGATAGTTTGATCATCTGATTCCAACTCATCTTATCAGAATCTGAAGTCCAACTCAGTCTGGCCTGGCAGCACATTAATGTCATTAGTCATGAGAAAGAAATCAAAGTTCAGTTCCTCATATTATAATATGTCCATTTATAGAATGAAAGAAGCAAATAAAATTAAACATTAAAGCTAGAAAGATGAAAATGTATCATACCCTGTAGGATTCAGGCACTAGGAAACACTCTGAGATGCCTGGGGCTCGGTGGGGACCTTCATGCAGCAGATACGACTCCGTGGCCTGTTATCCAACACAATAGATGATAGAACAAATTTAGTAGTAAACTAGTTAATATACAACCCTAATGTTTCTTACAAATGGCTGTATAACTTGACTGCAAAAAAAGCCTTGAGTATCTTTTTTTGGCAAAAATAAATATGAAATTGAAATGCCTTAAAGAAATGTTCTGGGTTCAATTCAAGTGAAGTTTTGACTCATCTCTTGTTTTTTTAAACAAACAAAAAAAACAAACAAAAAGCAAATATCATGGTTACGGCAAGGCACTCACAATGGAGGTGAATGGGGCCAGTCCATAAATGCTAAAATCCACACCTTTTCAAAAGTTTAGCTACAAAACATTATATGTGTTAACATGATTTTAGTGCATTTTACGGTACTAAATCACGGCATTTACCAGATTACAGGGTTTACTGACGGTATGATGTTGGACTACAAAGAGGTAATATTGATATAACTTTATAAAAAGATAAGGTTAGTAAGAGATTTAATCACACTAAACATAATGTTAACACATATAATGTTTACAGTATGTCTCATGGCTTTAACTATTTAACAGAGGTATGCTCCATCCTATTAAAGGAATGTTACAGGTTCAATACAATTTAACCTCAATCGACAGCATTTGTGGCGTAATGTTTATTACCACAAAAATAATTTTGACTCGTCACTGATTTGTAAAAATAAATAAATAACAAATCTTGGTTACATTAAGGCATTTACAATTGAAGTCAATGGGGCCAGTTCATTTACATTACAATTTAATCACATGGTCTCCAAATAATTTTGGAAGAAAGAAAGAAAGAAAGACTTGGATAGGGTGAAACTCAAACTTTTATTTAAATACAGGAACCACACCAGGTATTCAGTGAGCCAACCAGGACATCATTCGACAACTATCTACCATCTACACACACTTATAATGTTCAAATATGCACAGTAAACTTTAACCACAAATACACGTTTGTGTGCATAAATACATATCAACATCTAGTGCATACACACTCACGCACACTCAAAGTTAGCTCATAATAAGTCCCAGGCATTGGCACTAGGCTCAGGCAGTGGTGAATAACAAAGCCTATTCATATCCACCCAATGAAACGTAAGCTTTCCCAATTTTCCCCCAGTTTTATAGGGGCCTTAGCTACAGTGCACTAAAATCTCATTCAAGCGCTGTACAATTGCTGATTCCCTTTATTAGTACATAAACATGCATTTTCATAATTAAAGAGAACAATTAAAAAACACGTTACTCCAAGGCGAGTTCACGGCTCTCGATGTTCTGAGAACTGAGAGCTGAAGTGTATAAGCCCCATTCTGGATGAGGATGTGGGAATGGGATTTATATTCTCCTTGGATCAGGTAAACACATTTTATAAGACAGTGTATCGCAGTAAGCAGATGAGTTGTTAGACTGAAGTGTTTTTAAAGCTGTCGAGTTCTTCTTAAAACAAATCTGCCTGTTGACCCCAAAGACTATCAAAGAGTTCCAGCCTTGACGTAATTGGCAGATTTGTCTTTCTCATCAAAAACACTTCTACAAACATCAAAATAAATGATTTAAGTTCTGAATGATCTCTGAACCCTGTTTTAGGTTTACTTTTGTTTAGTTTCAGGGTATTGATGATTACCTTCCTTGCCTTTTGTGCCATGAATTCAGCTAGTCAGATTCTACTGTTTCAAACAGCACTCATCGCGCTAAAGTGGATCAGAAAAGGAAAAACGTTCCAATGACTCATTCAATTTTACTTTCTTTAATTTACATCTTCATTATATTCTCAACATAAACCAATAAATTAAGCTCGTCAACTCAGTCGAGGTCAGACCACGTCAACCAGCTGAGCAAACTCAACGACCATGTTTGGCACTGTTGAGATCATCCGCTCATATGTCCTGTCCACAGATGGAGAACAAAAGCCTACGTTTGCGCCTGGAGGAACTCTTTGAATCTCACTATTATCCTTATTTTGAGAGGAGGAACCTTCAGCGCAGTCTTCTCCTCCAAAAAGCTCCCATTTTTCTGCAGCAAGCTATTAATTATATATGGGCTGTATGCATATGGAGCATATGCAGGGTCCATATGGCCAGCCCTCAGCCAGAATCTCAAGCCTCTTCTTAATTAACATTTTAGAGGCGAAGTGCACACAGAAAAGAGGGACATTTCAAAGCGGCTCTGGGAGCCGCTGACCTAATTGGAGTCAATGGAGATGTATGTAAATGTGTTAATTACAACAAGTTTCCTCGCTCTCACTGATAAATAGCGCTCTTTGTTTAAAATGTTTAATTGGTGGGAATAGCTGCATCAAATGAGGGGGTTCTACCCATACGTCCTTATGGGAGTGAGAGGGAAAGAGAGAGAGAGAGATAGAATGAATATGGGTTGAAGCACATGGCAATACGTTTGTGGTTTAGTGGAATGCTTAAATAGTGGAAGTCTCTTTCTCTCACACACACTTCTGTGGTCTGAAGTTAAGGTGAAGTGTGAAACACTGTGGCAAACAAAATTGCAAAAATATGTTTCAAACACTCCCCGATTGCCACTGATCAACAAACAGGGAGTCCCGCCCGTTGGTTGAGGCATTGTTGATATGTGAGACCCAGTCGAGATGCTCACACAAATAGATTGCAGTTATGTTTGCTATGTGTTGCTAGTTACATCTTTAAACAAATCAGATCTGAAAATTTTCTGGAGAATATGTGAGTGGGGTTTGCCTCTGCAAAATTCCCAGCCACAATTCTCGGTTTTGGTGGTTGCCAACGTGTTGCTATGTGGTTGCTGGGGTCGCAATAATTCGTACGAGATGGCAACTTGGCTCGTATGGAAAGTTACGCCTTTTATTTCAATAGAGACCAGCCAATCAGCAATCAGTATTTCAAATTAATACAATACAGGCATCAAATTTCAGTTAGCCTACACCTATCCGACACTTTATTTTAAGAAAGGAAACGTCTCTGAACAAATTAAGTTACTCATTCCATATTAATTCATGCAGTATAAATGATGTACACTGATAAGCCAAAACATTATGACCACTCACAAGTGAAGCAAATAACGTTGATCATCTCCTAACAAGGTCATATGTGAAGGTCTGGTTAGATTAGATGGTGAGTGAGTGACCAATCTGTTCTCATAGTCAACGTGTTGAATGCAGGAGAAATGGGCAGTAGTAAAGCCCTGAGCGACAGAAGGTCTACTGTTGCACAAGTCACAGAAAATTTGAATGATGGTTATGGGAGGAATGTTACACAACACAGTGCATTGCACCCTGCTGCAAATGGACCAGTCAGAGTGTCCATGAGGACCCCTGTCCACCGTCAAAAGCACCTACAAAGGGCATGCGAGCATCGGAACTGGACCTTGGAGCAGTGGAAGAAGGTGGCCTGGTCTGGTAAGTCCCGTTTTCTTCTAAATCACGTAAATGGTTGTGTACATGTGCGGTGTTTACCTGGGAAGTGCTGGCACCAGAATGCACTGTGGGAAGACGACAAGCCGGTGAAGGGAGCGTGATGCCCTGGGCAATGTTCTGCTGGGAAACCCTGGGTCTTGCCATTCATGTGGACGTCATTTTGACATGTCACCTACCTAAACATTGTTGCAGACCAGGTACACCCCTTCATGGCAATGGTATTCCCTGATGGCAGTGGCCTCTTCGGCAGGATAAAGCACCCTGCCACACTGCACACATTGTTTGGGAATGGTTTGAGGAACATAATGAAGAGTTAAAGTGTTGCCCTGGCCTCCAAATTCCCCAGATAAAAATCCGATTGAGCATCTGTGGGATGTGCAGGACCAACAAGTCCAATCCACGGCGGCTCCACCTCGCAACTTACAGGACTTAAAGGATCTGCTGCTCATGTCTCTTGGTGCCATATACCACAGGACACCTTCAGGGGTCTTGCAGAGTCCATGCCTCGATGGGTCGTGCTGTTTTGGCGGCACGCGGAGGACCAACAGCATATTAGGCAGGTGGTCATAATGTTTTGGCTCATTGGTGTATGTCAATAACCTGTAATACGCTTCCTGTCTCGTACTAAACCCAATGTTTTCTTTCTTTCGTGCTACACAAAAGTTATTGTTCTGTTAAAATCATGTTCTGGTTTAGGGTTTGGGTAAGGGATTAGACTTTATGGTTAGGTTTAGGTTTGGGGTTTGGTTTAGAGGTTAAACTTTGGAAAAATTGTAAGAACGCTCATTCCAAACCAAATGTTTTCGTTTTTCCGTGGTACACAAAAGTTAATTTCCCATTAAAATTATGGTTAGGTTTAGGGTTTGCGTTAAACTTAGAAGAAATGGTAAAATCGTTGTTTGTTAGTGTGTTCACTTTTCTCTATGGGAGTAAAAGTCGTATGTTTTTGTATGAGCCAACTCGTACGTTTTTTATGATTTCGCCATCTCGTAATCTTATGACAACTTGTCACCAAATCCCGGTTGAAAAAGCCAATCCTTAAGTATCTATAAAATTCTTGTTTCTAGATATGGAAACCATTCTAAAGTCTGATTGCTCAAAAGTAATAGCACATCTCTCAACAAGCCACATGATTTAAAGCATCATTCGTCCGTAGCACAAACGGTGCGGGACGAGCTATGCGCCAAAGTTTAATATTTAAGTATGAGCAATGGTAAAAGCAATGCTTGCCTTTGCATGCAGGCATATGCGAATAATGCTTGGATCTCTTGTACAATGCAAACTAACCCAAAAGTGTCTTCAAAGACACAAACTCACTCATATACACAGCAATTCAATTATTTATTCACTCAAACAAAATCTATATGGGATGGCACTCTCACATATGTATCTCGAACTCTATTCAGAATAGTCCCACTCACAATCATACACACACCTGGCTGTCCTCCACACATTCACAAAACAGCTGGCCTGAGAACAATCAGCAAAGGTCCCACTGATTTTTCCTTTTTTTCCCCCTCATTTTCTTTGTCTTTTTGTCCAAACGACACAGCAATTACTATTAGCACCATTGTTTTTTATCATTATGATTTTCTAGCTGGCAATACTAAGCCAAATCAGCCAGCAGATAAACCTGTCCTCTATGGCAACAGCATCAAAGAAAGAGAGTGAAAAATGGGGAATGTAGAAGGAATGAGAGAACGAGTGCTATATAAAAGGATGAAGCGTCCTTTCTCTGAATGTCTGCCAGTAGCACCTCAGGGAGAACTGTTGGAAAAATGTGATTTTTCACACCAGCATCTCAGAGGCAATAGCAGAAGGGAGAGAGATTGAGATAGATTGATAGAAAGAGAGAATCTGGAATGAATGAGAGGCTGCTAATTACTGAAGCTCTGTTTGGGGTTTTGACATGAGTTTTCGGACCGTTGCCAAAACCAGTTTTCACCCAACACCTCTGATCTCCACTTTCATGGCTTGTTTTCTGTGTAATGTGCATGTAAGAACCTCTGAACTGCATGCAAGTTCTCCAGGTGCAACTATATATGCACTTATTCACTATATGAGTTTGCGTTTGTTTGCACATGCATACACATGAGCATTGTGCAGGTGAGCACCAGTGTTTCAGTGTTCACACATGTTAATCACTGATTAAAAGTGCAAGTAGGTGGCTTTGCATTATTGCATCACACATGCCAATGCAGATGCCACAAACACAAAACGTCCTCCCATGAGAAGTTTACACCCAGAAACAAGTTCATGCAGTAGTCCACCAATCACTGCAGGGCACTGCATCCATGGCAACCCTGGCATTGTGACAACTAGTCAATCTAGAAAAGACGGTTCTGGAATGCACAGCCAGTTCTGCTGAACTGAGCTGAGTCTCCATAACTAAGTCGAATGAGATTTTGAGCAGGTTTGCAAAATGCATTTCCCTGCTAATTACAGTGCCAACGATAGCTGTGGCTAAGAAAGTTCCCTTCACACAGTCCAGGTTCTTTAATCTGCCTTGACTGCTTGACCTCGTTCACTGAGAACAGTTTTGCATTTCTTTTATTGGGGTAGATCTCACAGGTGTGCTTGGCTTAAGAGTATGTTCATTGCTTTAAAAAGATTTGTCATGATGAAAAAATGCTTGCTGCAGGCAAATGTGGCGTTTCATATTCAGATCCAACTGCACGGCCAGCAAAGGCCTGTCAATCTCACTTCTAATGAAGAAGTCTTGTTCCTTACTTGGAAAACAAGACGTCCTGTCTAAACACAGCTCAATTTGCATGCAGTCCAAATATTTACGCAGACATAATTATTAGATCATGTAATTCCTAATAAAGAACTGGAACTAAAGCTGTTCCTCTCAACACACAGTGCTTACAGTCTGACATCTGACCATATCAGGTCTGTATGACTCAACATAGTAGTTTTAAAGAAAAAAGATCACAATTATTGCCTTTTGTTTAAAAGTATAATTGCTCCATGTGTAATAACACATGTTATAAAGTCTTAATACACATGTTACACATGTATAGCTCAGCCAATTCAATGAGGTAGTATTAACCTAGGCATTATGGCAGTTTATATATATATAAAAATTCTAACCACAAAAAATAATTTCGTCTTAAAAAAAAAAAAAAAAAAAGCTAAAAATCTGGGTTACAGTGAGGCTCTTACTATGGAAGTGTGGCCAATGCGTAAATGTTTAAATATTCACTGTTTCAAAAGTACAGCAACATGACATAAACAATATGAGTGTTAACATGATTTTACGTAGTGTGATAAAATTGCTTACTAAACTTTTCCGTGTAAAGTTATTTCCAGTTTTACAACTTCATTGCCATGATGACGTAACAGCATAAGCTCTATAAAGACCATAAAAACAACGATTTAAGCAACTTTCCAGCTTAAATAATACACCATTTTAACAGAATTCATGCAAGTGCTTTTATTAAATTATAAGATGCACATTTCTGCCTTTAAGCCCTCCAAAACTTGCCCCCATTGACTTCCATTGTAAGTGCCTCACTGTAACCTCGATTTTTGCTTCTTTTAAAGATAAGGAGGGACGAGTGGAAATTCTTTTTTGTGGTAATCAACATTTAATGCTGTCGATTGAGCTTAAAGGAATAGTCCAGGTTCAAAACAAGTTAAGCTCAATCGACAGCATTTGTGGTATAATGTTGATTTCCACAAAAAAAAAAAATAAATAAATAAATAATAAAAAAACAATTTCAACTAGTTCTTTCTTTTCTTAAAAAAAAAAAAAAAAAAAAAAAAAAAGCAGATATCGAGGTTACAGTGAGGCAATCACAATGGAAGTGAATGGGGGCCAATTTTTGGAGGGTTTAAAGACAGAAATGTCAAGCTTGTAGTTTTATAAAATCACTTACATTAATTCTTCTGTTAAAACTTGTGTATTATTTGAGCTGTAAAGTTGTTTAAATCATAGTTTTTATAGTCCTTTTAGGGTTTTAGTGTTTAAGGTTTACGTCGTCATGGTAACAAAATTGTAAAATTGGACATAACTTTACACAGAAAAGGTTAGTAAGCGATTTTATCACATTAACACACATGTTGTTTACATATTGTGGCTATACTTTTGAAACTGAAACGTTTACCGACTGGCCCCATTGACTTCCATTGTAAGTGCCTCACTGGACCCCAGATTTTTGCCTTTTTTTTTTTTAAGAAAAGGAGGAACGAGTCGAAATAAATGTTTCAGGTAATCAACATTATGCCACAAATGCTGTCGATTGAGCTTAACTTGTACTGAACTCGGAATATTCCTTTAAGCAATCAGCGTATATACAAAACAACTGTCCCATGGCTCAAGTACATCTGTCTATAGGGTGAATAATGTAAAAGATCTGAGGATCAGTCCTATAATTAGGACTAATTTGCTGCCCCGTTGACGTTTGGCCAGAGCTGCCTGTTGGCCTAAATATTAAAGCACCGACGGCTAAATAAAATGATTTTTAAAACATTAATCTATACAGATATAGCCCACATTTCACGACTCCATTATAAATAAAAGCTCCTTTAAAATAACTCCAACCAGGTCAAATAAGATTATCCGTGTGGTCTGGAAATGAGAGTGCGGATTAAGACGCTTATTTGTTCATTTTGTAGAGATGGTGCCTTCTGAGTCACCTTTGACATTCCACTACACCCTAAAATTACTATTAACTAACAAAACCAGACATAACTCACAGGGCTATCGAGCAATTAAATGAACAATTAAATTAGCTGAAATTAAGATTAAAGCCGGGTGAGACGTTTTCTTAATGACTATGATGTCAAGGCTATTATTATTGTATCTGGAGGATAAATAATAATGATGATAATAATAATAATAATAAATGGCATTTAAATAACATCTATAAAGAGTTCTGGGTTTTTCCACGTCTCTTTCCAAGCAGCAAACCAATATTATTCTAATACATATTAAGGATCAAAAAGACACAAAGTATAGCCTCGATGAGTGATTGTTGATGCTGGTGAAATTGTGCTTTTTATTTTCTGAATACTTCTAAGTCGACATTGGAAATCTATTGGCTGAGACTTCAGCAAACACAGCGGGAAAGATATTGATTCACATATCACGTACCATTGTAGTTCAGGGGAATCTGCCAGCGCTCCTCAAAGACCCATTTTTCTTTAAAAACCTTCAGCGTCCCCCCGAAAAAAAAAAAAAAAAAAAAACAAAAAGAGGAGAGGGAGCCGGTGCACCCGTCGGTTTCTTCGGTGATGCCGGAAGCGAAACAAGAACTCAACAAGTCGGGCTGTTTCCCAGAGTTTGTTCCGTCTGTAAAAGTAAAGTGTTCTCCGCCACTATTCGGACCGATTGAAGGATTACCCCCCTTTCTCGGGCTGCTGCTCGTATAATTTGAACTGTTCCGTTTCTTCTTAAAATATCATTCTCCCGCTGTCATCGGCCACTGAACGACTGATCCTCGCGAAAGCTGCGCCGACCGGAGGATTCTCCGCTGCGGTCGGTGCACGCATGAAGAGCGAGTGTTACCGTGAGTGATTTCGTTCGTTTATTTATGTGCTAAAGTCAGTTCCTGTTCGTCTTGGACAAAGACTGCGCGTCCGACTCGCTGCACCATAACGGGACCCCCGTCTGTCTAGCAACCGTCTCAGACAGATGAAAGCGACCGTCGCGGTCAGTCACTAAACACGAGTAGTGCACATTGCGACAGTCTAATCCGTAGACGCACCGGAGGGACCCACCAAGGGATCTTTCCTGTTGGCTAAAGCTTACTGGCGCTGCATTTAAAAACACGGTCCCCTCTGCGATTTTAAACTGCTGTGAGTAAATATCAGTGTCGTGCTGGTAAATTATTGATCAGTGTAGCAACTGGCGGTGTGTGGCGCTCCGCGGCCGGCCGGCGTGGCAGCTGCAGCTTTGGGGCATTAGCAGGGCTCAGGGAAAATCATGGGCGACGCGGATTACTTGAACACCCAGCCAGACTGTACACGCACGCCTGCAGAGGATAGACGCCTAAAAGAGAAACAAACAGAACAACACTTAGCCAAAAGTGCAGGAAGTCGCCTACGGAAATATCAAGAGGTCTTGCTTGCATGCAACACTGATAATAGAAACTTTGGTTAAACACACACACACACACACACACACACACACACACACACACTTGCGACATTTACCAGCAGAAACGTGAGGATAAGATTCCTATCTGGTTAGGGAGCACAAGTCCAAAGGCGGTGCCAGAGGTATGATCCGGTTCAGCCGGTATACCGCTGTGTGCCGGTGTATCGTGCCATCTTCAGATTCTATTACTGCCCAAACGCCACAAACAAGCACCAACAGTTCATCAATAATGAAAGAGTGCTGTGAAACAGTATAGCTTCATCATAAACAACAGGTGCAGAATATCAAATGCGTTTTTTTTATTCTTTTTTTTTTTTTATTTATTTTTTTTATAAATACATATATAATTAGATTTGTATTTATTTATTTATTTATTTGAATGAAGTGGCGCAGAAAGGGGGTTGTGCAAGAATAGGCCCGTTGGCCCAAAGCACCCAAAAGATAAAGTGACTATACATTTACTAAATGTGCTCAAGCAGTGGAATTACATGTACTTATTGTCTTCGCCCTTCATTTTACCTACTCAAGACATGAATCTACACAGTGGGATTATAGAAATGTGATTGAGATATAAAATATGAACAGAGATGAACTCCATTTTACTGACATGTAACAGTTGAGTTTAAAGCACTGTCATTTCTCAACTACTCCAGTGTATCATTTCACACACTTTCACATGGAATGGAAACCCTTCAAAATGAAAATGGAGAACCTTAAAAGGCATGATGAATTACACTTCTAATTCAGTTTCCATATTACTGATACTCTGATACAGAGAATTTAGTGTTAGGCCTAAGACATAAATCTTCCATCAAAAAAATCGCACTATATAGGACCTATTTTATTAGCTTAGCCTTTTATACCGTTTTTAATAATGATTATAATTATAATCATTCTTTTAAAAGCATTTATTTGATGAAATACAATAGAATTATTTTAACTTGATGACAAGGGTCTAGTACCAAAGTCTTTTCTTATGGGACAAGCACTGTCTAATTAAGAATTTGTATTTATTTTTAAAACGATTCTTCATATTTTTCATAGTAAATAAATAAATAATAGAATATGGTCTATAAAAGCTTAAGTTACAGATGTTTTGTCTTGTTGTATGAGCAATTAATGATAAGTAGGTTAACTTGTAGAAATTTTTTTATAAGACGAGCATAAAATACAATTCAAATACAAAAGTAATTTAAATAAAATACAAGTAATTTAAAACATAATGATGGCACAGTAATAAATAAACATCCATAGTAATAATAATAATAATAATAATAATAATAATAATAAAATATGCTTCTTGCATTTTATTGGTGGCATATTATTGTTCCCTTTTCTTTGTTTTCACCAAAAATCCACCAGCTTGCGCCTTTAAAAGGTAAAACATTTGCTCAGATTCATGTTAATCGATTATAATGCGTCGGAAAGTAAAAAATAAAATAAAATAAAATAAAATAAAAAACATTAAACGGAAATAATATTTAGGACAAAATAAACTGATGACATAATTGATGCCGATTAAAATCTGACGCAAACCGAGGACCTTTAAAATAATCTACACTATTTCATACTGAAATGTCCACATCCTTAACAGGCTACAATTTATTAATTTATTTATTTTTAGACAAAAATAAGAGAGTCTTGAAGGACATGACACAAAAACGTAAGTGTTCCTCGTGTTTTAATTTTCATATTTTTAAATAAAAGTTGTATAGACTTGTTTCAGACAACACAAATGAAACAAGTAGGTTAATTTTAACGAAATTTTCAATTATTTTTATTTTTATTTTTATAAAAGAAACATTAATTACATCATTTAATGTGTAGTTTTAAAGTTAAAATTAACGAAACGTCAATAAATAAGACATAATCCTAAATTTGAATAACCAAATGAATTACATGATTTTATACGTGTTTTGATGAGGTCATCGATTATCAAAATAATAATATTCCAAATAATTAGAATTATTGAAGCTTGCCAAACTGAATTTTCTCACTTTACAACATTTTGATATAAATGGAAATATATATAACAGATGCTAAAATATTGCTAAAATAGAAATAACCTATTGTTGTTATTATTATTATTATTATATACCTATTATTACTTAATAACAACTATCATTATTGAAAAAAAGAAAGACTCAAACAGCTAAATAAATAAGAAGCCTAGAAATTTCCAGCATCTTACGATATTGTATAGAAAATTATGCACCAAAATAGTCAGACGAACAAAGACTAAAATCTCGCAGTAAATAATATACATTTAAATGAGTGCATAATCATAAAAAGCAATAAACAAACGTTTTCAACAATAACAGTTAGACTATATTCATTTTTCAAACATGTTTCCATTCTTGCTTTAAGAAAATACGGTATTGCTGGTTATAAAACCATAAAATAATAAATATAATAATCATAACATGTTATGGATATAATATATCACAATACTGTACTAAATAATTAACCCTTATTTAAAACCTACAATTACCCACTTTGTTAACCAATCGAATTGATATAAAACATATCGGACATTTCTCTTGTTTATAAGGCCATGCTTTTATTTACCTGTGCTGTGTTTTATAACGATATATAAAGAAATATTTTCAGTCTTAATTATGACAGCTCGAAGGTAAGTGGACATGTGAAATGAACAACCACTGCGCTTTCAAATAGCCTCGGTTTTAATCATCAAAAGGTGTCTTTATTACCTTGTAATCGGATTCTATGGAACTGTTAAATGCCCGATGTGAGTGTCCAACGGAGCTAAAAAAAACAAACAGGACTTCTAGGTGAAACTTCTGTGAGAAAAGTTTCCCATTGGCTCTTTTTCACACAATTAGAAACAACAGTAAACTGCGTTCTTAACGATCGAATAATGCATTTAAGGTCGAGTTTGGAGCGAATCTCGCACGCCGTTAATTGTGCTCACACAGCGCTTGAGGCTGGTAAGGGTTCGGCATCACTGAAATCACAGTTAAAGTTAATGAGAGTCTATAGCGCTACCCTGCTCACCACAGGACCTCCTAAGTGACCGCAGTGCAGCGTAGGCAGCACCACGCTGTTTTAGGACCTGGCATAAGACAAGACAGTGCAACCAGAGCTGCTGTAGAAAACTGTATGAACCGAAGGGACAATGCACAATAGTTTTTATGTACACTATAGGGGTCATGGCACTTTTTGAGTCCTAAAATATCCACCCCTAGTGACAATCTTAACAGCATCACTAGCTTTACATTAAAGTCAACTGACAGAAAAACAGATACTTTTGTCTTTTATTTTTAGACTTTAGAAGTTCACTAAAATTCTTATGTAGGCTTACATATAACCAATATCACATTTTCTTTAGAGGAAGGCATTGCAGAAACATACCATTAAATACCTGACATTAGCTATTAGTTTCATTTAGACAGATATAATTTCGTCTGTAGATTGAAAATAATAGTAAAATAAAATGCAAACTTGATTAGGACTTTGTTTAAAATAATTTTCCTAAATTGCAGTGATTTAAATTTTTTATTTTTTTATTTTATTTTTAGAAATAATACCAAATATATATTTAATAAATATTAAAATTATTAAATATTACAAAATATGTATTACCAAAAACAGAAAAAAACTATATATATATATATAATATTTAAATGATTAAATATAAAAATATGTACCAAAAAATAAATATATATTTAAATAAATTTTTATTAAATATTTTACTTACTAAATATTTTACAAATATGTACAACCAAAAATATTTATCAAATAGAAAAATAAAGTTCTGCAACCAATCGAATTTATATGAAAACTGGACATTTGTCTTGTTTATAGGCCATTCTTTTATTTACCTGTGCTGGGTTTTTTTTTTTTTAGTGTAGTATTTTTTTAGAAATAATAACAAAATATATTTATTAAATATTTAAAAAAATTAATATTTTAAAAACATGTATTACCAAAAACAGAAATAAAAAATATGAATATATATATATATATATATATATATATATGTGAAAAATATTTATCAAATATTTAAATTATGAAATATAAAAATATGTACCAAAAAATACATATATATTGAAATAAATATTTATTACATATTTTACTTACAAAATATTTTACAAATATGTATAACCAAAAACAGAAATAAAATATAAATAACTAATTGTATTTAGAAATATAAAATATATATATATTTCTGTACTAAATATTGCTGTATTAGACTTTTTTTTTCTTTACTATCATTACTATTATTATTTTCAATAAACCCTGTCCCTCTTTAACCCTCATTTCTACAATAGAAACAATACAAAAATGGCTGTAAAATGTCTCAGCTGTGTGATAATACATGTAACAAACTTTTAATTTGTAAGAGATACAGGAAAACTGCAATATGAGCCTCCTCTTTTTTTTTTTACTCTGCCTCTGTGCAGTTTTGAATAACAAAACATTCACTTTTTTTCCCCTCCTCTTCTTTTCTCGGTATTCACTAACGGTCTTCTACTGCTCACTTTGAGGAGAAATGGAAGACAGAGAAAGGGCGAGCCAGAAAACCAAGAAAAACACAGTTACTCGTAAGCAACAAAGTGGCAAGAATGCAAGTCTTGGCTTAGACTGCTGCTCTGTACATTTTCTCATTTAAAAGTGGACGTTTTCAGAAAGTGAAACATTTTTTAAGACAACTTTGACACAAATTTGTTTATAATTCACTGTGTAAAAAGACATGCAATGCAGTTCCTTACAGGCTCAGACAATGGATTTGAGTCATTTTAAGTTGTCATTAGATGTCCTGAATGCACAATAAACCTTTAAGAAAGGTTGCACTTAGTTTTGCCTTAGTTTGACTTTCATCACCTTAAGTGACACCCAGCACTTTGAGTCTATGTGTGTGGTAATTTTGGCGAGGGGTGTGGTGATGAGCTCTACATTTATCTTCAGTTGACACCACAGGCCTTGTGGTCTGATAGCTGTAGAGCTGCCTGGCAATCCACAGGCTCCAGCAGTGCCAGAGACCACAGCAAAGGTGC
The DNA here is from genome assembly GCF_019703515.2 of Myxocyprinus asiaticus. Taxonomy (NCBI): domain Eukaryota; kingdom Metazoa; phylum Chordata; class Actinopteri; order Cypriniformes; family Catostomidae; genus Myxocyprinus; species Myxocyprinus asiaticus. The sequence continues at coordinate 4,956,076 of NC_059350.1, forward strand.
GGATAACACATCTTTCTGCGAAACTCTGGTCCATAACAATCTGAAACAATGTGGTTTTGATGTACGTGACCAGAGTCTTGTACAAAACTTAACGTGCACTCACAGGTATTGTTGTTTGGTCAAACGTCACTGACCATAGAGAGATACTATAGCTCTTTATAATAGGATAACCTCTCTCTCTTTTAAAGGTAAAGTGTGTTATTTCTGTCCCACTGGAATCACCGAATAGAATCACAAGAATAACTCGATTTGTACACTTTCTGAAGAATTGTTGGCCCAAGTCAAAAGTGCCCAACATCAACCTCGTCTCTGTGATATTCTGGTCCCAATACACTCACTGAGCACTTTATTAGGTACACATTTACACCTACTTATTCATGCGAGATAAAGAGAATCTCCTAAAGACCAACATAAACAGCAGACAGACACAAGAACACATCCTGAGGACAGCTCACAAGTCTACTTCGAAAAGATTCATGAACTAAATTGCAACGTGGATATGCTTGGACTGTAGGCCAAAGATAGGCATATGCAATATATTGAATTCTAAAGTCAATTTATTGTCTATTTTCTAATCACTTGTCTGCCACAATAATGTAAGGTCTTTGCATTATCTGAATTTTTATATTTATTGTATGTAATATAATTATTTTGGTTATTAATATATGTTGAATTATCTTTATTTGGGGATATAAAATATTGATATATGCAGTAAATTGTGATGCATTCGATTAATTAATTGGCATTTCATATAATTAATTCGATTAAAAATGTTCAGTTCACATCAGTTGACATCCCTAAATACAGTGGCAAGAAAAAGTATGTGAACCCTTTTGAATTAGCTGGTTTTGTACATTAACTGATCATATAATGTGATCTCAACTTCATCAAAGTCACAAGTATAGTGGATTTAATAACTGATCAATCCTTATTTTCATCAGTTGACAAAACATTTTCCCAGTAGCGTTGTGGCATGTTAAGGTGGTCTTTAGCTAAAATGAAGCAATGAAAGCAGCGGCTTCCTTCGTGGTGTTCTGCCATTGACACCATGCCTATTAAATGTTTTCTGTATAGTAGACTCATGAACAAAGATGTTAACCAGTTCCAATGATTTCTTCAAGTCTTTATTTGTCACTCTAAGGTTCTTTTTTACCTCAATGAGCATTCTGTGGTGTGCCCTTTGAGTCATCTTGGCTGAACGGCCACTTCTAGTGAGAGTACCCACAGTACTAATTTGCCTCCATTTATAGACAGTTTGTCTAACTGTTGACAGATGAATATCTAAGCTCTTCAAGATAACTTTGTAACCCTTTCCAGCTTAAAGCAAAACAACAATTCTTGAACGTACTGTAAGTCTTCTGAGATATCTTTTATGCGAGGCATGGTCCATGTCAGCAGATGCTTCTTGTGAATAGCAAACTCAAAATGTTTGAGTGATTTTCATAAGTAAAAGTAGCTCTAACCCACACCTCTAATCTTGTTTCATTAATTAGATGCCAGGTTTGCCAATTCCTGACTCTAATTAGCTTTTGTTGACATCATTAGCCTTGGGGTTCACATACCTTTTCCAACCTACACTGTGAATGTTTGAATTATGTATTCAATATGTACAAGAACAATACAATAATTTGTGTGTTATTAGTTAAAACAGATTGTGTTTGTTCATTATTATAACTTAGATGAAGATCAAACCAGAATTTCAGTTTTTTTTTTTTTTTTTTATATATATATATAAATGCAGGTAATTACAACCCAAAGTATGAGCAACAACAGTAGTGATGCTTTCCTTAGCACTGGTAATTGTTACATAGTTTTTTTGCAATTAATTGCATACTGTATAACATGGACACAGTAATGTAAAATGCTGCCAAAATGTAACTCACCACTAATTTAACCTTTAACAGAACATCTGGTGACACTGCATAACAGTTTTGACGTGTAAAGCTATTAAGAGATTTTCAACTGGCTGAAGGCACACATATCATACCGCTCTGACTGGAGTAATGGTAAAGTTCACTCTTAACCTGAGGCCTGACTGAGTAAGTAAGCATAGACCAGCAGCTCACAGTATAACTACACTCAAAGGACCTTCCTTACAAAGCCAAATCGTGCTCTGTCGTACTGGATCACCACAAAGTGACCTTATTGGCTGAGCACACTGCCCATGGCGTTTGGCTGGATATCTGCCTATGGTCACGGCATATGTCTGGCTGTTCTTCAGCGGACACGTTAACTTATGACAATGTCCTTTACTTACAGCTGAAACACACCAACCAATCCACACACATCAGCATCAATGTATGCCCCAAAAGACAATTCAATGAAAGTCAGGAAACCTTTGCTTATGGAATGTGTTTATGGACTCCAATTGGTCCATCACATGGGGTTGATCAGCAAACAACAGTGTCAAAATGCCAGCTGTGGGTTGCAAATCTTGGCTTTGATTGGTTCATGACAATGTAAGTCCTCATAGTGTCCTGCTTCATTGGCCTTCGTTACCTGGTTTCTGGATGCATCTGCAGGGCAAGAGGTCAGAGTCCTGGACGCCGCCATGGATCTTTGGGGTCTTCAGCAAGGTTGGTGCTCCAGCCTGGGGGCAGATGCTGGGGGGAGCTTGGCAAGCAAGACAGGTTTGCTGGATGTGAGATGGCAACAATAATGTGGTAGAGATTTATGCAGATATTGCAAGGACTGTAGAAAGACATACACACATAGGAGATTAGCAGACATATCATATACTCCCTTTATTTCTTGTTGTTTCACACTGTGCTCTTCTGTTTTACTTTCTGGCCACACATTCAGATTTGCATCATATCTGAACTGTGTAAATATTATGAATAACTATTATAATGACAGAATTACTTGAGGGCACAAAATTGTAAACATGGCTGTTTTACACTTGGCTGACTGTAGCACTTGGTTTGTAACGACATATTAATTAGTTTAGTAAAATATTTTTATAGCTCAAATTTTGGTGAGCTTGCGACTCCTGACTGTGAGGCTTTTGTTCTAAGCACTTTTCTTCATTTTTGGATGATGTCCTGTTTAATTCAAGCCTGATGAATTCTGTGTTTTTGTCTTCTGTTTCTTTCTGACTCTACCACTCTCTCTTCACTCAGAGTTCATGTCTTTCTTTCTTTCTTTCTTTCATGAGCTTCTGTATGGTTATCCATTTGACCCAGTTTAACCCTCCTATTTTCTTAAGAAATGGCATTATTTTATTTTTTGTTCTTGCGGTCATTTTTGACCCATATTGAAAACTATTCAAAATACATACTGTGCATCCAGAAAGTATTCACAGCGCTTCACTTTTTCCACATTTTGTTATGTTACAGCCTTATTCCAAAATGGATTAAATTCATTATTTTCCTCAATATTCTACAAACGATACCCCATAATGACAAAGTGAAACAAGTTTGTTTGAAATCTTTGCAAATTTATTAAAAATAAAAAACGAAAATATCACATGTACATAAGTATTCACAGCCTTTGCCATGACACTCAAAATTGAGCTCAGGTGCATCCTGTTTCCACTGATCATACTTGAGATGTTTCTACTACTTGATTGGAGCCCACCTGTGGTAAATTCAGTTGATTGGACATGATTTGGAAAGGCACACACCTGTCTATATAAGGTCCCACAGTTAACAGTGCATGTCAGAGCACAAACCAAGCCATGAAGTCCAAGGAATTGTTTGTAGACCTCCGAGACAGGATTGTATCACTATGCACATGTGATTTTTTTTGTTTTTTAATTTTAACAAACTTCTTTCACGTTGTCATTATGGGGTATTGTTTGTAGAATTTTGAGGAAAATAATGAATTTAATCCATTTTGGAATAAGGCTGTAACATAACAAAATGTGGAAAAAGTGAAGCGCTGTGAATACTTTCCGGATGCACTGTAAATTTCTTGATTAGTGCACAACGGTATTAAAACTCCCCTTAATGAAAACTTGTTTTATTGCGGTCCCAAAGTGTATAATAATAGAGGGAAAAAGTACACTATTCCGAATATTAACCTCATGCGACTCCGTGTACACATGCGAGGACATTGTATTTTGGCTTTGTTATATGCAACTTATAATTTATTTTCATTTAAACCAACTGATCTCAGTTCAGGACACTCTAGGCTGTCATTAAATTGTTAGACTTTCGATGCACCAAATCATGTGACAAAACTACATGGCATGATAAAAGTGGAGATTGTCTTTGGGAGAAACACGAACAAAACTACATCTGGTAAGAAACCTAATTACGTTTTTACATTAAAATCTGTTTGAGTCTGTGGCAGCGGGGGCGTGGTCGAGCGCCCGTCTGGAGAGAGAGAGTGGTAAGGGTGCTTACACCTGAGCTAAATTATGTCTAACACCTGTCCCTAATTCCAGTGAGATTGGGGAGAGCAGCATATAAACAGCCACGCCACCGCCAAAAGAGCGAGAGAGTCTGACAAGAGAGAGCCTGGTTGTTCTAGTTCCCAAGAGCGATGGGTCTGTACGGTTCTGTGTGGATTATAGAAAGGTCAATGCGGTGTCTAAATTTGACACTTATCCAATGCCCCGCGTTGATGAGTTGCTCGATCGGTTAGGTACTGCTCGATTTTATTCAACATTGGATTTGTCAAAGGGTTATTGGCAGATCACCTTGACACCAATTTCCTGCAAAAAAACAGCCTTCTCCACGCTGTTTGGATTGCACCAATTTGTGACGCTTCCGTTCGGTTTGTTTGGGGCCCCGGCTACGTTTCAGCATCCCATAGACCGAATCCACCTGCCTATCTAGATGACATTATCGTTTACAGTAATGATTGGCAGCGGCACATGCAGCACCTGAGGGTGGTCCTGAGATCGCTGCGGCGGGCGGGGCTCACAGCAAACCCCAAGAAGTGCGCGATTGGGCAGGTGGAGGTACGGTATCTGGGGTTCCACTTGGGTCATGGGCAGGTGTGTCCCCAAATTGGCAAGACTGCGGCGATTGCGACCTACCCGAGACCCAAGACCAAAAAGGGGGTGAGACAGTTCCTGGGGCTGGCTGGCCATTACAGGAGGTTTGTGCCTAATTATTCGGACGTCACCAGCCCGCTGACTGATCTCACTAAAAAGGGGGCTCCCAACCCGGTCCAGTGGATGGAGCAGTGCCAACAGGCATTCATGCAGATTAAAGACGCACTTTGTGGGGGGCTGCTTTTGCATGCACCTAATTTCTCTCTCCCTTTCCTATTACAGACAGGCGCTTCAGACAGAGGTCTGGGGGCCGTTCTCTCGAAGGTGGTGGAGGGGGAGGATTGCCTGGTGCTGTACATCAGCCGTAAGCTCTCTTTGAGGGAAACGAAGTACAGCACCATGGAAAAGGAGTGTCTGGCCAGCAAGTGGGTGGTCCTCACCCTCCAGTACTACCTGTTGGGGTGGGCCTTCACCCTCTGCTCAGACCACACCCCACTCCAATGGCTCCACCGCATGAAGGATACCAATGCATGGATAACCTGTTGGCATCCGATTCTCCAGCACTTTAAATTCAAGGTGGTCCACAGACCAGGGGCGCAGATGGTTGTTGCCAACTTCCTTTCCAGAAATGGGGTGGGGGGGGAGTGGAAGACAGGCCGGATGGCTCCCTGGCCTGAGTCGGGTGGTGGGGATATGTGACAAGGGGGGCGTGGTCTTAGAGCAAAACTCTATACCTTGGGGAAACTAACACAGGAGAATTTGCTCCAAGCTCAAGAACGACAGAGCCAACTGTAAGACAGGGGAACTCGGCTGCGGGAATTTACACCGGGAGATAAGGTACTCGTATTACTCCCCACGTCAAGCTCCAAATTACTCGCCAAGTGGCAAGGACCCTTTGAGGTCACACGGCGAGTGGGGGATCTCGATTATGAGGTTAAGCGAACCGATAGAGGGGGAGCATGTCAAATATATCACCTCAACATCCTGAAATTATGGAGGGAGGCGGTCCCTGTGATGTTGGCTATGGTAGTTCCGGAGAGTGCAGAGCTCAGGCCGGAGGTGAATACAAAACCTAATCATAACACCCCGGTCACTTGCGGAGACCACCTCTCACCGTATCAGCTCGCAGGGGTTGCCAAGTTGCAACAAGAATTTGCAGACGTGTTCTCCCCTCTACCGGGTCATACGGACCTCATCCAACACCACATCGAGACCGAACCGGGAGTGGTGGTATGTAGTCGACCCTAACGCTTGCCCGAACACAAAAAGAAAATAGTTCTGGAAGAACTGGATGCGATGCTTGATATGGGGGTAATAGAGGAATCCCACAGCGATTGGTCCAGCCTGGTTGTTCTAGTTCCCAAGAGTGATGGGTCTGTACGGTTCTGTGTGGATTATAGAAAGGTCAACGCGGTGTCTAAATTTGACACGTACTCAATGCCCCACTTTGATGAGTTTCTCAATCGGTTAGGTACTGCTCGATTTTATTCGACATTGGATTTGACAAAGGGTTATTGGCAGATCTCCTTGACACCAATTTCCCGCAAAAAAACAGCCTTCTCCATGCCGTTTGGATTGCACCAATTTGTGACTCTTCCGTTCGGTTTGTTTGGGGCCCCGCTATGTTTCAGCATCTCATGGACCGAATCCTCAGACCGCATTCGGCTTATGCCGCTGCCTATCTAGATGATATTATCATTTATAGTAATGATTGGCAGCGGCACATACAGCACTTGAGGGCGGTCCTGAGATCGCTGCGGCGGGCGGGGCTCACAGCAAACCCCAAGAAGTGCGCGATTGGGCGGGTGGAGGTTCGGTATCTGGGGTTCCACTTGGGTCATTGCGACCTGCCCGAGACCCAAGACCAAAAAGGGGGTGAGACAATTCCTGGGGCTGGCTATTACAGGAGGTTTGTGCCTAATTATTCGGACGTCACCAGCCCGCTGACTGATCTTACTAAAAAGGGGGCTTCCGATCCTGTCCAGTGGACGGAGCTGTGCCAACAGGCATTCACGCAGATTAAAGATGCACTTTGCGGGGGGCCGTTTTTGCATGCACCTAATTTCTCTGTCCCTTTCCTACTACAGACGGACGCTTCAGACAGAGGGCTGGGGGCCGTTCTCTCGAAGGTGGTGGAGGGGGAGGAGCGCCCGGTGCTGTACATCTGACGTTAGCTCTCTTTGAGGGAAACGAAGTACAGCACCATGGAAAAGGAGTGACTGGCCATCAAGTGGGCAGTCATCACCCTCCGATTCTACTTGCTGGGGTGGGCCTTCACCCTCTGCTCGGACCACACCCCACTCCAATGGCTCCACCGCATGAAGAATACCAATGCGCAGATCACCCGTTGGTATCTGGCTCTCCAGCCCTTTAAATTCAAGGTGGTACACAGACCGGTAGCGCAGATTGCTGTCGCCGACTTCTTTTCCAGAAATGGGGGGGGGGGAGTTGGGCAGTGGGGATATGTGGCAGTGGGGGCGTGGTCGAGCGCCCGTCCGGAGAGAAAGAGTGGTAAGGGCGCTTACACCTGAGCTTAATTATGTCTAACACCTGTCTCTAATTCCAGTGAGCTTGGGGAGAGCGACATATAAACAGCCACACCACCACCAAAAGAGTGAGAGAGTCTGACACAAGAGAGCCTACAGTGATCGTGGAGGCTGATTTGTTTATGATTATGAAGCTAATGTGTTTACCTATGTGAAGCTAATGAGTTGAGTGCCTACGTGCCTCTGAGACCACATTGCTTTGTGATTATAGTTATCTGACGCAAATGAAAAGGAACGTGTTCGACGCATGCGCACTACAACTGCTTTAGTACAGTCAATGGCCAGCACATGCGTAGACGGCGTGTACAGACGAGGACTGCGTGCGCGAGTCAAGAAAATCTAGGAGGTGCGGTCAAGGCGCGCGGCTCTGCTGATGATGCAGTTTGCATCACACATGTTTTTTTTTTTGTTTTTTTTTCTCGGTTCTCAGGAAATTAATGGAGTAACAATTTTTAAAGAATAAATAATAAAATAAAATAAAAGAGTTTAAAATTCAGCAAACATTGGCCAAAGATGTCTCAATTTACACTTATTTCTATCACTTTTGGCATTTTATAATATTCTAACGATATTACAACAATTTCTGATTTATTCTGCTTCTAGAAAATCAACAGTGTAGTTTTAGAGCAGTATGGGGCTACAGGGGGTAAATTTGAGAAATATTTTTAGGTCAAATTTGATTAATAGATATACAAAAAATTATTTAAAGCTGTATAATATCCAGAAAGTCAGAAGGTCAAAGGTTACAACTGGTTCTTCCCATATGGGTCAGAATTGACCCGTTAAGACAATGGAAGGAAAAAGTTGTTTTAAATTGTTACTTCTCTTAAACAATTATATATATATATATATATATATATATATATATATATATATATTTATTTATTTATTTTTTTTCTTTTTATGGTCTTTGCAAAGTCACAAAGTTTGAAAGTTTGAAGCCTGGCCACTCCAATGGCCACCCCACTCACAGCAGCACCTCTCCTTCCCGGTGTCATTGTATCCACTCCCCTCCGTTTTTGTCTCCTCGCGCCACGCCATCAAATCAAATATAGTTGGTTGCCTTTAGATGTGTGGTGTGAGGATTGACGTTTTTTAATGTTTAAATTGAAGCATTATTATTATAACATAAATCAATCTCACATTAGAATAATTATTTTTTCAATTTTCTGCTCAGAAATGTCAGACATGTCAAATTTAAATTTAGGACATGAAATGGTTACTTAAATGAGAGAGAATTTATTTGGTCTAAATGTATGTATAATATATATATATATATATATATATATATATATATATATATATATATATATATATATATATATATATAGTGTGTGTGTGTGTGTGTGTGTGTGTGTGTGTAAACTAACACTTATTTAGTTACATTTCAAAGCCACGCTTAAAAATCTTCATTAAAATAAAGAGAAGGAAGAACAAAAGAGAGCTACAGAAGAGAGCATGAGGACAAAAGTAAGGAAGAGTTAATTCTTTGGCAATAGTCAGAATAATTTGGCAATAAAATTTAATGGAGACAATGAATATTTATTATGACTTGCTGAATCCACACACACACACACACAGACCCTCTAACACTTGGTCACAGCACATGGAGAGCCAGCTGTTACCGGATGACCTGAGCATCTGCACTCTCAAAGAGGGACGGATTACAAATAACAGTAGAATTGTGACAGACATGCTCGGTGTTGTTCTATCGGTTAATTGGTTGCCTGGGATAACAGTCAGTTGCACAGTTTAGCAGCATTATATAAATCATTTGACTGCAGAAGCTGCACTTGACCAGTCAGAATAAAGTTTTCAAGAGAGATTATAAATATCACTATAAATTAAATAATATACTTTCCTCCTCAGTTCCCTTGATTTCAGAGTATACTAAGAAACACACACACACACACACACACACCACACCCAGCTTTCTCCCTGTCTCATGAGTGCCAGTGCCCAGGCGGTGATTGCCAACAGAGCAAAAACTCGTGCCCAGACCTTCTGCTGCCCCAGATAGCAGTGTGTGTGTGTGTGTGTGTGTGTGTGTGTGCAGATGCAGAGGACAGTGGGGTTTAGTGTATAGATCACTACATGCAGCCTGCTTCATACAAACACACACACATACACAAGCAGGCAAATATATGTATATAAAACTCAATATTTTTTCCTCCTTAAGAATTATATATAAATAAATGTTGTTGTATTTATTTATTTTTTCCAAAAGAATTCTATTTCCATAAAATACAATTTTAGGTTAGTTGTTCCTTTGGACAATGGCCCTCTCCGAGACGACCAGACAGACAGATCGATAGAGAGCAAGCCTTACATATATACTGTATTGTGTTAGATATTGTTTTGTGCAGTATGCACTGCACTGCAATGAATATCATGCTGTGTTGTGAAACTGTGTTGTGAATTGGTTAATATTCACAATGTATTTAATGTTGTGTCACTGAGACAGATTCTGTGGAATAGGGCACTTTAATGTCCCAGGGGTTGATTTTTATTACAATGAACAGACTTAAACTTTTTTTATCTTTGTTATATGAAGGTCACTTTCAGATTGACTTGGAAACTGTTTACCTTTATCATTTATTTTTGCTGTTTTTTTTGTCACTGTTTTATCCTTGTCCCAGACCTAGACTTTCTAAATGTAACTATGAAAATCCATTATAAAAATACAGATTATTACGTTTAAAATTATGATCATCTAAACAAAGAGTGAATTAAACATAAATCATTTTGGTATTTATTTCACTGTTGTGGCGTCATTTCCACCACATCAGACAATTTTGCCCCTAATAAAGTTTTTTCAAAAGTTAGTGGACTTGGGGCCTGGGCAGCTCAGCGAGTATTGACGCTGACTACCACCACTGGAGTCATGAGTTGGAATCCAGGGTGTGCTGAGTGACTTCAGCCAGGTCTCCTAAGCAACCAAATTGGCCCGGTTGCTAGGAAGGGTAGAGTCACATGGGGTAACCTCCTTGTGGTTGTGATTAGTGGTTCTCACTCTCAATGGGGCGTGTGGTAAGTTGTGTGTGGATTGCAGAGAGTAGCATGAGCCTCCACATGCTGTGAGTCTCCGCGGTGTCATGCACAATGAGTCACATGATAAGATGCGTGGATTGACGGTCTCAGAAGCGGATGCAACTGAAACATGTCCTCCATCACCCAGATTGAGGTGAGTAACCGCGCCACCACGAGGACCTACTAAGTAGTGGGAATTGGGCATTCCAGATTGGGAGAAAAGGGGATAAAAAAAAAAAAAATTTGTGTATATGTTAACCAAGTCGACAAAAGTGTCAGTGAAGAGCATGCTAGAGATGAAATAGTGATGTTTCAAGAAAACAAAGAACAGTCAAGGTAAATATAACGTTTTGTTAATATAATAATAACATTTAATATTTTTATTGGGTGTTATTTCCAATTATGCTGTAATTTTTGACAATTATACTAAAATGTGAAAATATTATTTGTTTGTGTGTATTTAGGATACATTAAATTTTTGCCATGAAATTAGCCTTAGCAAGACCAAGACCAAGGAGTCTGCCATTTTATAAAAATAAAAATAAAAACTACAGAATAAAAAATAAAAAAAGACAGAAATATAGTGCTGTATTAAATACATTTTCAAAATACTACTACTACTAATAATGCAGTACTATATTACAATTATAAACTTGACCAGACAATGATAAATAATATTCAACTGGGTTCCAAAATAGGCTTTAAGTGAGAGAAGTTATAGTAGTATTTGCACACCCTGTTCATTAAGAGAATTTATTTATTTTATTTATTTTTTAAATATAGGTAGGTAAATGTATTGTTGTACTGATGCATATACATTATATTTATTATACTATAAATTAAATACTATTCTTCCTTGTGTTCATTTAGTTAACAAAATCTGTGGAAAACAAACCCTGGGTCCAGCCATTCATGTGGATGTCAATTTGACATGTGCCACCTCCCTAAACATCGTTGCAGACCAGGTACACCCCTTCATGGCAATGGTATTCCCTGAAGGCAGTGGTCTCCTTCAGCAGGATAACGCGCCCTGCCACACAGCACACATTGTTCGGAAATGGTTTGAGGAACATGATGAAGAGTTCAAGGTGTTGCCCTGGCCTCCAGATTACCCAGATCTCAATCAGATTGAGCATCTGTGTTCTGGACAAACAACTCCGATCCAAAGCGGCACCAGCTCGCAACTTACAGGACTTGAAGGATCTGCTGCTAATGTCTTGGTGCCAGATACCACAGGACATATTCAGGGGTCTTGTAGAGTCCATGCCTCGGTGGGTCGGCGCTGTTTTGGCAGCACGTGGAGGACCAACATCATATTAGGCATAATGTTTTGGCTCATTAGGGTTGCCACAAAATACGGGATCTTCCCGTATTTAAAGATGAAATCAAATCAATACGGGACGCAATTTGTCCCGTATTTAAGCTGGTCAGATGGCCCATGGTGAAATCGTTCCAGATCGATAATTTAACCTTGATATAAGTTGGTAAATTTGCCTAGGATTGGTAAGGGACCATCTAAAAGTCCACAAATTATGCTAAAATGTGCTAATACTGTGGAGAGTGTGGTAAGAGACAAGACGCTCCCAGAGGTTTCTAATGGAAAGCAAATGCTGACCAGTCAAATGGAAAACAGAGTGAGAAGAAACAAGCGGCATCTTGACTCTGGAAATATTATTACAAACCTACTGTATACAAACATAAATTCAACTCTAAACTGGCCTCTGTACTGGTTCACCGTCCACCTGCAGTGGGACGGCCTTCAGCTGCAGACCAGATTGTGTTTTATCTACAAACACCACAATGTATGGGTTAAAAGGATTTGAGAGTTTGGCTTACTGTAGCTGTAGAAGCATTGTGTTAGTTCAGCCCTGGTAAGTGAATTAAAGGGCATTAGAGCGTATGGCGCTATCAGCGTCACATTAGCTGCTAGCAGAGAGCCAGGTCTCACAGGACGAGAAACTCTTCTGACGCCAAGAGTTAGTGAAAATGTGTGAGGAGTTCTGTGCCCGTTTATGTGTGTGTGAGCAAGAAAGTGAGAGAGAAAGACTATTAGTTGCTGCTGTGATTATCAAGGCACTTAAAAGCATGGCACTGCCTCAGTGTGTGTGCGAGTGTGTAAAGTGCTTGGCATGAGGTGCTAATTTAGGGGAATTAAAGAGCACTAGACAGGGCGCTTTTGTGGCAGCAGTTCCTAGTCTAATCTGCTTGCGCCTCAACGGACAGACACACACACACACACTGAGAAAGCCTAGTGTGGGCACCAGGCCCATATGACTCCAGGCTATATGGAAATCTACAACCACACAGAGAGAGAAACATACTTTACAAAATGCACCCTCAACGTTGTTTAATACTACCAACAAAATATAACACTTCCTTACTGTTCCACACTAGTCCTGTTGGTATGAAATTCTTGTTAGCACTTTGTGGTTTTGTGTTAGTGCTCAAATTGCTTCCCAAGCTATCAGCTCCAGCAATAATCACACTACAACAATTACACTTTCTTTTACGTCGCATTGGTGCGAATGTGTCTGCCAGGCTCATAACTATAAATACACACCAAATGTACCCATTGCAGAGTAATGAACTTGCTTTAATATACATGGTGGTAAACACCAGTTAGTAATGATATTGCATGGTTCCTTAGACATATGGAGGTAGCTCCGAGGTGAAATGTCCACTGTGTGTTGCTAAAATCAAGTAAAATTTTCTTCCAAACAAATTCTGTTTTTTAAAGGGATAGTTCGCCCAAAAATGAAAATTCTCTCATCATTTACTCACCCTCATGCCATCCCAGATGTGTATGACTTTCTTTCTTCAGCAGAACACAAACAAAGATTTTTAGAAGAATATTTCAGCTCTGTAGGTCCATACAATGCAAGTGAATGGTGGCCAGAACTTTGAAGGTCAAATAAGCACATAAAAGCAGTATAAAAGTAATCCATACAACTCCAGTGGTTAAATCCATGTCTTCAGAAGGGATATGATAAGTGTAGGTGAGAAACAGGGGTGCGCTTCTCGCACAACGACGTAACTCACTGCGTAACCACCATAGTATGATGCATCATTGTAGAAATTAACAAGCTCATGACTGTTTCCCAAAACCGTTGTAACTATTCAATTCAATTCAATGACGTTACTCAAGTTGTGGAGTAATAACTTCAGCAAATATTAAATTATAACAGCTCATTTACACGCACAGCAGAAAGTCATTTAATGCGAGAAAGCTGCTGAAGACACGAAAGCGCCATGCACTTTGTAATGCGACAGATGCATTGCGCTGAAAAAGATGGGTTTCCCTCTATATTACACTTCGGTGTTCCCCGACGAACTTGAGCACATACGCGCATTCGCACACTCTTCAAAAACATATTAAAACCACTTATGCGTTAATATTAACACATAAAAGCCGTGTTCTCTGACAGAAATCGTTTGTGATAAAGAGCTTTCTCTTAAAACCTTTAATCCATTAAAAGCCTGTATTCAAGTCTACTTGACGTTTCAGAATGCCGCTTTCTGCAAAGCCCCAGAAGTAATTGTTTTCTTAAATGCATGTAAACTTGGTCACAGTCTTGACAGAATGAAAGCTATATATGGAATGAAAGATATAGACGCGTCAGCTAAGTCAAATAATGTCCACACAGCAAACTAACAAGAAACTGCTTCTAACCACAGGTTAAGAGCTGTAGTTCCAACCACACAACTTTCACTCTAAAAATGCTGGGTTAAAAATAACCCAAATTGGGTTGTTTTTTTTAAGCCCAGCCGCTGTTTAAATATGGGACAGAACACACGTTGGGATAAACTAACCCATTAAGTTGGGTTCTTCATTTTAACCCAGCAAATTGGTTATTTATTCAACCCAAATGCAGGTTCATTTTTACAAAAAAGTGATATGATGGATGTGGGTGAAAAACAGATCAATATTTAGGTCCTTTCTCACGGTGTGTTGAAGCCCTGAAGCCCCATGACACGAGTGTTGTGAAATGGCCTTCGTATCAGCGACGCACCGTTCACGTCAAGTTTAGACAGGGTGATACAGGGTATGAATTAAATGAATCATGTAAGTGATATATTTTGGATTCAAAACAGCAAGTTTTGCCGAAAGGAGACGTTTGCATTACTAATAAAAAATCTGAAAAAGTAAATATACAATTTCAGTGTCCAGTGGGCATTACAGGCTAGCAAAGCCAAAGCTCACGAAGATAGCGTGACATCTAATAACAGTTGATGTGATATGAGCTGTCCAGTTCTGATTATGGAACGGTATCTTTGTATTTTCTGTTGTACAGTAATGATATTACAGATAAAAAACACTGACACAAACATTATTTCACCGAATGAATCCTCCAATTTGTCCGCGCTGAGAACCGCTCAGAAAAGGCTCACGTCAAGCCCCGTTCACATTGTCAGCGATTGTGTCGCTGGATGCGACAGGAGACCATTGATTTTCAATGAGAGATGGCGACTTCCGGCGACACGAGCGACAGCGACCATTGGCGACAGGATGTGGGCGTGTCAAGAGACGCAAAGTTGAGAAAAGTTCAACTTGATGCAAATGCAGAGCAATATCATGCAGCGACAGCCAATGAGAAAAGACAGTGAAATTCATGTCATCTATCTCCTGTAAGATAATTGAGTTGAAGGAAAGATGGAGGAGTTGTTGTTGTCATCGAATTCACGGTTTGATCCACTTTTTTCCTGAACGCGAAAGTGTTTCACGAATCGACTGTTTTCAATTTCTGGTCTTCAGTGTTTTCACTCACATCAGCGTATATTCTTAGCAGATAATGTAATGTTTAAGGCTACGTCTACATTAATCCGGATACATTTGAAAACGGCATTTTTGTTTCAAAACGCTCTCCGTCCACACTAGCGTTTTCAAGCGTTTCCAAAAGTTGCTCATCCACACTGAAATGTCTGAAAAAGCTTACGTCCCTGTACTGCACATGAGTAAAATGTAAGACGCTACGACATGCGTAATTTCCGTCAGACGTTTATTTACTTTCCGCCTCTTTGAAACGTCGCGGCAATGTACGGTCTGAAACGCAACTGTCCTCGCGTTCCGCCGCTGAACAACAACTGCGAGTAAACATCCCGTCTCCTTTGAAGAAATGTAAGCTGATGTACAAACTGACATTAATCTTTAACAACGCAATCAAACAGGAGAGTAGCCAAAACAACTGCGATACAACGTCGTCCACCATCTTGTTTTGGACTGAATGGGTCACATGACTGCATCACATGACTAAAAATGCGTCATCGTTTTCGAAAGCATCCGTTTTCACAGTCCACACTACAACGCGAAAATGGCGTTTTCAAATGTATCCACTTTGGAGTGCGTTTTCAAAAAGCTCAGTTTTTGCGGACAAAAACGCCATCTCAATGTGGACGGAAGGCCAAAACGGAGAGAAAAAGATGCGTTTTCAAACTAAAACGTATTAGTGTGGACAAGGCCTAAGGTATTACATTTGTAAAAAACTGTCAAAAAACATGTGGCTGTATAGTGTCGATATGTCACGGAGTCAAGATGACCTTTTTTTATTTGACAGTGCCTCAACTGACATTAGGTCCGAGGTTAGTTACTGTTGTTATGTTATCACAGCCAACAACAGCACAAGTTGAACCTGAAATTCATTTTTACTCAAAGAAAACTTAAATGGTTGTTGTTCTCTGTCTGAATCACTTGTTTTGGTAGTTTTTGCATTGCACCTCCAGACCAGAAACAGAAAACAGGCAATTAAAATCATCAAGGCGCCACCCAGAGGTTGCTCAGGAAAACTGTGGATATTATGTTTCTGTAACAACTTATATGGATATAATAAAACAATGATGTGTGGAAAACCATGTCAGAAATGGTCAGCATTCTGAGTGAGTTTGATTGTTGCATTGAAAAATCGATCTTTGTGTTGATAACATGCAATGAGTATTGCCAACACACTCTCGAGGTGAAATCGTCAGGATTCGTATGACTTTTCTAAATTTGGCTAATTCGTATGATATCATGTGACTGCACTCGTTTGAATTTCTATAACTTTCACTACAGCCAATGACGTCGCTGGACATAATTTCTATCTAATACGCAACAATGACTTCCTATCATATTTACACACTCTGCTGATTGGTTAAGTTTAGATAAGGGGTTTGGGTAAGGGCATAATATTAATAAGTATGTCTTTAACGCCTCATGCACGGAACTCACGCTTACTTCCACATTAGACATCCGGGAATTTGCACGTGATGAAGTCATACGAGTTTATGTGAACAACGTGCAAGACCATACGAAATAGCCAACTCATAAATTATGTTCGAATTTTCATGAGATCAGGTTGGTATTGCTGCAGTTTATAACACTTTCCCATTCAGAATGCTCATTTTTAGCAGCAAGTAAACTGATTTATCAAATTGGATAATGTACCAGAAATTGTCGACATTGTGAGTGAGTTTAATCATACATTAATAGATTGTTCGTCTTGTTCATGATAGGATGCATTGAGCACAGCTGTAGTTTATATAAAAGCACATTCCCCTGCAGAATGATCATTATTACAGGCAAAACAAATGCTATCTAGCTCATCTAGTTGTGCAGCCAACCAATATGTTTAGAGTGACAGCAGTAGGAACACCCAATAGTGACAAGAAATACAGAGACTAGCGACATCTACCGACAAAATCGCTGACAATGTGAACGGGGCTTCAGGAAACTCATCAGTTGGGTTGTTCTGATGCCGCCACTGGGTTGTCGCATCGGGGTGGTGGGAGGGGTGTATAGTTCCAACTGCCAGTGAAAATGACCCAGCCACTAACCCAGCAGCTGGGTTACACACGAACTACCCAAGAGAGAGAAAATAACACCATAAAATGACCCAACAGTCCCATTTGGGCTGAAAAAATAACCCAGCATTTTTTAGACTTTGCGATGCTGTTTCCGTATATTCTTTGGAACTACAGTTCTGAGAAACACCAAATCGTTGAACTATGTTGGTAACGATGGAACTTGCGACCATAGTTGGCTAACAGTGCTTTTGGGAAACTCACCCCGCATCAATATTTAGGTCATTTTTTTACTATAAATTCTCCTCCCTGGCCTGTAGGTGGCGATATGCACAAAGAATGTGAATTGCAAAAAACAAAAGAAGAAGAATGTGAAAGTGGAGATTTATAGTAAAACAAATGACTTAAATATTGATCTGTTTCTCACCCACTTCATCATTTCACTTCTGAAGATTTGGAATTAACCACTTGAGCCGTACGGATTACTTCTATGCTGCCTTAATATACTTTTTGGACCCTTGTTCTGGCCTGGTTAAGATCGCATCTTAGTTCCGGCCCTGATGGTGTCATAAAAAGCAAATGTGACATGCAATTGCTGAAGCAACCACGTGCTTCTATGACACTTTCAGCTTGTATGTTCACGCTCTTCAAGATTTGCACCCCGGTCCGTCTCATCGCAAGTGCAACGCTCCATCAGTTCAATTTGACTGCACTCAAACAAGCTTGTAAATGCACCTGGGTATGTAATGCAAAAGTTACATTGTATCGAACCTAATATACAAGTCATGCACTATAGTAAAAGTGTTTAGATGTCATACGCTAGCATTGTGAGAGGAACAGGGTGAAAAGTAAGTGAGTGAACTGATAATCTGCAGTTTTACTCGTGATTTGTGTGAAAAGGTATAAAAGTTGTTGTTTTAGCACCTCTGGTGTTCATTTCACCAGGAAACTGACGTGATACGTACAATTTTACAAATTATTGTACAAATAATTTTCATTTTGTAAGGTCATGGGTTCGATTCCCAGATGAAATGTAGCCTACCTTGAATGAACGGTAAGTTGCCTTAGATAAAAGTGTCTGTCTTATGCATAAATGCATAAATGGTGTAACAAGACCTACTGTAAGGTGGTATGCTGGGCCATGCATAAAACAAAATGTATATCCATATAAAATAATAACATGTCTGATTAGTGATTAGCATAGGTTTGTGTGTGAAAATGAGATGTAATCATGGTGTGATTTCAGAATCACATCATTCTTTATTAGATACACAGAAAAAGATACAGCGAAATGTCAGATTTCTTTCTCTCTGTTTGTTTCTCTTACCCCTCTCCCCCTTCTCTTTTTAACACCCTATCAATTTCTCTGTACCCACTTATTTCCCTTAATAACTTTCAAAGGTTGCTGGGCAACATGTTGTTCTTTTTTAAGTTACCATGGCATTTATTTGGCATACGGTATCCTTTCTCGCTGAGAACATGGGGGTTGCCATGGTATCGGTGGGCACCTTATAAAGCAGACTATTGTGTGAGTGAGTGTGTGTGTGTGTCTGTGTGTGTGTGTGTGTTGTAAAAACTGATGCCAGGTTCCTTTAAGTCTCAGGCACTCTAGATGCCCAGAATGTTGGAAATACTGGGCTGCATATTAACCGCTACCACACATGTAATGGCACACATTTCTCCCTTGCTTTCTTGAGGAACACCAAAATGTGCATTTTGTGTATGTTCAAGTTTCTAAGGATTATTTAAAATTCATAAATGTTTCCTCATGACACATATGAGAGAAACTGGGGCTAGTTGTCACACTTTTTACTCCAGTGGAAATTTATTTATTTTGGAAAAGTCTGTTTCTGTGTAAGTGCATAGTTACATTAATGTCTTGGCTACAAAAAAAAAAAAAGCAATGAAACATTTCCTCAACTATTGCACAGAAAAAAAAAAAAGAAAAAAAGTTAGTTCATTTAACACACTTTCACCTTCTGTGACATCATGTGGTTAAACTATGTGGGGTAAGTTGTCACAATGGGAACCTGCCATTAAATAGTCTATTTCAGGCTGTTTTGGGCACAATTTAAACAGTAAAACAATTGTGAAACACAAATATGAAATTCATTAAACAGAAAAAAGAAAAGAAAAAAGTAACAAACACAATATTTGGCCAACAGAGATTTTTATTATTAAACTTTAAAATTACAAAACTTGACATGTTGCCCAAACCTGACATTTACGAAAAAGCTCCTTTCAGTTAAAATCTACCTTCATCATAATACATAATATATGTTCACTTCTTTACTCTACAGCTTTAACAAAAATTTTATATTGGAATTTTGGTTTAGTACATATTTAGTAAATACAATTTTTTGTAATGTTGAAATAAATGCACAAAACCACTGCAAGACAAAATAAGCTTTTGTTTAATTGAACTCTTGACACAAAACCTTGAGGCCTAACCCGACAACTAGCCCCGGTCTCTCCTATATACCAACAATAACGCCCATACAATTACACACACAAATACACGCATGGAGGCACACTTATAAGAGGTTCATAACTCATAGATGGATGACTTAAAATTAATTTTCTAGATCCATATTGTCATGTTATGAGTGTTCATGTCCAGAAAACCCATTGAAAAGATTTAACTTTCGAAATAGTCTCTGACGCCCTCTGGCGGCATTAAGAATTCACTACAATATTTGATCTATTTACATTAACAAATGCGATTGTGTGTGTTTTGTACAAAATTTCAGTTACGGAACAGATGGACATGGGAATTAAAGGCAGTTCTAGTAAAACAGCTTAAACCCTTAAGACCTCCAGCCAGACTTCCCTTTAAAATATTTATGTTTAATTAAACTTTTTGTCAAAACCAGCGGTTAATTTATTCCCCACAGTTAATCGTGGCAGATCGCGTAGTTTAGGTTTCCCCACGAGCGATTATGACAAATTTGCACCAGTGGAAAAACACGAGAGAGATCAAAGTGCGAGTTCAACACTTACCGAATCACATGTGGACTCCACGTGCAAAAGCCCGCGCGTGGGAAAGCAAACACCATCACGTGACTTTAGGCAAGTCCAAAATGCCTTTTCAAACATTTCTCAGTTCACATATTTGAAAATGAAAATGTTAGTCCAGGGTTGCCGCTTTCACTCTACCCAAGTAAATCTCACACCAAATAACAAGAAACTGTAATTCAGTATAGGCTAAAATAAAGAAAACTAGCAACAAATCTTCAATTTGGATTTTTCCATTAGCACCAGACTTGAATTTTCGGACCAGCCAAGCAAATTTACCAACGCAACACACATCAGCGTGCTCCAGAGAAATTTCAAGATGGTCTTATTTAAATTAAATTAATTTAGTTTGATTTCCCATAGCATTTTGAAGTAAAACAATTGAAACATTCTAAAGTTCCAGATTTCCAATGTAAACATGAAATGCAGTCTAGTAATTCTGTTATACAGTAATTAATTGCAGTTATGTAACCAACCAACTTTGAGCTTGTGGGTGAGCTTGGTATGATCAGCCACCGCTGAAGACTATTTTTGGACCCAAGGAAAAACCCTGGTTGTGCCACAGTGTATGGGTGTTTCGAAAGTGTGAATGGTAGGTATATTGGCGTAATTGAACCAAAAAAAAAAAAAAAAAAATTGCCTTGTAGGGTTGGATAAGGTCTTGTTTTGGTGTTAAAAATTAAAGATAGGGGGCCTGGGTAGCTCAGCGAGTAAAGACACTGACTCCACCCCTGGAGTCGCAAGTTCAAATCCAGGGCGTGCTGAGTGACTCCAGTCAGGTCTTCTAAGCAACCAAAAAAATTGGCCTGGTTGTTAGGGAGGGTAGAGTCACACAGGGTAACCTCCTCATGGTCACTATAATGTGGTTTGCTCTCGGTGGGGCACGTGGTGTGTTGTGCGTTGATACCGCGGTGGATGGCGTGAAGCCTCCACATGCGCTATGTCTCCACGGTAACGCGCTCAACAAGCCACGTGATAAGATGCGTGGATTGATGGTCTCAGACGCGGAGGCAACTGAGATTCGTCCTCTGCCACCCGGATTGAGGAGAGTCATTATGCCACCACGAGGACTTAGAGCGCATTGGGAATTGGGCATTCCAAATTGGGGAGAAAAGGGAAGAAAAGAAAAAAAAGAAAAAAGAAAGAAATTAAAGATAGAAGGCCTACTAGTATCAAGCATGCACACTAGGGCTTGAATGATTTGCCTGTTCATTAATGTGACCCTGGCCATGACATCAAAATCTCACTCCAGCCTGGTATCCAAGTTGGCAACTCTGTGTCAATCACACATTTTTTCATTTTCTGTAAAGTATCAGTGAAAGAGATTCTGCTAAACTTATCCTTTTGTGTTCCACAGAAGACAGAAAGCTGTGCAGGTTTAAAACTTGAGGGTGAGTCAGCTAAGTGATGAGGGAATAGTACTTTTTGAGTGAATTAACCAATTAAAGTGGGAGATAAAGGCATCTGATACTTCTTAAAGTGGCTACGTCTCCTGCTAATTTATGCTAGATAATATTTTTATCTAACATATATGAGTTATCTCTCCAAAGAACACTGTGCCTTCATTGCTTATGTAATGGTATACCAACTGATCCCTATTTGTGGAATGTATCACAGATAGACAGACAGATAGATAGATAGATAGATAGATAGATAGATAGATAGATAGATAGATAGATAGATAGATAGATAGATAGACAGATAGATAGATAGACAGATAGACAGACAGATAGATAGACAGATAGATAGATAGATCTTGTGGGGTGTATAAGGTCATTTTGGGGTCAAGATAGGCTTTGGCATGCAAGGTCAGGGTTTACCAAACGCAGATGGAGCACAACACTGAATATGTTAGAGAGACTGGCATACATAGCTGCCCAGCCATGCCATCTGCCTCACACACATGCATATATCCACTTACAAAAACAAACACTTATTCTGGAGGTACATGTATACGAAATGAGACAGACACACACGGTTCTAGTAAAGACCACTTAAATTTAAGAATGAAAGCCCCCTTTCCTCTGTTTGTCTTGTCTTAAGAGTGTTATAGAGTCGGTGCCAAAGGCAGGAGAGGCATTAAAGTGTTTTTAAAGACTGATAAATTCAGCCATCTTGCAGGTGTTTCTATCAAAAGACTCATGCTGCAGAGCCAAACTCATTCTGGCAGAGTCTAAATGCCCTCAGACTATACTGTCATTCTAAGATCTATGTTATTGATAAAGTTAGTGTTGGTTTGTGTTTTCATTCCACACCTGTCGGATAGTGGGAGGCAGTGTGTGAGATGAGGGATGAAAACAGAAACCATCTGTGTGTGTATACACACACACACACACACACACACACACACACACACACACACATATACATACACACACACACACACACACACACACACACACACACACACATATATATATATATATATATATATACACACACACACACATACACGCACGCACGCACGCACACGCACACACATATATATATATATATATATACACACACACACACACACACACACACACACACACACACACACACACACACACACACACACACACACATTTTGGTGCAGTTATCATTACGAGGACTCTCCATAGACATAATGATTTTTATACTGTACAAACTACAGATTATATCCCCTAAACCTAACCCTTACAAAAAACTTTCTGCATTTTTACATTTTCAATAAAACGTCTTTTAGTATGTTTTTTTAAGAGATTTAAATTATGGGGACTCTAGAAATGTCCTCATAAACCACATTTATAGCATAATACCCTTGTAATTACCAGTTTGTAACCTAAAGAAAAGTCCTCGTAAACCACTTAAACCTGCCCACACACACACACACACACACACACACACCGTTTATATTGTTTATATTTCTTTCTTTCTTTATTTCCTGGTTTCAGCTGTGGATGTAGTGGTTGATTGTATATTGATTATACAGTGTTTGTATGTTTTCTGTTGTCTTCCTTGTTTTTCCTTGTGTTCTCTCTCTCTGTCATTTTCCCAACCAGATTAACTGACATCAGCTGCCAATGATTAAGGTCAAGTGCTGAGCTGTTCTGATTGGTGGACAACATGGAGAACATGTGGATAAAGCTGAGGTGGAAAGTCAGCTAGAAGAGACTCCTTCCTCCTGCCCCAGCATGTGCAACTTTGGTTTTTAGTGCTGTTGTTATTAAGAACTTGAAGTTGCACTCTATGATAAACAGTTGCCTTTTTTTTTACAATCTTGTGAGTATAAGATTCTTTGTTGGGTGTGTGCTTATTTCCACCCCTTAACATTTATGGAAGCAGTAGAGAGGTGGATGCCATTTTTGTTGTAAACCTTGTTTTCTCTTGTTTAAGGCTAGATAGGGAGTGAGGCTAGACTTCTGTTGTTAATTTTCTATTTCTTTATTTGTAAGGGTAAGTAGTTTGTGCCTCCCATCAGCTAGACTCCTTTTGTTTATTATTTTGGCCTGGTCCCCTCTTGAAGTCTTAATGCTTCCTTTTGTGTTCATAGAAGAAAATAAACTTGTAACTATTATTGTAACCTGTTGTGGTTGTTATTGGCTGGGACAGGAGTGAAGACCTCCATATACGTTTCATTTAAATAATTTTGTTCTTTATCACTTGTTAGTTTTCTCCCCCCCACCCCTAGACACAAAATACACACACACACACACACACACACACATATTTATATAAAAAATCCTCATATGATGGCGCCGAGTATGGCTGCTGCGTTGCGAGCTCCGACACCACACTGCAGTTTTTTGTTTGTTTTGTTCACAATTCTATGTTTTTTTGTCTTGGATGTTGTCTGCCTTATTGTCTACGACAGACAAACACTTTTGGACATTGGTTCTGCAATAGCACACAGAAAACCGGACTTTAAATTCCTCAATGCCGACCCGCTGTTTACAAACACGCCAGCGGAGCCCTTTGTCTGGGCAGCCCGGCCGCGGAAATACAGAAGGAAAAGGGGAAATAGAGCCGGCATCTCATCAAAGTAAGACGTCGCGCAAATCGACCCCCGCTACCCAGTATTCTACTGGCAAATGTTCAGTCTCTGGACAATGAGCTCTGCGAGCTGAGAGCACGGATCTCCTGCTGCGTTATCTGCCTTACGGAAACTTGGATGTCTGCTGAGATTCCAGATTCAGCCATCGAACCCGTGGGGTTCTCCATGCACCGAGCTGACAGAGTGAAAGACCTCTCAGGTAAAAGCAGAGGTGGTGTATGTTTTATGGTCAACAAATCCTGGTGTGATCAGAGGAACGTACATTCTATCAAGTCTTTCTGCTCTCCTGATCTGGAATTTCTCATGCTTCCGTGTTGACCATTCTGGCTACCGAGGGAATTCACAGTGGTCATTATCACTGCTGTGTACATCCCACCACAAGCCGACACAGACTGGGCACTCAAGGAACTGTATGGGATTATAAGCAAGCAGGAAACCGCGCACCCTGAGGCCGCGTTCATTGTGACCGGGGACTTTAACAAAGCCAATTTTAAATCAATTGCACCAAAATAACACCAACACATCAGTTTCAACACATGAGGGGACCGGGTTTTGGACAATTGCTACTCTCCCTTCCGGGATGGCTACAAATCCCTCCCCCGCCCACCATTTGGCAAATCAGAGCACTCTTCCATTCTGCTTCTGCCCGCTTACAGGCAGAAACTGAAACAGGAAGCACCCACCCTCAGAACGATCTAGTGCTGGTCGGACCAATCAGATTCTACGCTACAGGACAGTTTTGATCACGTGGACTGGGAGATGTTCCGGTCCGCCTCTGATGACGACATCGAGGTGTACGCTGTTAGCGTAATGTGTTTCATCAGAAAGTGCGTAGAGGATGTTGTTCCTACCAAAACAATACGGATCTACCCCAACCAGAAGCGCTGCACTTGATCCGCGGACCTCCGCTTTTAATTCCGAGAATGCGGAGGAGCATAAACAAGCCAGTTATGCACTCCGCAAAACTATCAGAGCAGCCAAACACCAGTACAAGGAGAAGATTGAAGGACAGTTTAACACCACCAACTCTAGAAGCATTTGGCAGGGAATTAATATCATCACGGACTTTAAAGGGAATAAAAGCTCCACCATGAACAGAGCTGCCTCTCTCCTGGATGAGCTAAATACTTTTTATGGGAAATAACACCGCCCTTGCGGTCGAAGCCACAGAGGTTGCGTGAATCAACTGGCTGGTGTTTTTACGGACATTTTCAACCTTTCCCTCTCCTTGTCTGTGGTCCCCACATGCTTTAAAAAGTCCACCATGGTGCCTGTACCAAAGCAATCCAAAATCACTTGCTTAAATGACTGCCGTCCTGCTGCTCTGACCCCCATCATCAGCAAATACTTTGAGAGACTAATCAGAGATTACATCTGCTCTGTGCTGCCTCCATCACTGGACCCATTGTAGTTTGCTTACCGCAACAACCGCTCCACTGATGATGCCATTGCATCCACTATACACACTGCTCTCTCCCACCTGGAAAAAAGGAACACTTATGTGAGAATGCTGTTTGTAGACTACAGCTCAGCATTCAACACCATAGTGCCCTCCAAGCTTTATGTGAAACTCCGGGCTCTGGGCTTAAACAGCTCACTGTGCAGCTGGATCCTGGACTTCCTGTCAAGCAGACGCCAGGTGGTTAGAATAGGCAGCAACATCTCCTCATCACTAATCCTCAACACTGGAGCCCCGCAGGGCTGTGTTCTCAGCCCACTACTGTATTCCTTGTACACACATGACTGTGTGGCAACACACAGCTCCAATGCCATCATTAAGTTTGCTGATGATACGACGGTGGTAGGTCTGATCACTGACAATGATGAAACAGCCTACAGAGAGGAGGTGCACACTCTGACACACTGGTGTCAGGAGCACAACCTCTCCCTCAAAGTCAGTAAGACAAAGGAGCTTGTGGTGGACTTCAGGAGAAAAGAAAGAGAACACAGCCCCATCACCATCAATGGAGCACCGGTGGAGAGAGTCAGCAGCTTCAAGTTCCACGGTGTCCATATCACTGAGGAACTAACATGGTCCATCCACACTGAGGCCGTTGTGAAGAAGGCTCATCAGCCCTTCTTCTTCCTGAGACGGCTGAGGACGTTTGGAATGAACCGCCACATCCTCCCACGGTTCTACATCAGCACTGTAGAGAGCATCCTGACTGGCTGCATCTCCGCCTGGTACGGCAATGGCACCGCCCACAACCGCAAAGCCCTGCAAAGGGTGGTGCGAACTGCCAGACACATCATCGGAGGTGAGCTTCCCTCCCTCCAGGACATATATACCAGGCAGTGTGTGAAAAAAGCTCGGAGGATCATCAGAGACTCCAGCCACCCGAGCCATGGGCTGCTCTCACTGCAACCATCAGGTAGGCAGTATCGCAGCATCAGGACCGCACCAGCCGACTTCATGACAGCTTCTTCCCCCAAGCAATCAGACTTTTGAAATCTTGATCTCTCACGATCAATCCATCAGCACTGCACTTTATTAATCTTATTATCTTACACCGGACTGTCATAAATTAAATTCTCTCTTAACAACACACTGGCAACTGACTATCAACTGACAGCCTGAATGTCAATACAGTACAATACAACCTACTGTATATTTTATATATACTATATATACAATTTTTATTGTATAATGTGTATTCTATATTGTGTTTATGTGTATTCTATATTGTGTGTATTGTATACTGTATATTGTATATTATTATTTGTATATTGTGTTGTGTGTAATTATGTGTATATTAGATATGTAAATTGTGATGTGTAAAACTGTTTATTGTAAATTGGTATATGTCTCATCACTGTCATGACTGCTATGTTGCTCGGAACTGCACCCAAGACTTTCACCCAGTATTGCATTTGTGTATATGGTTGTGTGACAATAAAAGTGAAGTGAAGTGATACACACACACACACACACACACACACACACATATATATACACACACACACACACACACACACACAAAATATACACACACACACACACACACAATATACATATATATATATATATATATATATATATATATATATATATATATATATATATATATAATTTTTTATTTAATTTTTTCAAATAGTTGTTTCGTGTGATGTCACCATTAGGGTGATCATGTCCCCTTTGTTCAATTTGGACCCTGTTAACTATCTCAGTTCTCCTTGTGAATGTGCAACTGAAGTACAGGCATATACTGTATGCATTTCTGTGGAGAATTAAACTTATTTTATGATTAATCTAAAATCAGTTATACTCTTATTATAACTGTGTTATTGTATAATCTAAATTTTAGTCAGTTCAATTTAAATTATTAAGTAGAAACAACAATATTTAAATAGCAAATCTGAGTTTAGTGTACTTTCTTTTAATTACCTTAACTTACATAGTTAAGTTCATTCTATATGAACTTCAAGTTAAGTGAACTTAATTACACAAGTTTTGGAGACCCCATTACTCAATTCAATTGAGGGAACAAGTTTACTCAGTCAGCTGAGTAAAGTCAACTTATTAGGGATTTCAGTGCAGTGCTTGTTTGTTGTTACAATACTACAGTTCACTTTTTTATTTTTTTATTTTTTTATTTTTTATTTTATTTATTTTTTTGCCAGCAATAAATATCAAGTTAACATATTAATGAAATCCTAGTAACACAATTTTGCAAGTAATAGTTAATTACTTAAAAATATCTGTTTGGCCTTTTTTTTTTTTTTTTTTTTTTTTACAATAATATTTGGAACAGGGTTAAATTGTTGAGCTTTAAGAACACTAAAATTAGTGTAAATAAATGGAACGAGAATCCTTTTCTTTGGTCATCTGTTGCCATCTGCTGACTTGTGAAAGCCTTATAACACAATATATGTGAAATTCCTAAAACATGATGTAGGTATATTTCAGCTGAGTTGCATTTTGGTTGATCCTAATTGGATCTGTAGTTGTATTTTCTCTCTCCCTCTCATTATTTTAAGTATGGGTGACAAGGGCACCTTGAGCTGCAGATGTTCTCACTGATGACAGATGGTATTGGCATCATTTTTGTATGTGTGTAAGCATGCTGGCATCATGTAGGGACAGCGGGCAGAGCCCATACCAGCTTAGCGCCACCTGCACCCCTAAATTCAAGCCCCCTCTTCTGCTTTTGTATATATGCACTTCCTGTGTTTATGTGTGTGGGACAGAATTATAGGTAATAAAAGTACCAAAAAAACAAAGCACAAACATCCCAAAACATCCTTTGAAATTGGCCATGAATATACAGCAGATCGATGTCCAAAAAAACAATTTAGGTAAAACTGGCATTTTCGGTTCAGATGATGCCCGATGGGAGCCTGCACAAAAGAATCTGGATTCATTATAAATCACGAGTGCAGTGTCTGATGTAAAACAGCCATCCAGGATGTGTAATTGATAACAGAGAATCTTTAATTATCTCATTTATCTTTTCGCAGACAGCGCAAGGCTAGTGGAGCGATTATTCTCGCCTGGCCAGCAGAGTTAGGCACAGTGGTCTAATGACATTCAGCAATGATTCAGGCAGCCATAATGCGCCAGAACACACACCACACACCAGCTAATGGTGGAGAGGAGAGAGTGGAGTGATGTAGCCAATTCAGGGAAGGGGATTATTAGGATATTTATTAGGATTTACTAGGATTTACACTCACTAAACGCTTCGTTAGGACCACCTGTACACCTACATATTCATGCGATTATCTAATCAGCCAATCGTATAGCAGCAGTGCAATGCATAAAATCATGCAGATGTGGGTCAGGAGCTTCAGTTAATGTTCACATTAACCATCAGAATGCGGGAAAAAAATTACACAAAAAAAGTACAAATTAACACATAATACATCCTAATGTGTATAAAACCAAACTACCAAAACATTAATTATAACAATGTTGGAAAGAAATATGCAAGTGCATGGTATGGCTTCTTACGTAGGCATCATAAATGGGTATCACTATAAATGGGTATCACTATTCCTATAAGAATAACTTTAATGTAAAGTGCACGTAAACCAAGTCAAGTGGTCTAAGATGTTAAAAAAACAAATAAAAGGCACACTGCACTAAAGATCTATGCACATTGTACAGTATATTTCACAGCAGGCACATTTATAGGCTTTCATCATTACTGGGGAGTCTGGGGCCCATCAAGTACACACAGTACTATGATGTTGTATGGGAGTTTAAAATTATTTATTTTATTTATTCATTTTGCAAAAACAGCACCAAAGCATTCATTTCTGATGATTTTAGGAGCATTATTTGAACATTTTCTTCAGTAGCCTATATATATTGTGTAGCATTAATGAATGGACTAAAAACATATTGTCACCTTTTCACAGTACACAGCACAAGATGAAGTTTATCAAAGTTATCTTTCTCAAATGCCTGCTGTGGCAGTATCATGGTACAGTGATGGTACAATATGGTAAAACCTTGGTATTTTTATTATATACAGTAGGCCTGTATCATGGGATTGATATGGAAGGCTACTCCAAAAAACATGTCCAAAAAACATGGTTTGGTTTTGGTACTTTTAAGCGCTTTCGTGTAATGTAAGTGTTTTGATACGCTTTTATTTAGAAAGTATCTTTACCTGCAGTAGACAATCGTTCACAGACTGCACTCGCACATGACTGAATGCTGCTGCAGGTTTTGTTTCAATGAATTGTATGTAAATATCCACTTCATTCAGCGTTGTTTTTGTTCTCTGTCCTCTAAAGCATCCCGTTACTATTTTACTGCGTGACAAAGAGCTTCAAACGATTCAGTCCGCACGTTAGACAAATTCATTGAGAAGAACCGAATCAAAAGACTGATTAATTCATGCATCGGCATCACTTCGATTCACGAGCCCCGCGCTCGTGAGTCTATGGCCGTGTTCACAGTGGCATATTAACCATACTACTCTCACTGTTTTTTGACAAACACAGGTATAACAGAAACAGTAAGAGTAGTATAGTAGTAAGGCATTTAGTACACTGTCTATTTGTTCCGTGGGGGGCACCACAACACATCATCCGAACAAACAGGGCGCATTTTGTTCGACACAGATTGAACACATACTTAATGGCTCGGTAGATCGGCGCCCCCGAAGCGATGCTCCCCTTGGTGCATGCCTATGTCACCTAATGGGCTGACTGACCCTGTTGACTGACCATAGGAAATGAATTGGAGAGACCCTAAAAAAAAAAGAGAAATTTTTCAAATAAAAGCTTTTTGGTGAAAAAAAAAAAAAAAAATCAATAAATCAGCCACAATGCCAGACATAAACACACACAAATGAAGAGGTGGGACTATAAAACATCCAGAGTGCAAAACATACACCCACACACGCACTTACACAATATAATATCATATCATATCATATCATATCATAAAGGTACACCTGTTCTGTTCGCAAACAGCCAAGGAGGGTTAAACAATATTTTCGCACTTTTTGCCTTATTTTACCTGAATTACAGTTCGATTGGAAATGACACCAAATAAAAATATTTTGCTCACAAGTAATATTTACCTTGATTTTTCTTTGTTTTCTTCAAACATCACTTATGCAATAAAAAATAAATACAAAATTTGATAGAAATCATTTTCACACAATAGATATTGAAATTGTTTATTTCAATCTTTGTTTAGATTACCATAGTTTAAACATATAATAATTTGTATTTTTATAAGGGATTTTCATAGTTTAATATTGAAAGTCTGTGTCTGGGACGAGGCTAAAACAGTAAAATTTATACATAAAAGGCATTTGTAAAGTATCAAAAAATAAATGTTGAAGGCCTAGTAAAAGTCAGTTTTAATGTGACCCATATAACATAAAGAAAAAAGTTAAGATATGAAATGGCCCCAAAGTTGAAGAAACACCCATATTGCATATACATTTAATGACAGAAAATGAAATGTAGGCTAAAAAAATGGCTGAAATAAAAATGAACACTTATATTCACAATATTGACTTAATATTCACACAAAAAATATTTAAAACATAAATGGTTTAATAAGTAATGAAAGGGCTGTCAGGAGATTTTGGAACTGACAAAAGTAACACTTCAGTTAATCAGACATTGTTACAAATTCAGGAAATTTCAAAGTGGCCTGGTTAAAATATAGTGTTCTATCAATATAGACCTCTATTTACATCTCTTTCCAATAGCAAATTCACATTCAGTCCTTTAATTCCCCTCTGAAACTCTTTGTTTAATTTTGAATTGACAGTCTCAGAGCATCTATAGTGTTTAACACAAGACATTTAAAACCTTGCGGGTGTTGCTCGCTACAGCACTTTAAGCTTTGGGATCCCGGAATGAGTGAAGAGTCCCAAATCAATTAGTGACTCTCTGGAGTCAGAGTGACATTCTGAATGCATGCTCATCTGTGCCCAGTTTTTCTCTCTGACTGCACTCTGCTCAGCACAATTTGAAAAACGAAATGGCTCCTGCGGGCACTTCCTGTGTCTCTGAGAGTGATGAATTCTTAAAGAGAATTCCATTTCCTCTTCCTCTTTCCCCTTGTGCACTCAAAGGCCATGTGCTAAATGTTGAGAAATATAATGAGCTTCTCCCCATTAAAACCTGGCATACATTCCCATGCCCTCTCTTTGTTTCCACATCTGAGCTGGCTAAGAAAAAAAGAGATTTGGCATTCTTTCTCCACTTTGTTGCCTCACACTGACTTTGTCTCACTCTCACTCAAGCTGCCTTCTAAGCAAACCTATTTGAAAACCAGCCTGATCTCATGAAAATTATGTGACTACATTTTTGCAAAATAGTAGGCTATAATGTGGTTTATTGCATGTATCGTGGCAGTTCCAAGGTGAAATCTCTATTGTGTGGCATTAAAAGCGAGTTAAACGCTCTCCCAAGAATCAGGTTTTATACAAATGAGGTTTTTAAGGTTATTGTTCTATCAAGTTTCAAATCAGCATAATTTGATCACACTTAAAGGGATAGTACATCCAAAAATTAAAATACTCTCAGCATTTAGTCACCCTCATGCCGTCCCACATGCGTATGACTTTCTTTTTTCTGCTTAACACAAACAAAGATTTTAGAAGAATATCTCAGCTCTGTAGGTCCATACATTGCAAGTGAATGGTGACCAAAACTTTGAAGGTCCAAAAAGCACATAAAGGCAGCATAAAAGTAATCCAGACGACTCCAGTGGTTAAATCTATATCTTCAGAAGTGATATGACTGATGTGGTGAAAAACAGATCAATGTTTAAGTCCTTTTTTACTATAAATTCTCCTCCCTGCCCAGTAGGTGGGAATATGCACAAAGAATGCAAATCGCCAAAAACAAAAGAAGAATGTGAAAGTGGAGATTTCATAGCAAAAATGTACTTAAATATTGATCTGATTCTCACCCACACATCATATCACTTCAGAACATATTGATTTAATCATTGGAGTCATATGGATTACTTTTATGCTGCATTTATGTGCTTTTTGGAACTTTAAAGATTTAGTCACCATTCACTTGCATTGTATAGACCTACAGAGCTGAGATATTATTCTAAAAATCTTTGTTTGAGTTTAGTAGAAGAAAGAAAGTCATACTCATCTGGGACGGCATGAGGGTGAGTAAATGATGAGAGAATTTTCATTTTTGGGTGAACTATCCCTTTAAACAAGCTTGTAAATGTGGTCAAGTCGTAGACTAGTAAAAGTGTTTATATATCAAGATTGCATTATGTGAGAAACTGGGTGAAAATGACAATTTGCCATTTTACTCGTGATTTGTGTGAAACTGAATAAAAGTAATTGTTGTAGCACCTCTAGTGTTCATTTCACCAGGAAACTGACGAGATACACATAAAAATGATTTTACAGAAATGTACTGTATGTATAGTAACATGGTTCTATGAGAATACGTTGTTGAAAATAGTCATTATGTTTGGTGATGCTAGTGGCGCAAAAATAGCATGTTCACCTTTAATTATATAAACATATTTTTGTCTATAATTCTCATTAATAAATGAATTATATTATTGTCAACATTTCTCTCACATAGTCCATTCATGGCAATGCATTATGGAATGGCCTTCTGACTATGAAGGATATATGCAATGGCCAAAAGAGGGTATCTTTCTTTTGGAACTGCCTTTGCGTCACATCTATGATGCTTTAAAATGATGTCTGGGTAGGCAGCTCACAAGGTTTTGGAACGGAGCTTATGTCTCCTGCTCTCTCAGGGTAAATGAACACAGATAGCCTGATGCCAGCAGACGCTGCCACACATGGACACTTAGCTCTGAAACATGGCACGGTGAGGCAGATGACAGGAAAATATGACATCAGGCAGGGTTACAAGATACTAACGCCAAATGCCTAGGCTTAATTAACCTAATTAATGCAATTATAGTTGCTATGTGACATCACCTGCATTTCACAGGTCTTAATCTATAAAGTCTAATTAATATGTTTGCTCAAGTGACAGGTCAAAGACAGAGAGAAAAAAAGAGCATGCAATCGTGCACGTATGTGAAAGTGAAAGATTTTTTTCTTGCTAAATGTGTAATCGTAGTAGTTTAAGTTTAATGAAATTCTTCTGAGAAATCTTTGGACATTCTTATTAGCCACCCTATTTGTAAACTTACTTTGTGTTCATTCCAAGCACTGCACAACATGCAGTATATTAAGTTGGCTAGCTGCTTTTATCCATCTACCTCAGCTCTGGGCTCTGTAGATATTGCAGCTGGGCCCAACCAACAGTGCAGGCTACTCATTGTACAATAGTAATTGAGAATTGTAGGATAAAACTGAAGCATTGGAAGCTGATGGTGCCCTGCGGCTCAAACTCCCAAAGGCAATGATGTGCCAACCTTGCCCAGCTGCTCCTGGGCACCCGTGCCACATACATGTCATTGCAGCCGTACCATCTCTGAGTTTACCCTGGCATTTCCCAGTCAGGTCCAACCAATCCACCATGTACCCATGGACCAGCTTCAGATCCATGTCTGAATTTCAAAGGCCTCGATCAGTGCCACATTATTAAAAATGTTCAATATGCAAAGGTCCAACTGGTGCACTCTCAGGAGAAATGCAATGTTGGGCATGTTTGAGGGCGATTGCAAATTAACAGGCTCAACAAACAGAATAAACTGGGGCTGAGTGAGACGTTGTACACTGCAAAAATACATTTCTTATTTGCCTGTAAAAATATCTAAACATCCTTAAATCAAGGAAAATTACTTGAGAAGCAGCATGACATAAGACATGAAGTCTTGTTTTGGTTTTTAGAGAAATTCAATATAATTAAGTGGGGTTTACGCTTAAAACAAGAAAAAAATGTTTGCTAATGGGGTAAGAAAAAAATTAAATAACCCCCACTAAATCGTGTTAGATTTCTCTGAAAACAAGACATGTCATTTTGCCTCCCTACATTTATCCCTACATTGTGTTTGATTGCTCATTTCTTAAAAATGCTGTAAGATGCTTGTATGATTTTTGCCGTACTTCTATGACTTTTTGTAAAAAACAAAATTACGTCACTGTGATGTCATAATGAGCAACAACTTGTTACAAATAAATAAATAAGTAAATCATTTAGCTAAGTTTTCAATGGCAGCAAACTTTTGCCATGTGGCGCCATTTATTTTTTATATATATATATATCTTTTGTGGGCCAAAAGTATTATTATTTTGTAGCAAGTTTTTGCTCATGATGATGTCACAGTAACTTAATTTTGTTGTTTACAAAAAGTCGTAGAAGTATGCAAAAAATCGTGCAAACATGAGAAAACAATCATAGTGGCCCCTACTTTTTTGGGGCACCCTGTACACTCACCGGCCACTTTATTAGATACACCTGTACACCTAGTTATTCATGCGATTATCTAATCAGCCAATTGTGTGGCAGCAGTGCAATGCATTAAATCATGCAGATATGGGTCAGGAGATTCAGTTAATGTTCACATCATGCATTAGAATGGGGGGTGGGGGGGATTTAATCTCAGTGATTTGGACTGTAGCATGATATTGTTGGCTGGTTTGATTATTTCTGTAACTGCTGATCTCCTGGGATTTTCACACACAAAAGTCTCTAGAATTTACTCAGAATGGTGCCAAAAACAAAAAACATCCAGTGAGCGGCAGTTCTGTGGACGGAAACGCCTTGTTGATGAGAGAGGTCAATGGAGAATGGCCAGACTGGTTCGAGCTGACAGGAAGGCTGCGGTAACTCAGATAACCACTCTGTACAATTGTAGTGAGCAGAATAGCATCTCAGAATGAACATGTCAAACCTTGAGGTGGATGGGCTGCAACAGTAGAAGACCACGTTGGGTTCCACTTCTGTCAGCCAAGAACAGAAATCTGAGTCTGCAGTGGGCACAGGCTCACCAAAACTGGACAGTTAAAGACTGGAAAAACAAAGCCTGGTCTGATGAATCTCGATTTCTGCAGAGGTACACAGATGGTAGGCCCACTGCATTTAAATAGTTGTTCTTAAGAATCCAGAATTCAGGTTTTTTAGCTATTTTGTGGCATTGTTCATGTTGTGTTGTTGTGATGTGATGTCATCATTATCTGTGTCCCCTTTGGTCAAGTTGGACCCTGTTAACACTATCTCAGTTCTCCTTGTGCATGTGCAACTGAAGAAGAGGTGTCTATGCATTTCTGTTGAGAAATACATTTATTTAATGATTGACCTAATATTAGAAAAGATAGACATAGAAGTTATAATCTTCTTTATTTAAGCTGTGTTATTGTACGACCTAAATTTGATTCCATTTAATTAAAATTATTAAGTAGAAACAACAACATTTAAATTGCAAATCTGAGTTAAGTCTACTTGCATCAAGTTACAAGTTAATTCTATATGATCACCAAGGTAAGTGATCTTAATTCCACAAGTTTTGGAGATGCCATTAAGTTTACTCAATCAACTGAGTAAATTCAACTTATTCTGGTTTTCAGTGCATTACGCATACAAATACTGTCTTCAAACAGAAATGGCTTCATGTTTCATTGTATATCACACTGAAAATGTCATCTTATAACCCGTGAACTGATCCCGCATGACGCTGTCTCTTTTCGCTTAGCAACTGCACAAACTTCACACCACTTTCCTCTAATGCATTTTTAATGGCGCATCTCTCTGGCGTGTGATACCGTTTCTTGTTTGCTCAAGCTTACACAAATACGTTGCTGCTCGGGTTCACGTTGTTATCATTGTTTACATTTAATGAGCTTACTGACGGTGGTTAGATTTCCTGAA
This sequence comes from Myxocyprinus asiaticus, assembly GCF_019703515.2. Lineage (NCBI taxonomy): Eukaryota > Metazoa > Chordata > Actinopteri > Cypriniformes > Catostomidae > Myxocyprinus > Myxocyprinus asiaticus. Next base: position 4,992,641 of record NC_059350.1, read on the forward strand.
GCTCTTGTTCTTGGCATGCCGTGAGGCCATAACAGAAAGTGGCATCATGGCAACAGAGGCCTCAATGCCGCTGAAGTGTTTCACGGCATATAGAAAAACTGCCAACATCTGTTGCACGATTAACCACTTTCGATTACAAAAAAGTATTTATTTACATAAATTTACCTCATATATACCACTTCAGATTGACAGAACAGAGCTGCTAGTAAAATACACAGCAGGAATATAGTGTGTGTGTGGGGGGGGGACAATGCAAATTGCAGTAAAAAGCCATTTTGACCGAGTGCCAAGAAGATGTAAAGCACCCCCTTGTTCTCCCTCGGGTGATTTTCTGTAGCCTATAAGATGAGTAAACGCAACCTTTTTCCAGGTGCCAGAAAATTCATGAATAAAACTTGTATTTTTCCCAGACATGTTTTTAAGACTGAAGTGCAGCTGCCCTATAGGGAGATGGGAATTCCCACCATGTAGAGTGATTAGTAGTAATAGAGACAGCGATAGTTAGGTTGTGTTCCCTGTGTAACAACACTAAACATCACATCTAGGGAACGAAGTTCATTTAGATGTTGAACGACGGTCTAAATAAGAACAAATTGGGTTCTTGCTTTATGGGGTGGGGGAGTGTGTGTGTTTGGGGTGTTGGGGTTATAAAGTTTTTTTCAAGTATCCCAATAGGCTAGGATAATAGTCATGACAAAATTGTTTTTAGTCAATAAATGGGGGTTGTTCCCTTTGAGAAGATGTAGGGTGCCATCATCATAGATATGCATACGTAGATGCTTTATTCGGCTGGTTTGGATACGTCAACCATAGATATCTATACATGGATACCTTAATAGCAGCTGTTTCTATGGACTGTGATATGTCAGCGTGTCCGCCATCTTGGAACGGTCAGGAGCCGTTTGACAACACATGCATGTAAATTGACAGATACGGTCTGCAAAAGTCTATTGTCTTTTCCAGCCAACTTTCAAAATAATCTGATTTTGCACAAACATTGGGCAATATTTTAAATTATATAAAAATTCCTGACTTCACTTCTAAAACAGTTTTTTTCCCCCGTAGCAAACTAGTCCTCTGCAAGTGAATATTTCATGGCAAACATACTGAAAATTAGCACCTAGTCAGTCAATTCATTACATGATGAATTGTTTCCACACAAAAGCAGTTAATGCAGTCTGAGGCTTCTTCTCCATTCACATACATTCAATCAGCTCTCCTTGTTGACCGTTCCAATATGGCGCCGCGGTTGACGTCACTGATATACATACATAGATGCCTCATTTGGCTGGTATGGATAAGAACAAAAAACTGTTTTAGAAGTGAAGTCAAGAAATTGCATCAAGTAAGATTTATTTACAGTAACTTACTATAATAAAAAAAGTTTTATATACTGTATAAATACATCTTACTATGTGTAGTAATATGACCTTACCATTGAGAGTGCTCTGATTATCTACACGTGTTTTACAAATATTCAGTTTAATTTGGAATTTTATATCATGAAATATCATATCATGTTTATGAAAAATCAGATAATGTGAAAGTTGCCTGGAAAAGACTCCAGACTGTTGCAGACCGTATCCACCATTTTCCTACGTCCCATGATGCTTAGCGAGAAATATGGGTGTTACTTCCATTGTCAAGTTAACACAGCTGTTGTTGCGGCGTACGTCTATTCATTCTTTCATTGTGGTGTCGGGATTTTGAGGAGAGCGTGTATGATTTCGTATGGACATACATCAATCAATATGTCAGTGTTACTGAATGATATTAAACTGCAAAAAAGTCATAAAGACAAAAAAGCGCAAACAAAACCGGCACACTGTTTCTTCCAGGTGCATTTGAGATTTAATCTAAGCACAATCGCAACATTTCGAGCAAAATTATTGGTTGTTTTAGTGGAGTACCTATGTTAGTTCAGCTTCAGATGTGTATACTTGTCATCTTGTCACCCTACATGTATCAGACAGACACACTGAGGAAGAGCTGTGAAGTTCTCATACTTGGGGAAGTAATCACTTTTTCAAGTTTTCCGATTGGACGGTTATTTCCTTTTAAATCCACACATAAGTTTAAACTTTTGTTCGCGTGTGATTGACAGGTGAGGGGTGGTACTTTGCTGCTGTCTGGGACACATCAGGACGCCGGTTTAAACCTCAAATTCAATGTGGTTTTTGACTACCTCTGTATGTATTTTTGTGATCCAATCACAAAACATTCTGCACCCCGTTTATAACTATATTTACCGCTGACCATTTGCAATTGGATCATCCGAAACGCGTCTTATTACCAGCTGTAAACAGGGTCTTAAAATGACTGCAGCCAGAGCAGTGATCTCAATGTGAAAAAAGTCACCCAGTTTACATGAATTTCACATATTCTTAACATCAACAATCATTTGCATACAACAGAAGAAAAAAAAACAGCTGGATTATCAGACGGCAAAACACAATTTTCCCTGAATTTCCAGGTACTCGTGTTTAACTTAAATACATTCTGCATGAACCGAATCTTATTTCGTCAACTTGTTGCCAGACACAAAACTTGCATCACAGGCAATGTCACCTCGACTTACACAAACACTGAAGAACTTTAAGAGCGCTGAAAAGTTAAAATAACTGTGATAAATTATTACTTTAAAATGTCTGTCATCAGGGCTGTAGCTAGTGGGGTGAAAGGTGGTAACGATTCTAGAGGCCCAAAGGTACAGGGGGGCCCAAAACAAATTCGAAACTGTATATCTTTAATAGTCAGGGGGCCTAGATTCCTTGCTACAGCCCTGTCTGTCATAACTTAATCATTTCCATGTTGTGAACTTTAACCTTCACGCCTCCAGTCTCGCATTTGCACTCCTCAACGATCATGAAGAGCCTCTCCCACACCCCTGTCCTGTCCCGCAGTGGAGGGGCACGACCACAGAGTATGATTTAGCAGGGCTGCAACGCCTGTTCACGAGACTCTCCACCGGAAGGGACGAACATGGAGCTGCACTGAGCAATCAGAGATTATTGTGAATGGTCACCATCTCACAGCTGTCCTCTGTTATGCGCTGTGAACAAAAAGTAGTCTTGAAAAATATTGCTCATTAAATGAGTACAAAAACTGGGGGCCTGGGTAGCTTAGCGAGTAAAGACGCTGACTACCACCCCTGGAGTCACGAGTTTGAATCCAGGGCATGCTGAGTGACTCAAAATTGGCCCGGTTGCTAGGGAGGGTAGAGTCACATGGGGTAACCTCCTCGTGGTCGCCATAATGTGGTTAGTTCTCGGTGGGGCGCGTGGTGAGTTGAGCGTGGATGCCGCGGTGGATGGCGTGAAGCCTCCACATGCGCTATGTTTCCGTGGCAACGCGTTCAACAAGCTATGTGATAAGATGTGCCGGTTGACATTCTCAGAGGCAGAGGCAACTGGGATTCGTCCTCTGCCACCTGGATTGAGGCGAATCACTACGTGACCATGAGGACTTAAAAGCGCATTGGGAATTGGGCATTCCAAACTGGGAGAAAAAAATAAATAACAAATAAATAAATATATATGATTTTTTTGGTTTTTCTTATATATATATATATATATATATATATATATATATATATATATATATATATATATATATATATATATATAAGAAAAACTAAAAAAAAAATCATACTTATAAGATTTACGCATTTCACTTTTAAAATTTGACATCTTTAACAAAATTATATTAATAAAACAAATATTTGTAATTAAGTACTTTTTTATTTTATTTTATTTTTTGAGTGTGAGTTATTATGTATGTTTTGTGTGTGTGTGTTTTTTCTTTTCTCATGAGGATGCTTTTTTTTGGCCTGTCCTGTATTTCTAACCCTTTTACTAAGCAAATATGCATATTTTAATAAATGGCAGTATGAAAGAAATAGCTTGATCTTTCTACATACATATATATATATATAAATCTTTTTTTTTTTTTTTTGCTGACATATTGTATCACATTTTTAAAAAAAAATCTTGTGTCGCCACATTACAGTTATGTCAACCCTGTTACAATCCTTTTTTTTTTTTTTTTTGGCCTTTTAAAATATATAGGCTATATATGGGTCAATGACGTGACGTTATTTTATTTTATTTTTTTCACGTCTAATAAATTATTTAAAAATACATTACAAACGCAATTTATGAATACCACTCTACTGTGTTGAACATGATTTAATTTATTGAGTTCAGTCATTTTTATATTTTTTTCTGGAACTTAATTTTTTTTATTTTAAAATATAATTAATATTTATTCTGAAGACTTGTTTATATCCGCAAGACGGTGTGTGAAGTTTGAAAAACAAATCATTATTTTGTCATATCATTAAATATCCATATTTTGGCATTCTTTTATGAAAAGGCACATTTTTTAAGGTAATTTGGTGTAACCATGAGAAAATTTATTCTTGACTTAATTCATGCTATTTGTAGAAAAAAAACATTTTTCACCTTGAAACATGTTTGAAAACTATATTGAAATGAATGAAGTTGCGTATACTCTCACGTATTCAAGGTGCAAGGAAACTCTTTTAATACATTTTTCATGATGGTTACACCACGACATTTATAAAGTCATTAATTTTTTTGTAAACGAAAATGCTATAAATGTTTTATTTTAATTGTAAAAACAATTTGTTAAAAAAAAAAATCTAAAAACACCATAAACTCAAAGATTGCATGTCTATGAACTTGACACAAGTGTTTTAAACTAGAACTGTAAAATATTTCAATTTTTTTTTCTCCTCAAACAACCTTATTTGTCAATAAATTATAACAAAACTGTCATAATTACATAATCATCCTTTCAAGACTTTATTTTATCACTATTTGTTTTGTTTTAGGCTACACTCATTTCGCATTTCAATTTCATTACAAAATTCCATCATTTTGAACCGAGTAATCTTTAATATATATATACATTATACATGTATTTATATATTTCATATACATACAATTGAAGTCAGAAGTGTACATACACATTAGCCAAATACATTTAAACTCAGTTTTTCACAATTCCTGACATTTTAATTGTACAAAACATTCCCTGTCTTAGGTCAGTTAGGATCACTACTTTATTTTAAGAATGTGAAATGTCAGAATAATAGTAGAGAGAATGATTTATTTCAGCTTTTATTTCTTTCATCACATTCCCAGTGGGTCAGAAGTTTACATACACTTTGTTAGTATTTGGTAGCATTGCCTTTAAATTGTTTAACTTGGGTCAAATGTTTTAGGTATCCTTCTACAAGCTTCTCACAATAAGTTGCTGGAATTTTGGCCCATTCCTCCAGACAGAACTGATGTAACTGAGTCAGGTTTGTAGGCCTCCTTGCTCGAACATGCTTTTTCAGTTCTGCCCACAAATGTTCTATCGGACTGCGGTCAGGGCTTTGTGATGGCCACTCCAATACCTTGACTTTGTTGTCCTTAAGCCATTTTGCCACAACTTAGGAGGTATGCTTGGGGTCATTCACCATTTGGAAGACCCATTTGCGACCGAGCTTCAACTTCCTGGCTGATGTCTTGAGATGTTGCTTCAATAGATCCACATAATTTTCCTTCCTCACGAGGCCATCTATTTTGTGAAGTGCACCAGTCGTTCCTGCAGCAAAGCACCCCCACAACATGATGCTGCCACCCCTATGCTTCACGGTTGGGATGATGTTCTTCGGTTTGGAAGCCTCACCCTTTCTCCTCCAAACATAACGATAGTCATTATGGCCAAACAGTTCAATTTATTAAATAATTTTCAATCAGACCAGAGGACATTTCTCCAAAAAGTAAGATCTTTGTCCCCATGTGCACTTGCAAACTGTAGTCTGGCTTTTTATGGTGGTTTTGGAGCAGTGGCTTCTTCCTTGCTGAGCAGCCTTTCAGGTTATGTCGATATAGGACTCGTTTTACTGTGGATATAGATACTTGTCTACCTGTTTCCTCCAGCATCTTCACAAGGTCCTTTGCTGTTGTTCTGGGATTGATTTTCACTTTTCTCATCAAACTACGCTCATTTCTAGGAGACAGAATGCGTCTCATTCCTGAGCGGTATGATGGCTGCGTGGTCCCATGGTGTTTATACTTGCGTATTATTGTTTGTACAGATGAACGTGGTATCTTCAGGCCTTTGGAAATTGCTCCCAAGGATGAACCAGACTTGTGGAGGTCCACAGTTTTTTTCTGAGGTCTTGGCTGATTACTTTTTCCATGATGTCAAGCAAAGAGGCACTGAGTTTAAAGTTAGACCTTAAAATACATCCACAGGTACACCTCCAATTCAGTACACCTCCTATCAGAAGCTAATTGTCTAAAGGCTTGACATCATTTTCTGGAATTTTCCAAGCTGCTTAAAGGCACAGTTAACTTAGTGTATGTAAACTTCTGACCCACTGGAATTGTGATATAGTCAATTAAAAGTGAAACAATCTGTCTGTAAACAATTGCTGGAAAAATTACTGATGTCATGCACAAAGTAGATGTCCTAAACGACTTGCCAAAACTACAAAACTATAGTTTGCTAATATTAAATATGTGTAGTGGTTAAGAAATGAGTTTTTATGACTTCAAGTGTATGTAAACTTCTGACTTCGACTGTATCCCAATGACAAATAGCCTAGATTTTATGGACTTTTGTTTGGTAATCTAAACAAAAGTTAAAAAATATTTTTATCAGAGTAAACAAAATTTCAATGACTAAAAAATAAAGTATAACAGCTATTGTACTTTCAGTATCCAGCAGGTGGAGCCAAAGGCTATATGTCTCACACAATTCCTCTGTATGACTCCTAACATGAAGTTATTTTTATCTTGATCTGTCCTTGCAGAGAAGGCCCCCTCTTGGCTTGAGTAGATATTCTCTGTTGTGCCAGGAAGGACTGAGGATGCCTTGATTCTCCACTGGCTTCATTCTCTGATATCTGATTCAGCGCTGCAGTCTAAAACAGAGTCAAATGGTCAACATATTATACAGATGTAAACACACTAATGTCAGCAACACCATCGATATGCCGCTTGCATAGAAGTTCTACTGAATTGAATCTTGTTTGAATTTCTTGCTCTACCTGCTGTATACATACTCTGAATTTACTCCAGTGTTGATAAACTCAGTTTGGATGCCATACTGCTTTGTTTATTGCAATTAGAGAGAATGCTTCAAGGTGGATACAGTGACCTAAAGCAGAAAAAACACTGTTACACCAATGGCATACAGAACTGCTGTACACACTTGTTCAGACTGTATGGATGTTAAAGGGACATAACTCTACAATGGCCACAAGATTAGTCACACAGATTATGCTGACAAAAAGCAATATATCCATGTTATTAATTAAGCAATATCACGCAATGGGTTACAAATGTATGTCAGTCAGTGCAAGAGTCAACACTCACCACACTGTTTTCCTGTGTTGCCTGTTCTGAACACATTGTCTGCCGAGTAAAAACCTTTTTATTGTGTAATGGGTTGAGTGTCTGTGACCCAGCAGGGCAACTGCTGTTGGTATTGTGCTGGAGAGTGCAAATGCATAAGAGGATTTAGAGAACAGAAGAACAGAGATGCTGACCTGAGCACACCTGAAAACACGCATGCAATATGCCTTCCTAGTGTGATTCTACTTAGCCTTTGAAAATCCAGATCGGCCATAAAAATCAACTTGTTTTTTCACAATAAATTCAAATAGATACAACGTTATTCTCTAGCTCAATGAGAGACCACTAAGACCCACTTTTCTCTTCAGTTTTGACGTCAAGGCAGGTTTTGATAATCTGAGAACACACAAAATGGCATATTATCTTTGCAAAAGTAAGCTTGAGAACAATGATTGTTTGCCGTCTCAAAAACTGGGCCTGTTGGAATAAATGTTCCTTTCAGACAGAAGTAAAAACGTGCTTTTGAGGTAAACTAGATCTTTATTAGCTGCGGTGAGCATTAGTACAACATGAGAAAGCTATATGTGTGTTTGTGGTTGGTTTGGCAATTCAAAGAATCTCACCGGTGCAATGACAGCGAAAACCTAGTGTTCTTAGGAATGTGTTTTTCTTGCCAGTATGTGTGTATGTGTGCATGTAATAAATGTATGCGCTTTCCTTTGTTCCTCTGAAGGCTGCAGCGCATTTATTTATTGGCTGACCACAAACCACAAAGTGCACATTATGTTCGAGTATTGGTGTAAGTGTGAGTGTGTATGCATGAGTATCTCACGAGGGGGAAACGAGGCGAGGTTTATAGATGCATTTCTTGGAACTCATTGAATCTGGGACTTGTGAAGAGAAAAAGTGAGACAGCTCTTCTTCATTCAGTCATTGAGCAATCAGACCAACGCAGATAATCTTCCAGCCTGTATCCAGTAAGCCTAGCTAGCCAGGCCTATTTGTCAACAAACACACTCCCACAGCTTTCTCTGTCATAAGAAAAACAAGATTTTCGCATTATCTGTGTATAATTTATAATTTCAAAAATGCCATAACAAGTTACCATAAACACATGCTACTGAATGAGTCAAAGTGAGTGTTTTCAAATGAGTAAAAGCATTTAGAGATGACTATGAGTACACAGAGAGCTTCGCAACCAACATATGTGGTCTGAAAATATTCTTAATGTGAATGAAATTAAATATCACAGCAGTATTAAGAAATATACGCTAGTATGTTTGATGATATAGCTTTTTAATCTGAGGCCAATATAGGAGTGAGCAGTGACGGAGAGTCACCACTAGGTTGCGCTGCTGAGCTGAGATGTGTTTCACACAATCTTTCCCGCTAAAAGCGTCCACAGTTTTCACGATGGAAAATTGGAAGCCTTCCTTTTAGATATTGAATATCAAAACATAAAGACAATTTTTGAGACAGGAGACAAGAAAAACAAGCAATTATTAAGCATTATGCATGCTCTTATTCATCTCATAGAGTTAATCCCTCACCACACATTTCCTCACAACTCAAGGAGTGATCTGTGAGAGGGATTAATCATATGGTGTTTAAAGGAATATTCCGTGTTTAATGTAAGTTAAGTTCAATTGATGGCATTTGTGGCATAATGTTGATTACCACAAAAATAAATTTGAGTCGTCCCTCCTTTTCTTTAAAAAAAGCACAAATCTGGGCAACAGTGAGGCACTTACAATGGAAGTGAATGGAGCCAATCTGTAAACATTAAAATACTGTTTCAAATGTATAGCCACAACATATAAACAATATGCGTGATAATATGATTTTAGTGTGACAAAATCACTAACTAACCTTTTCTGTGTAAAGTTGTATTGAATTTTACAACTTCAACGCCATGACCATGTAAAAAAAAAAAAAAAAAAAAAAAAACATTGGCCCCATTGACTTTCATTGTTAGTGCCTCACTGTAACGTCGATTTATTTATTTTTATTTTTAAAGAAAAGGAGGTACCAGTCAAAATAATTTTTGTGGTAATAAACATTATGCCACAGATTTTGTCGATTGAGCTTAACTTGTATTCAACCTGGAATAATCCTTTAAAGTTCAATGTTCTTCATCACTTTCATTCAACTTTAATTAACCCTCTCGGACCCCAACCAGAACATGTGGGTTAACAATATAGGGGTCTTTTGAAACATCTATCAAAACAGTGCGAGTAGAGCTAATGTATGTTTTCTTGTATTTTCTTCTTGTAAAAAAAAAAAAATAGATCGACAAAGACGGCTACTGTGCCCTAATGGGTTATGTGAGCGATGTGAGAATTACACATAAGCTAGTGTGAAGTTTTGCTATTTTAGCAAACATTTGTTATATTAGTGAGAACGAACTCAGAAAGGTTTTTAAATTTTTTTTTTTTTTTTTTTTTTTTTGTGTGTGGTGTTGCTAGCCATTGTGTAGTCATATAGCTTAAAAACAGCAGCCCAGATAAACACACACATTCTACATAATTGCTTCTACACTTTGTGATTTAAGAATGGTTTGTATGGGGGTATCTAATGAGTGTGAGCTAAATCTGACATAACCTTCCTTTTGGGGACATCCTCATATATATATATATATATATATATATAAAAAAAATTCATAAATACAATATTGTGTTTGTTTTCATTCTAAAAATGCAGAAAGTTTCCTTTTAGGGGTAGGGTTATGGTTTGGCTTAGGGTTAGTCTATTGTAATTATAATTAGGTTTATATAAAACAATAGAAGTCTAAAGTAGGTCCTTATTTAGGCCGCATATGTGTGTGGATTTGGGTGTGTCTGAGTGTTTGGACATGAGTATTACACTTTCTCTCCACTCTCGTGTTTAACTGCTGTCCAACCCTGCCAGACTAGACAGTCTGCAAGGTGTCTAGTCGAAACTGCACCTGTTTGTCTGTAAACAACCTTTAACAACGCTGTCAATCAGTCAGCAATTCAAAAACTCACAGCTTCAATTTCAGCCAAATATTTGCTAAGCCACACATTTCCTGCACACATATCCTTCAACTTGCTTTTCCTTACGGTCTCTCTCTTTCTTATCAGTAAGCTCTTGAGTACAGTCTAATTTTTACAGTCTGTTTGCTGGACTACTCTTATGCTGTAGACTAGAGTAAAGAGACTGGAACAGTCAATGTGATGGAATCAGACACAAGCCATTAACATGCAACATTGGGGAATTCTGTTGTGGGATGCAGTCTGGTCATCTACAGAGTTGTGCAGCTCACCCCTGCTAAAAAGACCAGCTTAAAAGAAAATTCCAGGTTCAGCTCAATCGACAGCATTTGTGGCATAATATTGATTACCACAAAAATTAATTCCTCCTTTTCATTAAAAAAAGCAAAAACATCTCGGTTACTGTCGTAACCTCCGTTCTCTGATGGAGAGAACGAGAAGTTGTGTCGATGTAGTGACACTACGGGTCGCCCTTGGGAGTCCCAAACACCTCAGATTTTTGAGAAAAGGTCAGTGAGAATTGGCGAGTGGAATTTGCATGCCACTCCCCCGGACATATAGGTATAAAAGGAGCAGGCTCGCAACCACTCATTCAGGTTTGTGCTGAGGAGCCGAGACAGGGTCCCGGCCATTTCAGCGGGTAGTACAGCGTTGTGGAAGGGGGGACACCCTTCTGTCACTCACTCGACGTTGTGTCGATGTAGTGACACTAGGGGTCCCTATACGAAATGCCACAACTAGCTGAACTGTGTTATGTGGACTGCCAGTGCAGGTGCAAACAAGCTGATGCATGCATAGAAGCTCCCCCAACGCCCCAAAAAACGTTGTATAGTTCCCCACATTCCTGGGGGGGAGATGTATCTAGTATGGGAGCAGCGCCAGCCGCGGCCTTTTCTCTCTATGTTGTCTCTCCACAGAGTGTTCGGTTATTCGGCTGGGGCCATTTTAATGCTCAATATATGCACCGGGGAAGGTGTTCTTTTCCTATCCTATTCTTTCAGGGGGAAAAGACCCCACAGAGACCACATCCTGCCCGGAGGGGAGGTAACATGTGGCAAGCACGTCATGTGGGCTCAGAGCCGCACATGGAAGAGGCTCAGCGGTAGGTCCTGCCTGAAAGGGGAGGAGCTCTACAAACACACAGCACCCCAGCTTTGCTTGGAGGCGTCTGTCGTAATGACAACGTGCCTGGACACTTGCTGTAGGAGAACTCCTGCCTGTAGAAATGCAAGGTCTGTCCAAGGGCTGAACAAGTAGAGGCAGATCAGCGTAATGGCCACGCGATGTGTGCCGCGGCGCCACGCCCATCTTGGGACTCAAGTCTGAAGCCAGTGCTGAAGCGGTCTCATATGCATCAACCCTAGTGGCATGACTGCCACCGAGGATGCCATATGCCCCAGGAGCCTCTGAAAGTGTTTCAGTGGAACCGCTGTTCTCTGCTTGAATGACTTCAGGCAGTTCAGCACCGACCGCACGTGCTCGCTTGTGAGGTGCACTATCATCGAGACTGAGTCTAACTCCATGCCGAGAAAAGAGATGCTCTGAACTGGGGAGAGATTGCTCTTTTCCCAGTTGACCTGAAGCCCTAACTGGCTGAGGTGCCTGAGAACGAGGTCCCTGTGTGCGCACAGTAACTCTCGAGAGTGAGCTAGAATCAGCCAGTCGTTGAGGTAGTTGAGTATGCGGACGCCATCTTCCCTTAACGGGGCAAGAGCTGCCTCTATGACTTTCGTGAAGATGCGAGGGGACAGGGACAGGCCGAAGGGGAGGACCTTGTACTGATATGTCCGGCCGTCAAAAGCAAACCATAGGAAGGGTCTGTGTCGAGGTAGAACCAAGACATGAAAGTACGCGTCCTTCAGGTCTACTGCCGTGAACCAATCTTGATGCCAGACACACGGCAAAATGTGCTTAGGCATCAGCATCTTGAACGGGAGTCTGTGCAAGGCCCGGTTCAGAACTTGCAGGTCCAAGATTGGCCACAACCCACCGCCTTTCTTCAGTACGATGAAGTAAGTGCTGTAAAACCCTTTCTTCTTCTTGGCTGGAGGGACAGGCTCTATTGCGCCCTTGCGCATAAGGGTCGCGATCTCCGCACGCAAGGTGGGGCTTTCTCGCCCTTCACCGAAGTTAAGCGAACGCCGCTGAACCAGGGTGGGTGCCTGGCGAATTGAATCGCGTAGCCGAGTCAGATGGTCCTGGCCAACCACCACGACGGGTTGGAAAGCGCTAGCCACGCGTCCAAGCACCGGGCGAGGGACACTAAGGGGACGATCGCGTTTAACGTACCTGTGGGTGGGGCCTCGTGGCGGGAGGGATCGGAGAGAGAGTGACCGCATCCAGGAATCACACAAAGACAGAAAGGCATCTTGAAAAAGACGCATCTTTAAAAAGACGTTCACGTCAATGTGTTTGCTCTAATAGAGAAAATATACTCATTGCAGGAATATAAAGTCTCTTAGCACTGTCGAAGCACTCAGGGGCGTAATCTGCACAGATCTGTGCAGAAGGAGAGAAAAGCCGCTGGAATGCGCCGTATATCCAACAGCAAACGCTTCTTGGGAGGTGAATGGACCGGTAGTGGAAGACAGCTTGCTGACACACAACCGCTTGGATAAATGAGTGGTTGCGAGCCAGCTCCTTTTATACCCATATGTCCGGGGGAGTGGCATGCAAATTCCACTCGCGAATTCTCATTGGCCTTTTCTCAAAGATCTGAGGTGTTTGGGGCTCCCAAGGGCGACCCCTAGTGTCACTACATCGACACAACGTCGAGTGAGTGACATAAGGGGAACCTGGGTTACAGTGAGGCATTTGCAGTGGAAGTGATTTTTGAACGTTAAAATGCTCACTGTTTCAAAAGTATGGCCACAAGACATAAAATATATGCATGTAAACATGATTTTATTGTTATAAAATCACTTACAAACCTTTTCTAATACTGTTACCCAGTAATTATCATACTTGCAGTTTCCATGACCTCATATTAATCGAGACACTGGTTTATTTGTACTTCTAGAAAAAAGTTGAAAGGCGATCAAATGGTGACTTGTCACAGCACCTAAAATACACATATTAACTTATGCATGCATGTACATTTTAATCTAACATCTTCATGTTGGGCAAAGAAAGCTATTGGACACATTATTACCAAGCTATACAATATAGTGCTTCTTTTTTAGTGCTTTCTATTTAAAGAAATCTGCTCATAATGTTTGCAGTGGATCAATGATATTTTAAAGTTATGATAATTTTCACACTGGGGGGCCCATTATCATGATTTCATCTAGGGCCCCACAAACCCACGGGTCAGCCCTGGCCCAAAGTAAGCCTATCACCATTGTTTTGTCTTAATTCTGCACATTACACTTTTATACACTCATCTTTACAACAGTATCAGTGTCATCATAAATTACAATAACAGAGTGTAATAGGCACATATTATGGCCGCATATAGCATGTTATTAGTGCCATGCATTCAGAATGTAAACATTATCTATCTAATCATCAAGTGGTTAAAACAGATTACAAACAGATAGAATGAGGCATAAAGTCATTGATAACACATTATAATGTACATTAGTACAGGTTTCACCGAGCGTCCTCATATTTAAATGTTGAACTGAACTTAAATAAGCCAAAAAGTGAACTGGGTGAAAAAGCACCCAGATTTTGCATTCACGGTGAGCACATTTACATGCAATAATACATTGATAACTAACAAAAATTACCTTATATAGGGGCCTGGGTAGCTCAGCGAGTTCGAATCCAGGGCGTGCTGAGTGACTCCAGCCAGGTCTCCTAAGCAACTAAATTGGCCCGGTTGCTAGGGAGGGTAGAGTCACATGGGGTAACCTCCTCGTGGTCGCTATAATGTGGTTCTCGTTCTCGGTGGGTCACGTGGTCAGTTGTGCATGGATGCCGCGGAGAATAGCGTGAAGCCTCCACACGCGCTAGGTCTCTGCAGAAACGCGCTCAACAGCCTTTGGAAGTATTAATGTAATAATGTAACATTGATATTTTTATTGTCTAATTAGCTTTAGATAGAGATCATAATATATGTAATTGTCTTTATTCTGTATTCTGATGTAATCATAGTAGTTCATAGTGCAATTTCTAGGTGCCTGGTGTTTTGAAGAACTGGCATGGGTGGCATGGACGTATGTGTGCATTTTTTAGGAACAAATAGCATCTATATTTAAGTGTTCCTGATAGATTCCGCTTTTCTGTCTCTGTTACAGTTCCACAGATGTGCTTCCTTCCTGAATATAAAAGTGGTACTTCTCTCTATTTCTTTTAGAGCCAATATGTGGCGAAGCAGAATTGTGTAAAATTACCTGTAATGGTCACTGTGGTTTTGAGGTGGAGAACTGACAAAAGAGTGTCCCTTACTCCCTCAGGATGCCTGGACCTTGACCCCTCCACCATAATCCTGTTTCCCAGACAACAACGTTGCAAAACTAAGATTTCTGGAATCTCAAGCTGTTTGGATGGTACATTTTGAAACTGATGATAAAGCAACAACAACCCCATATAATGCAAAAACAGTTCCAAAACTGATGTTTGTAGCATCTTTCAAGGATTTATTTTAGAGCAAGATTAGAGACGTTTGGTGTTACAAAACCTCTCAAGTGTAAACAGTAACCCACACTATGGCCAGTGTACAAGTAGCTAGCATGCTAATCTGCTACTTGACTAGCCTGCTTGTTAATATTCTGATCTTAAAGGACATAATTAGTTACCTACCCTGCTAACAATACCAATTTAGACCAGCAAGAACCAGTATGATCTTTCTGGTGCAGCTGACTGACCAAGGAAGTCTTTCTGGTTAAGCTAGTTACCCTGATAGCACATGTTCATCACCTAGATGTCTATTTGATGTGTGTTTACATCATTTTGTACGTTGTTTGCTCATCTGCAATACGAGATGTGGCAATGAGTATCTTCCGGATGTTAATAAGACATTCATCAGATGTCTTTGAGACGTTTATCATTTAGAATGTTTGTAAATCTGATCTTTTTAATGATAAACAGATGTTAATTAGATTGTGATGCTTTCCAGAAGAAATATCTAAAACAGACATCTTGGAGAAGTATGTGTGAAAAAGTACATATACGGCACAGCCTGATCTCATAAAAATATGGTAAATGTGGCGACTTTTTGCTAAATTAAAAAAAGTGGTTCCTTACATGTACTGCAGCAGTTCCAAGGTGAAATGTCCCTTAGTGGCGCCAAAAGCGAGTTAAATGTTCTCCCATACAGATGAGGTTTTTAAGGTTAAACGCTTTATCGAGTTTTAAGTCAACAACTTACCTTCCTACCCTTAACCTAAAACCCTTAAACCTAAACCTAACCGATAGTGTCATAAAAGCAAATGTGAGATGAAAAACGTAATTTTGTGGTGCTTCTATGACACTCGTGGCTCACGTGCAGACATCTGGACTCGAACCTTGCAGACCTTTGCATCGCAATGGCATGACATTGTTAATGGTGTTATAAAACTGCCACTTACAGTCAACACTCAAAACCCAAACAAAGAGGGAGTACACATACACACACACACACACACACACACACACACACACACACACACACACACACACAAATGTGCACAGTTACACAAACATATATTACGTACATGAATTGTCTGAAACTGTACCAGCATGCCCACATATTACCGTATATGACACATGACCGTAAGATTAGATCACTGTGTGTGTGCGTGTGCGTGTGTGTGTGAGAGAGAGAGAGAGAGAGAGAGAGAGAGAGAGAGAAAAAAACAGACAGAAAAAACAACCCTTTCCTAGACATGAGGTCATTAGGGCTCTGAAACAAGATTGGCAAGGGAAATACATTGGAAAAGAACCCCTCTCCTGCCCTCCTTTGTTTGATTTATGAGTGTGTTTGTGTGTGTTTGCTGCCAGTTCTTGGTATCTCCACCTGTAGAACACTTTCACTCTCCAGGCAGCTTCAGCACATGCCGGCTTCACCATAAGCCTCTTCCCACTCGCCATTCCAGTGTGGAAATCTTTACAAGAGTGTGTAAAATATAATTCCGGTTTCACAAGTACATATGTTCATTAAATCTTTAATAATGATAAAGGTAAACAGGTTTGCTTAGTGGTTCGCGAGTGATTTCTACTGGTGTGAAAGGGGGGATTGGAGGGCTTTGGCCCCCCAATAAAGCTGGTTTCGGAATGTAAAATTCCCATTCGTTATTTCTATAGATGAATGTATTTTTAATCAAAACATATAAAGATAGACCTACTATAAGCTTCAAGGTTGTTAATCAATGGTATATGCTTCTGTTGAAGCCATCAGTCTTCGTTATTTCAACCCATGATCATAAAGAGAAACAATCCACCAATCAGAGAATCACAGTGAACAAAGCACACCAAAAGAGCTGTGTGGCGAACGGCCACTCAGATTACACACTGTGAATGATGAAATCGAGTTGGTGTCCCTACCCTCTTAAACTACTTGTATGTTTGTATATCTAAATATTTTGTAATAAAATATTATTTCTATACTTATAATGAACTAATTTAAATCATTATGTTATATTTTTACATCGTTTTTAATTCCATAATGTCACTCGCAATGCTTCATGGGATTGTAGTTAATTCCCTCATTAAAGATGTTAAAGGGGTTATGACATGAGGGAATAATCTTTTCACATAAAAGAGGTCATTGTAATATAAAAACATATTGTAAGTTAACTGTAAAAAGAGCATTCATTGAAACCAGAGCATGTGAGCGGAGCGGAGCGGTGATAATTCCACCTGACCGGAGAGCACCTTTTTGAAGATTCCACTCCGCTCTCTCAGGCCGCTCAGTGCCGCTCACTCAACCCAGAATGCGCTTCATGATATGCTGGTTTGGGAATCTGCTAAATAAGCAATAGGCCTGAGGTTATGGAGCTCTAACATTGTTTTAGTGAAGTTGCAAACCTTATAACCTAAGTATTAATCAAAGCTAAGAATGAAGAAATCGAAAGGGTGTGTGAAGAGACCATGAGAATGAACAAATATTCCTTTTGGAGTCACATTGAGTACGTGTCACATTGCCAGAGAGCATGAGGATGTGCTACGCGATGTAGTGCAGCCAAAAGTAGGATAAATTAATAGATAAGTAATGTATCTTGTTGTTTTGCCAACATGTCAGTGCAGCTGCCAGCTAGATGCAAGTCAGTTCTGCGGGGTTGCGAACGTTAGAGCACTCTCAATTGAATATGTAAGCTTAATAATACTGTATATTGGCAAAGCATTTTGCCTTGAATGCGGGTGAACACACACACAAAACCAATAAACATGTATGATCTTGCAGATCAGTGTGTCCTAATTTGCAGGCGGAGCATTCTGCTTTCATGCCTCTATTGTACAACTGAGCATTTGATCAGTAAAGATTTCCGCTCTCGCATAGAGAAATTCATAGTGGAATTATCTCACTTAATCGACCAGCTTTCGATTTCTGCTTTGGGATAAAGTGGCTCATAACTGCTGGTCAGTTTCCCAAAGCCAAATCCACACCTTAACGAGAAGTGAAACGTAAATAAAAATTATTCTAGATTAGTGGTTGCAGATAGCATCTTCCGACATCGCTTGCTGCATTCATGCGCAGAGGAAAAAAAGCTATTAATGATTGTACATTAGAAGTAGAAAAAAAAACACTTTTCTTAAACGATGGCAGTGTAATTTGTGAATTAAATTTTTTTTAATTTGTTTTAGGATCATTAAACATGATTTCATCTAATATATATATATATATATATTGGACAAAATCTCACTTTATGCAGGACGAATATTTTTTATTTGTTAAATCCATGGTTAATTCCTACTGTACACAGTCCTTTAGACTGCATATGATTTGTACATGTAAAATTGTAGGGAATATTAATAAAGCAACACCACTGAAAAAGAGAAAAACATTCACTGCTGTTTTCTGGATAACTTAATAAACCCTTTAAAACTGAAAACAAAATTAAGATGAGAATTTGCTCATTTTAATTTACAGACCCAAAGTCTGATAGCATTAAATCAGAAACCTATTAATGTATCAAATCTACAGTATAATCATTCTGTGGAGACAACTGAAAAACAATTCTGAATTTCACTTTTACCTGCAATATTTTTCCTGGTACCAGTCCATGTTTTCATTATTGTCATAAAGGATTTGAACAAACTTTAAAGTTGAAAAGATTGTGTTTTTCTGGGTCGGTTGTATCACTTGGATCCAGTTTAAATTGAAAAGTGCAAATTTTCGCGTATGCGAGTTTCCGTGCCAACGCACATATGTTTTTTCACATGTAGAGGCATGTTTGATGACTTGTTTAAAGTAAATAAAGGTAATTTAGAATTGATTTTTTTAAGGCATTATTTGAAGATGTTCAATGACATACTGTATGTGCTAACAGAGAAATATTTGACGATTACAAATGATAAGGAAGGTCTGGTAGACCTGATTATCTAACAGCAGTTGTAAACCAGTCCAAAATAAACAGCGAGATTTTATATACAAAAACACAACAATACAATCACATAATTTCAGATGTGTACGTAACTAATCATTTGATAATTTAATAAATGTCGGCCTATAGTCTATATTTCACCCAGAGGGGCACCTCAGTCCATGTGGGCACAGGGGCAGTTGCTCGGGCCACTGTAGCTACTGCTCCGCTCACACGCTCTGGTTGAAACCAGTCTCCCTAAATGACTCTTTCTCCATATTCCTCCATATTGTGATGTCACACTGTGGTAGACATTTGCATCTGGCCGCCTCCTCAACAGCACATCAATGCTTACTTTAACTTGAATTACTTTTGTAGCCTCGCCCAGCAGCAGTGAGCAGTGAGATGCCAAGAGGCGAGAGCAGGTCAGTCAAGAGCGGAGAGCCAACCATAACAGTGGGCGTTTACTGTCAAGTCTTAAAGGGGAAGTAGCACCAAAACAGCGTTTTCTGACAGAGGGTCAGAATGAGGGTGGAAATGATCATGTTTATATGACTGTTTTTTTGTGCAAAAAACATAACTAATATTATAAGTGAACCTAAAGGAACATATTAAAAAATTGTTGAAGAACAACTTTAAAAGCATTGTGATTGACAGGATTAAATGTGCATGAACATGCTCCTCCAACGTGTCTGTTTGGACTTCCATTTATAGTATCAAGGCTGGATGAATAGTCTTATTGAGTTATTTTCTTAGCTGAGAGTTTTGAGGGATGAAGACAGGTCACATCATGATGAATCACTCTGGATTTTGTCGTATCATTTCCTCTGAAAAAAAAAAAATTGTTAATGGTTTTGAAACTTTAGCCAGCTATAACTTGCATTTTACATGCAATGCTTACAAATGGAAAACAAAGACAAACTGTAGAGTCTAGACCAATTAGCCATTATTAACTGTATCTTTGATTTTTGAGTTATTATAATGTATTTTATGCATTTTTATTTATTTTATGATATGTTTTTAATCTAGCAAATATATGTACATTGTGCTACAACAAAAGCCTTTCAACGTACAATAGAAATTAGGTTGCATGCTTTTTTGGTAAACCCATCTGGAACGTAAAGTGACGACAGCCACTGACTCTAAGACCCTGAAAACAGCACGAAAAATTTTCCAACTAGTGCAGGACGCAAATGTTTGTGCAAATCAATATCCAAGTGATATCTCCATAGCCCCCCATGTTTCCGAGTCATCCTGCTTCAAGTCTTCTGCAGGGGGACAGGGGCCACCATGAGCCCCAGAGGCCTCTCACTGCAGCTGAGTATCCGCAGGGTCAGTGTCCCCCTGTCCCATGTGTCCATAGAGGTATGGTGATGTGAACTGACAGCAATGGCTGCCAGCTGCGCCCAAGTATCCTCCTCAAACACATGCTTTGTACATGCCCACGGCGTACCTGAAGCAATACTGCATGACCTCGTCTCACAGGCCCGAGGAAAATGTGCCACTCCACCTTGGCATCCAAAAGGGCAGTGCTTAATCACCCACCATGCAACTGTAGAATTAGCAGTTTTAGAGAGTTTAAAGCTCTTAATAGTCTATGAGACATATAATATAACTAATGAGTCTAATAATTGTATTTGGACTAAAGAAGATCTTAGAAGGCAGCATATACATTGTAAAAAAATGTATTGCCTTTTAATTATTATAACTTAAAATGAAGTGTTAGAATAACTGCCCTGGACTGACCTTGTTGAGATAACTCAGTTATTATAATGAAGTTTTTGTTTTGGTTTTTGTATCTTGTGATCAGTTATTGAACTGAGAAAAAATATTCAAGAAAAATATAAGTCAAGAGAACTTACGCACATCAACTTCAAGTATTCAATTTCCCAGCATGCACTACAGCATGAATAAATTATGCAAATTGCAGTGTTACAGTCTAACTTTTTTTTTTTTTTTTTACTGTTTGCTGCATTTATTTATGCTTTTGCGTGTTGTGTTTGTCACTTTAAGTTACTTGTCATGTTGCAAAAATTCAAAGCTCATCTTATTATTCAGTGATGTGTTTGATGATTGTCACCATCATTGTGATTTGCATGTAAAGTGTTGAGGAAGGAGACACACATGGGTTCTCTCATCATTTACTCACCCTCATGCCATCCCAGATGTGTGTGACTTTCTTTCTTCTGCAGAACACAAATGAAGATTTTTAGAAGAATATTTCAGCTCTGTAGGTCCATACAATGCAAGTGAATGGTGACCAGAACTTTGAAAGTCCAAAAAGCACATAAATGCAGCATAAAAGTAATCCATACGACTCCAGTGGTTAAATCAATATGTTCAGAAGTGATATGATAGGTGTGGGTGAGAAACAGATCAATATTTACGTTTTTTTTTTTACTATGAAATATCCACTTTCACATTCTTCTTCTTTTGTTTTGGGCGATTTGCATTCTTTCTGTATATCGCCACCTACTGGGCAGGGAGGAGAATTTATAGTAAAAATTGACTTAAATATTGATTTGTTTCTCACCCACACCTATTCAGAAGTCATGGATTTAACCACTGGAGTCGTATGGATTACTTTTATAATAATAATAATAATAATAATAATAATAATAATAATAATATGTTTAATTTGTATAGTGCCTTTCCAGAGCTCAAGAACGCTTCACATTAATGACATGATACAATAACACTTTGCACAGTTTATGTCTTTGTGCTTTTTTTGGACCTTCAAAGTTCTGATCACCATTTACTTGCATTGTATGGACCTACAGAGCTGAGATATTCTTCTAAAAATCTTTGTTTGTGTTCTACAGAGGAAAGAAAGTCATACACATCTGGGATGGCATGAGGGTGGGTAAATGAAAGAATTTTCATTTTTTGGGTGAACTATCCCTTTAAGACTGAATATGATAAATGGATCAGACGTTGGTCTCTGATAAAAAATAAAATAAAAATAAAAATAAAAAAAAAACTGGCCATTTACCTTCAAATGGCAGTTTCATTTACCTACTTCTACAGTGATCAATAAATGATAATGTAAGTAATTAAACTTATATGTTCAGTTTGAATTGAATTAGAAGTTGATTGAACTGAGAAAGTCAAGGCAAAACAAATTATATTTAAGTCAACTTAATTTTGTTTAAACAACATTTTAAGTTAACACAACTTAAAATGTTAAGGCTCCACAAATAACTTAAAAAAGTAAGTTGAAACAACAAGATCTTTTATAGTGTATGCTTTCCACATTCTGGAACAGCTTTGGTGTCGGGATTATGCTTATGATGACTTTAAAAGGTGCCTGTGTAAGCAGATCACTAGGTTTTGCAACACAGCCTTAGTGATGTTCTTGAGAAGTGGGAGATTTCTGGGAGGGACGGTTTATGGAAGGAAATGCTTGGAATTCATTAAAATCAGATATTTTCTCATCCTTCTCAATTCTGATATTTCTAATTGAACCAGGCAAACTGCAGTGGTAACAAATAAAAACATCCCACCTACACAGGTATGAACAATAAACCTGCCAGACACACCCAAAACCAACCATTTCCTGCTTAATCCACATACACAAACCTTTTCTGTAAGAATATATATTGCACAATATACTGTGAAGATTCACCATTTGTATAATTTATGAATAATATGAATAGTTCTTTTCCAATCCTCGATTCTCATTGGTCAATCACAAGCTCCAGCGTTCTGATATTTCTGAATTATGACTGCATTAGTGACATTTCACCAGACATCCGGGTATTGTGAATCATCCTTCCTACTTCTTGTGTTGCTATACAATCTTTACAAGCTACTAGAGTTATTCCAACTCAAATCAATATTTTATGTCCATTTATTGATTCATTTGGGAAATAGTAATAAGCTGGATAATGAGCAATCAGACGGTTAATTTCGCAATATTAACTCCAATAGAACTCAAACCGGAGGCTGAACTTTTATTTACATCATAATGTAATGCTCATCATATATAAATAATTAGTTACTCTATATTTGCCTATTAGTTTATATATTGTATACTTAGTTAAAATAGAGTCTGAAGTAAAGGTTAAGATAAATGTATCCATCTATACTAAATCTATATATGTCTCTATGTGTGTGTACAGTACATGTGATTGTGTGTGGTGTGGTGTGTTTGTGTCCCTCCCTCTCCTGGTTAAAGTGACATTATAACTGATTCAGCAGTTGTTAGTTAGTTTGTGCAAGCTGTCTGGCACCATCACTGTAACTGTATGTCATTATCAGAATACGTCTGTCTGAAATCTCTCTCTCTTTGTTGTCCCTCACTTTTCCTTTCTTCATCTAGACAATGAATGCCTGTTCTTCTCTAAAATGATGCAAACACAGAATATGCAGTTAAGGTCTGATCGTTAAATGTTGGATTTTGTTGAGTGCCACGATATCATTTGCACAATGCTAATTTGCAGGTGAGGCTTAAACCAAAAAAACAACTCTTTTGTTTCACCTACCCATTAAAGATTAAGTGTTAAGCATTTAATCACTGTTGCATGTAACACGGCATGTATCGCTTACCATGGTTGTTAAGACCATGTTCTTACTGGCACGTACAGTGCCTGCTCTTTTCAAACTAACCCAGTAAAGTCAAGGCAAATCAAAATTAGATCACTTGTGACTTGACTTGAGCTGCAGAGCTCGAGTCTGACATGTGACTTGGCAAATCATGGCTCGGTTGCACCTCTTGTGTCACACTGAGCTGTCATTGGTGGAGATATGACTGATGCATGTCTGAGAGCTTGACAGAAGATGCACATGGATGCCAACACGAGTCAAATTTACCTCACAAACTAAAACAATGCCAGCCAATGAGCCACAACATGTAATGGCACTGAAAACAAATGGAGATTGTATACTTTTTATACTGAATCATTAATAACTGAATTAAAAATGTGAATACATTTCAAGCAGTGACAGCATTGTGATATGCTAGACTCTATTTAAAACTATTTTAAACTGCAAATTTATAATTAAAAAAAAAAGTATGTTTTCAGTTATTATGACCTATGATGATATGATTTGAGAGACTATGGTACATGGAATATTTGAAGTTTAAAACGTTGATTTATCACACAACAGGAAAAAAATTAAAAATAGGCTGTGTGTGTATGTGTGTGTGTGTGTGTTTATACTACAGTGTGGGGACCAAATGTCCCCACAAGGATAGTAAAACCTGAGATCACCTACATTTCAGGGACCAGTCAGCGGTCCCCACGAGGGTAATGGCTTATTAAACATACTAAACGATGTTTTTTTGAAAATGTAAAAATGCAAAAAGGTTTCTGTGAGGGTTAGGTTTAGGGGTAGGGTTAGGGGATAGAAATTATTGTTAGATCTGTATAAAATCCAAACAATTCATGGAAGTCTATGGAGTGTCCTCACAATGATATAAAAACAAGTCTGTGTGTGTGTGTGTGTGTGTGTGTGTGTGTGTGTGTGTGTGTGTGTGTGTGTGTGTGTGTGTGTGTGTGTGTGATATTAAAAGCTGAAAGATCATTGTTTTGTCAGTAATAGGGTGTGTCATTTTTTAATTCCTGAGTCGGTAGAATGGTGACCTCATTATAAGTGCACTACACACACATATGTAGAAATATGCACAAACACACACTGAAAGGAATACACACATGCATGAAACCATACACAAATAAACACTCACACTTGTCTTAGCTCACATGGTATAAATCCAGCATGTTTGAGAAATTAAAATTTCAATGTTTTCATAAAAGCCAAACCATATAAATACACAGTGTGTTTGAATTAATTTAATCAATAATAATAATAAAAAAATCTTAATCTGAACAATGTTGACCGTTGCCTATGAAGTCAATTCACCATCGAATATAAATGCTGTATTATATATATAAGTGCGTTGCGTCAGCAGCGTAGAAGACCGTTGGCATAATCAGTATCGAGCACATATTGCCCTCTAACATAACTGTTTTACTCCAAAGATGGTTAGGTTTAGTTTTGGGGTTTGGAGGTACAGTTTTTAAAATACCAAAAAAATGGAGCTAACACGTGCCCATACGCCCAACAACACTTTCCGCTTTGTCCGCTGGGAGCAGTGTTTCGCATTTCGGTAAGTAGACTGATTTCAGCTAAAGAAAAGTCAGCATACTGTTTCCGATTTCACTTGTGAGATCAGTCTGAATAAGAGCACAATTGATCTTATTCAGGGTAGACACTGTTTTATTTCTTCATGTTGCTCGTTCACCTAACGAAACATTCAAAATACGTAATCGGTTGAGAAAACAATCCCAAAACAAAAATAGGTTGAAATAATTAGACATGAACTAGAAAACTGGGATAGTAAAATCCATTGAACATCCATTGAATCATTATTAATTGTGAAAATTAAATTTGGCGATTATCCCGATTAAGGTCTATACTCACACCATTCTTGTGCTATTGCACATAGAAGTGTTAGTTTATGGAGGAATGTTTGCTATGTTAGTGAAAAGGTGTGGGGAATATTTATTCTGTGGATGACATCATTTCTGGGGCAGTGTTGTGATTATAATGACAAAGGTTAATTATAGATAATAATAATCTCCACCTTTGCAACTATCACCGGTCTTGCTTGACCCGATTCGAATCAGCGCCTCTGGCATGGGAGGTGGGCACGCTAACAAGGAGACTAAAGGCTACAGCCCCTAACGTCAATCGCTAGTGCGCTTCTTGAGGCCAGGGGACCGTTAGACAACAACAGTGACTCTTTGCAGGCTACTCCTTTAACTTCTACTGTAAATGGTATGTTCAGTAATAACCGCACTGTACAGCTGATGTTGGATAAGTAATTACGAAGGTAATTACATTTTCAGCGAGAATATTTCCAAATGGCTTCTCTGACCTCTGCATCATCTTTAGGCATTTCTAGACATGACCCCTAGTTACCCTTCGTAATATTTGGATTTCACAAATCTCCCGTCGGGCCAGACAGTGCAGATTTCTGTCCTCCTCCAGAGAAAAATTTATGTTGTGTCTTGCATGGGGTTTTTCCAGTCTAGAGTGGCTATTTCGGTCAGATAAACAGTGTGGTGTGGGTGGGATCGCTGAAGAGTTGCACCTACACTCACGCCCTAGGAAGGTGGGAGAATAACTTACATGAACGAACATGGGTGAGACATTACAGAGTGCACGAAAATAGACATGTTTCCATTCCATCTCAAGGTGTACCGAGGGTGGAATTTACCAACTAGATCCTCCAAAGACAGTGCAAATAAAACAATACAGCAAAGTATATGGGGACAATAGAAACTTACGATTAATGGGAACTAAATATAAAAAGTCATTTTTGTCAAACAAACTCTATTTTAAAGGATGATTGAACAATTTAATGTAGAAGTTCTTGTTACTATAAAGAGAACATTTGTTCTTAATACTACTATGGAATTTTATGCATAATTGCTATCTGGACCATTTGTTTACAATGGTTTTTTGTGCAAAAAACAGAACTGCATAGGATTGTCCATTTACTGGATTTTCTGTGGAAACATTTGCTGTTATAAAGAGCAACAGTGCCCTCCCACTTTCTCAGCTTTCTTGGTTTCAAAAGCATTTTTCCCATTGATTTCTTCCATAGGGATTTCATAAAATCCTTCTTAAGAGTTTTAAGCAATGAACCAAACCAAGCAGCTCCGAGGTGAATCACAATATTATCACAATTTATTTGAAGCAAATAAATAATTATATGAATACCACTGGATAAAAAGAACAAGCTACAAGACTGTGTACTTACCATGTTTAATGAGAGACATACAATCACATGAAGCACTGCGAATTGCGTGATTTACTTCAAACGACGGAAATATTTTAAACTATTGATTTAAAGTTGTTGATTATAAGTTTAGAGACACTATATTTCTGAGAGTGTAGGGAGACCTCAATTGTGTCATTCGCAGTGCTTCATGGGAGTTGGCGGTCGCTGCACAGCTCTGTTGGTGCACTTTGTTTGCCGCGATTATAAGACTGGTGGATCTTTCTCTGCAGGATCATGGGTAGTGTAGTTATTCACCACAAATTACGCTATTAAATGTGATTTTTGAAAAAATTAAGTTGAAATAACATGGACTGATGGCTACAACAAAAGCATATACCATCGATTAACAACCTCAGGGCTCACAGTAGTTCTGTCTTTAAAGCAGGGGCGGAGCCAGGAGTTTTTCACAGGGGTGGCCGGGCAGGGGCCAGCGATCAGTCTGTGGTGGCACAGAAATTTTCACGCAGCATTTTCGTATCGTCGGACAGTGGGGGGGGGGGGGGGAGGCTTGTTGGTGTAGAAAGCGGAGGCGCGTGGATACAAAAACGGAAGGGAGTGGATACAGTGACACACGGGACAGAGAAGTGCAAAGACCTTGGTGTGCGCACATGTTAAATCTCCTGTATGTTGCGGTTGTACAGAGACGGTTCCTCCTCTAAAAAACAAAATTGTGCCCAAGACAAAAAAATGACCAAAACGGCAATTGCGATTGGGGTGGCTAATGGGGCCCCCTAGCTCCATCACTACATTAAATGTTTATAAATTATCATTAAAAATCAATGCCTCTAGGAACAATTAATGGGATTTTTACTTCCGGACCCTGCACATAATAGCGGAATACTCTTAAGCCCTATAGTAAGTTGTAACTAAATTAACATGTTAGTCACTAAGGTAAGGACGCACCTGCCAGTGAACTCAATATGCCAATCTATAATACAAAACCAATAATTTGTTAGAGCAAATGTGGATCTACAGTAACCGCTGTTTAAATTCATGGATGTGGAAACCTTAATCTTGAGTCTAGAGTGCACTCTTGTTTTTTCATCTTGCTAAAATATTACTTAGCACAAAGGTCCCAAGAGATGCTGATGAACAAAGGGACACTGTCTGCACACCCAGTCCAACTCTCTTCAGGCCAGGAGTGATAATTAGGCGAGGATCTGCACGCGCCCAGAGTGTCTAAACACACATAACACAGACAAACAAACATCTACCAAACCGACTAACCCAGCTCAGCTCTTCATCAATGCAAAAAATTGCATAAAACACGCCTCACTTCCTGGCAAAACCATTGAGACGGGCAAAAACAACTGAGTCACAACATCGCCGACTTAAGATGCGTTCTCATGTCTCGAGCGTTTGAACTGCAGCCGCATGCTTCCCGCGCAAGCTCATGCCAAGCGTGCCAAACCTTCATATGTCTCCCATTTCGACATGAGTAGATATTTCGTGATTCTTATCTTTAAAATCAAAGAGAGAAAGAAAGAATGAAAGAAAGAGTGCAGTGTAAACAACCCCTAACAAATGTCCTGTTTCATGTACAGTAGGCTGAACGTGGTGATGTGGATTTAAAGTAGATGCAACTGGTGGAAAGAAACTAAAAAAAAAACATCCTCAAGTTTGGGAAAATAAGATCTGCAACAATTTTCCACCACAGGCTTCTCAGAGACTAAAATCGCAAGCCCTGACAAGACAATAGTATCCAACTGGTTAGAAGTAATTACAAGTGTAAATGAAATGATGGAAGAAATTACCATTTTAGAGGTTGTAAACAGCACCCAGTGTGCTTTCAGAATTGCTGTGTACCCTTCATTAGCGAGGTGGTGGTGAAATGCAGACTGACGTAGTGAAAAGTCGAAGGTTTTTTCTTCGCTGTCTGTCATTCTGGATAAGGCATGTTGCCAGCTCTTGTCAGATGCTGTAGGCACATTGTTGGCCATAGACATAGCATGGGTGTGCTCAAAACAATTACTCATTGTCACTGTCAGGTTGTCTTCTAGTCTCCAGGATATACTGTGGAGAGATGAGTCTTCCTCTACTTTAACATATCTGCATCTGTAGAGGTCAGGTCCTAACCCTTGTTTATTAAAGTAACAGTTCACCCAAATATAAAAATTCTAACATTGATCATGTTTACATGCACTTGGTTGCAATGGTTTATTCCAGGGTTTTTGCATAAAGCGCCGTTCTGAAACGTTATGTAAATGAGAACGGCGATTTCCTTACAATGTTTCGTATCGTTGGGATAAAGGGATTTAGAGAAAGTGGTTCGAGGTTTCTCCTCGAGAACGTGGCTTAATGTGGCCACGTAAACACATAAGCTACGTTCTGATGGATGTCTGAAGTGTGTGCATGTGTGTGGGACACACCAAATAACAAACATCATAGGATGAAGCCCAACAAAAAGTCAACACGGCAGAAAGAATTCAACATTTCTTGCAGTACAGAGGGAAAAGCACATACACTGTAAACTATACCCATTTGTACTACCAATGAAAAATATTGACTGTCCCTCACATTCGTGTATATGCGCTTGTACACTGGGGGAATCCCAGAGTTTTATGTAAGAGGGAAACCCCATTAATGAAGTGCAATTCCACTGCAGGTCGTGATAGAAAGTTAAGGTTACAAACACAGGAACAACTCTGGAATATCTGGAAATAAAGCCAAGCAATGGAGAATAAAATAGTGAAATCTTCCTCGGATACCATGTTTTTTATTTACACAAGTGTCGCGTGGAAATTACGTTGCTGTGAAGAAAGCTGCTTACTGACTGAGCTGCATGTATATGGGAGTAGAGAGTAAAGATACACTGCATGTCAATGGAAATGCCACTTTCTCGCAAAAAAAACAGCTTTCTCGCAATAAGCCACTTTTCTGATGTCCATGTAAACGTAGTCAGTATTTACTCTCCGTCATGTGATTCAAAATCTGTATTCTGTTGTTGTTTTCTGTGGAAATCAAAAGGAGATTTTTAAGAAACTTCACTTCAAAAATCAAGCTCTCAAATCTTACTTGCACTTGTGTTTAATTAAAAAAAAATTCCTTGGATGCAACGGCAAGTGGCATTGGTTCTCACATGTCATGTGATGATCGTGATGCAGTGCATTTGAAAAAAGTGATCACAAATGAGATAAAATCTTTTGTCCTTTACATGGTCACTATCAGTGTTGGGTGTAATCTGATTACAAAATAGTTAATGTAATATAATTACTTTTACTTTAAAAGTAGTGTAACACATTACATTTTAAATTTGAGTAATCAGATTACAGATTACTGATTAAATTAAAGCTGCACTATGTAAGATTTTTTGGTTCAAAATGTACAAATTGCCATTATTGATTGAGTATAAACAATCAGTTCAAAACAATGTCCTTACCTTACCCCAATTCACTACAGTAAGCTTATAAAAATGATTTGTATTTTGAGCTGTCGGGTTCAATTTGGTGCAATATCGCTGGCTTATGACATTCATCCTTGCGTCATTATGTCATGTCCACACACACAGGAAAGTGCCGGCTGTCTCTTGTTCCGGCTGGAGAAACTAACTACGCTGCTGAGCTCATTTCAGTAACACTCACACAGATCAGGACATCATCGTTGCAGTCTTGATGGATGTTTATCTGTTATCTGTTTGGCGAAGTAGTTTACCGGCTATAATGCATGGATATGTTGTCTGGTTGGGTTGTTGAAGCTTATATTGCTTGTCATGCTTGTATGAATTGAACATTACTCGTGTGTTAACCGATCGCGCTGTATCTACGTTGTCGGGGGAAGTTACTGTGACATGTTTACTAATATTTATGACTTCTGAAATTGACTTCTTGTAATTGTTATATTGCATATTTAAGCATATTATTTTTTACGTTTAATAAAGTATATTTTATCCCCATCATTATTGAATCCTTGTTTTATGTTTTTAGTCGAACTATTGTTGTATGGAAAAGAGCTGTGTTTCCTCTAAAATGTTCTTTTGCATTTCAACAGAAGAAAAACAACAACAGAATACGGGTTTCAAACATCATGAGGGTGAATAAATGATGACAGAATTCAAATTTCTGGGTCAACTTTTCCTTTTACTCAAATACAAATTCTACCATAATGTCTTCCCCCATTTCTGTTCCTTCCCCACTTAACACAAACAAAATGAAGACAAACGCACAACAGTGATAGCTTAGTTTAAACCATGTGA
Organism: Myxocyprinus asiaticus; assembly: GCF_019703515.2. Taxonomy (NCBI): domain Eukaryota; kingdom Metazoa; phylum Chordata; class Actinopteri; order Cypriniformes; family Catostomidae; genus Myxocyprinus; species Myxocyprinus asiaticus. The sequence goes on from NC_059350.1 coordinate 5,023,456, forward strand.
GATGCATAGAAACACACAAAAACCCACATGCTTTAAATCCCTATTGACCTGTCAGATGTTCCATCCTCCTTCCCAAAAATCAGGAAAAACATCTCCACAAAATTACCACACACCACAGTGTCTTGAGTAAACACACATGTTGTTCCCTGCTTTACAGTCATTGGCAGGCCTCCCATATGAATTGATTGGAGACCATTTACACATTGGGATCCAATCAGACCTTCTTTTTTTTTTTTTTCTACGCCAACACATTCCTGAGTCACTTATACACATGGCTCTTTTTTTTCCAAAAAAATCTGACACCCTAATGGACAGACTTCTCAGCTTGATGAAGAGAGTCATAGTCAACATTTTTGGATGATTAAAGGATCTACAGCTGGTGATGAGTCACTAAATAGGCCACATGTGATTGTATTTTTTGATTGAATACAAATTTGACTGTCTCTTCATAAAGAGCAGAGTGTATTAGTTACGTCTTAACTGTTAAGACATGTTTACAGAAAACACGCCCCTCCCAACACTCATCTTTCTGATCAGGATGAGGTAAAAAAAAAAAAAAAAAAAGGATATTTCAACAGAAGCAGATGCTGTTTCTTTAACAACTCATTTTCCATTTGCTTGTACATTCAAACACTGTAAATATATCTTAAATATAAATGTAGGGGGCCTGGGTAACTCAGCGAGTAAAGACGCTGACTACCACCCCTGCAGTCGCGAGTTCGAATCCAGGGTGTGCTGACTCCAGCCAGGTCTCCCAAGCAACCAAATTGGCCCGGTTGCTAGGGAGGGTAGAGTCACATGGGGCAACCTCCTCGTGGTTGCTATAAAGTGGTTCTCGCTCTCGGTGGGGCGTGTGATGAGTTGTGCGTGGATGTTGTGGAGAATAGCGTGAATCCTCCACACGCACTAGGTCTCCGCGGTAACGCGCTCAACAAGCCACGTGATAAGATGCGCGGATTGACGGTCTCACACGCGGAAGCATATATATATATATATATATGTAGGAATGACAATATTCAATGCATATCTTGACAATTAAACATGTATTGACTCTGTATTTAAATAAAAAGCTGGCAGTTACAGGTGCAAGAAATGAACTGTAAAAAAATACAGCGACAATGTTTTATACATTAAGGAATGTCATTTTGGAGACTGTATATTAAACAGTTCATAACTGCGTACATGTGAGAAAGGAATAATGTTAATGTACCACCCTATCTGAACTGCAATATTTTGCAAGGTACTTTAAAATGTGCTGATAACCACAATAATTACCCAGGTGGTACAACAAAAGGCCAAATCATAAATTGCCATCCCCCAAAAATATGGCCAATATTTGTAGAAGGCCAATATACAAAGAAAAACAAACAAAAAAACAAGAACACAAACATAATTTTACTAATATTTTACTGTTAAAGCACAAGTTCTGTCTTGTTAATATAATATCATCTTTTACAGTAAATTATAAAGTGATATATAATTTTTACTAACAAAATCTTATCTTATAACTGTAAATTGTGAGGTGAATCATTAGTTTTACTCATAAAAAATGTAATTTTACAAATATTTTGCCATAAAAACACAAGTTTTGTGTTGTTAAATATAATATACATTTTTATCATAAATTATGCTATTCATACTTTTTACTTATAAAAAAAAAAAAAAAACACAATCTTACCAATATTTTATTATAAAAGTACATGTATTGTCTTGTTAAATATAATACACATTTCTATATAAATTATAATACTTTTTAGGTATACACAACATAATTTTAACCATATTTTAACGTAGAAGTACAGTATTGTGTTGTTAAATATAATGTACCTTTTATTAAAAAAAAATGGTTTTACTCATAAAAAACATTTTACTAATATTTTTCTGTAAATGTACGATTATTGCTTTTTTAAATGTACATTTTTAAATTTTTTCTTATAAAAAACTATTTTACAAATATTTTACTGTAAAAGTACATGTATTGTCTTTTTAAATGTAATTTTTATAGTAAATAAGGTGATTAATACTTTAAACTTATATTAAAAAAAATTACAATATTTTACTGTAAAAGTACTGTATGTCTTGTTAAAAATTTGACCATAAATTATAAGGTGATTTATACTTTTACATATAAAAACATAATTTTAACAATATCTTACTATAAAAGTACATGTATCGTCTTGTTAAATATTGTAAAAATTTTCACTGAATATGCTAAGGAACTTTTTCTGTAGATTTTTAACTTTCTTGTTCCAATAAAATTACCAAATTTTTTCACTGTGCTTAAAAATTCATATCGTCCACAATGCATTACTTCATTATTTAGACACTTTCTCAGTCTCTCTTTCAATATCTGTCAAACTTCTCTTCTTTAACTGTCATACTTCTCTTACTCTCTCCGTTTCTCTCTTTCTCATGCACGCATACACACATGTATGCACTGGTCTTTACCCCTTAAATATACCCTGTGCAATGCAAGTACACAGGCAGAGACTAAGCAGTCCAGTCCTGGGGAAGGCCAGTGACTCAGTGCGACTCACATACATTCGCAGACTGAAACAAGAGAGTGTTTCTTTTATATTCTCAAATATTCAGACAGCCTTTGAACTGATGAAAGACACACCGACAGAATAAACAAAAGCACACATTTAAAACAAATTTAAACAAATTCTCCGATTCCACTGGGAAACCCCAAGACTGCCCATCTCCACAAGCCAAATTCTGTGATACGGTCCACAGCCTTCCAGAAAATACTGTTGAAGATGATTTTACTGAGACCAAGGGAAACTTTAGGGGGGGAATCCAGCTCATCCCCCCACCCACGTCCTCACCTGGGGGGGAGTAAATGGAATCTGGGCATGGTTAAGCAGCTTGTGGTCAGGGACTTCCAGGTTTAAACAATTATGCAGACCAGAGCTCTACAGCTCTCTCCCTTTATTTCACTTATAGATAGGCTTGGCCAACCATGCGTCTAAGTGTAGTTGCACTTTATGCACTGTTCTAAGATCAGCTTAACCAGCCCATGCCCTGAACTTTGCAATAACAGAAAGAACACTCAACTATATCCAGTTCTGTAATTAAGTCCATGATCAGAATGAGGTCATTGCACTGGTCTGAATTCACTTTAACTGTTGTTAAATTCAGACTCATAAAGTTCTGTTTCCAACGGCAATAACGAAAAACAAACAATCCCCAGAGAAACTTTAACATGCAGCTTCTCACTCATATCTTGTGGTTGTAAATTGTGAAGATGTCTCCGCCCTGGGGGTAATGTACTGAGAATATTGGAAAATGCACCCTTGAATACTACACAACGGTGGATGTTTGTGGATGGACACAAACACACACTACATACACTTCTGGACAAAAAAATTAATTTTAACGAGACTTTACTTTCTAGAAGTCCACATGGAAGGAGTCCACGCTAAAAGTGCCTGAAATTGAAGAAACACCCCTCAAATTGTGTATTGTGTTTAATGGAAATCTGTGGTGGAAATTATTTGTTTTTTACATTTTTGAAATAAAATGGCAGACTCCTTTGTCTCTCAAAGGCTAATTTCATAGTTAACATTTTATGTATCCTAAATAAACACAATGAATTTTTTTTTTTTTTTTTTTTGCAGCTTAATTGGAAATAATTCCCAATAAAAATATTCTGCTCTCCATTGATATTTACCTTGAATTTTCTTTGTTTTCTTCAAACATAATTTGTCAAACATCATATTTAAATATCAAGCATGCTCTTCACTGACAATTTTATCGACTTGGTTAACATGTACACTAACTTTTGAAAAAACCTAATGAGGGGCAAAATTGTTTGGTGTGGCGGATATGATGCCACAACTGTGTGACAGTCGTATTTTTTGAAAAACTGACAAAAATGTTTGTCAAAAAATAAATATTGAAATGGTTTATGGTTATTTCACTCTTTGTTTAGGTCATCATAGTTTTAAACATGTATTAATTCATATTTTTATTATAGATTTTCACAATTTACTATTGAAATTCTGGGTCTGGGACAAGTCTAAAACAGTCAAATCTATTAAAAGGCATTTAAAATAAATGAAAAGATGGTAAAAAGTTTCTATGCCAGTTTTAATGTGACCTTCATATAACAAACAGAAAACACCCATAAATAGTCTTGCACAGCCAGACTTATAATAATAAGCATAAGTATGGTCCATATTGCAGCTTATTCTGTCCAAGAACTGCCCCACTTAAACAGAAAGAAAAACATATGACTGACATGTAAAGTAACCAACCACAGTTTGTTGTCTTTACGTTCCATTTTTATCTGGAATAGTTGATACCTCAGTGTAGTCCAACATGGAACAAACTCATTCAAAATTACAGTACAGCAGTGTGAGACTGTGATCGGTCTTAGAGAAAAACTGAATTTATGTCCAGATTATTTCTTCACAGATATATATACACTCACTTAGCACTTTATTAGGAACACTATAGTCCTAATAAAGTGCCCGACGTGGTCTTCTGCTATTGTAACCCAAGGTTCGACGTGTTGTGCATTCTGAGATGCGATTCTGCTCACTACAATTGTACAGAGTGGTTATCTGAGTTACCGTAGCCTTCCTGTCAGCTCGAACCAGTCTGGCCATTCTCCGTTGACCTCTCTCATCAACAAGATGTTTCTGTCCACAGAACTGCCGCTCACTGGATGTTTTTTGTTTTTGGCACCATTCTGAGTAAATTCTAGAGATCAGCAGTTACAGAAATACTCAGAACAGCCCATCTGGCACCAACAATCATGCAACATCCAAATCACTGAGATCACATTTTCCCCCATTCTGATGATTGATGTGAAAATTAACTGAAGCTCCTGACCCGTATCTGCTTGATTTTATGCTCTGTACTTTTGCCACATGATTGGCTGATTAGATAGTCGCATATATAAGTAGGTGTATAGGTACAGTGCTTGTGGATATCTTAACTTTCTAATAAGTGCCTCCAACCAATAACCTACAGTCGCAAACTTTACCAAATCGTGTGGTTCCAGCCAATCAGATTGGAAATGCACATTTATAGATGGCCACTTTTGTATGCAATCTGCATCAGACAGTCGTGCCGTATTAGGCTAGGATTAATGAATAAATGAGTGAAAAGAGAATAAAATGATATTCGCCCCATAAATCAGATGGAGCAAATGAAGGCAGAGGGAGTTGAAGAGAGTTGCATTACTTTGCCAAGCCTCTACAGCTGGTGTTCCTGAGCTAGTGCGTCAGAAAGCCTATTCCCAGACATGCGTGTGCATTCATACGCACCACTTCCACACACACTTCTGCTTTGGCAGGAGTTAGAAGGGGGGTTGTACTATATATATATATGCCTCAAATTGATGGCAGAGAATATTGTGCTCCTTCATATTATATTTGATGTACTACTTACTTTTTTCCCATTTTATTAAATCGCAATCCCCAGGGTCATCTTCACAGGCCTTCTGCTGGTATCCACAGCAACAGGCATGGACTGTGTTCAGAATGGAATTCTAGCTTATACTTGCAGAATACTATGCAGTATAAACTATTTTTTATTATATGTGCATACAGTGTGCACAACAGCATGCATACATTATACTGCAGAAATAGCAATGTTCATTTAGTCATTAGTTATCTCAGACACAAATTTCCAGAACATCTTGTAAGGGCTGATTGGGAAGTGTTTCTGGGGAATGCAAAAGGCATTTACTCTTTTTTTGGTTCTCAACGTCCGCCTTTACTGCAAAGGAAAAGGAAGTGAAAAACAGTAGCCTGTACACAGAGGAAACAGTTAGAGCCATTTCTGCACCATCCACTGAGCAATTCTCTTTAACGAATGGCACAAAGAACAATATCAGGACCCAAGAGCAATATCAAAACTGGAACTTAGGTAGAGCTCAGTGAGTTTGAAGTGGATCAAAGCACTTATCAAAATATCTAAGGAAATGTAGGATTGTTTTGAGGTTATGATAGTGGTGCATCTGTTGAACATCCAAACCAATGAGGTGCTTAATTCAGCAGTACGAAGCCGAGTCCAAAGTGGGGTCCAAAAACAACAAGTCGCAGCAAGTATGTATCTCAGGAGCCAAAAGCAGATGCAAATTCCCAGAAACCATGAATGGGAAATATAATGTAGTGCACAAGAGTCACCATTATAAAAGAAAACAAGTGGAATTTGTGGCTTGTCAAGTTCAACCACTTTTTGACAGGATGTTTTATATTGTTCCCAACTGTCCAAGGCTACTAAAAAGCAGCATGTGGTTTTGAGGAATTTCAAATGAAATGAGACAGCAGAGCCCGTTGTTTTAATTAACAATTACTTTCTTAATTATTCCTCTCTTCTGAGGAAACGTCCATTAACACACAGTATATGGCTGTGTAAAAGCACCCTTGGTTTCCCTATGAGTGCGAACAGTGTCAGTTGGTGAGAGAAATGTGTTGACAGAGGATTGGAGAATGAATCTGTCTGATTCATGGATTGCTTCACTCATCTCTTGTCCCCAATTGACGTCAATAACCATAACAGAAAAAGTCTCACCTTTTGAAACATTGAGCCAAATGTGCCAAGTTCACACATCCGCCGTGCAACTATTGCAAGATCGTTGTTTCCTTGACTGATGGGTCAGTGGAATTAATATATATTTAAATACCAATATATTTTAAGTTTGATGAAGGTTAATTTTAGGACAGACATATGTCAATTTCCGTACAAATACAGCATGATAAACACTAATCATTACTGTAAGCACTGACAAGATTTTCTCAAATGTCAACGTCAGTCTGTTTGACATTTTTTCATTTGATTAATAGTAAATTTTTTGATGTATTGCTAGTACAAATATCTACAGACATAACTAAAATGGCAGTTGTTAAATTGGTGCATTGTCAATAAAACATTAAATCAAATTAAATCAATTAAAACCTAGCTTTCAGATGACACCAGGGAATAGATAAAGGAGTAAGTCACTTGTGGTCATATAGTGATTTTACCACAGGTAAATGGGGCATTTAAAGGCACGATGCAAATCAGAAATACATGGGAATCCGTTTTTTCTTTTTATAAAATAAAATAAATATATACTTTTTTAAACAATGGAAACAGCAATAAAAAAATACACTAATGTTTTAAAAATAATTAATAATATTAAATAAATATAATATATTATATAATTTTATTTATATATATATATATATATATATATATATATATATATATATATATATATATATACACATATATGCTGTATATTTATAACTGTATACTGTATATAAAGTATTTATATTATATAATATATATATATCAGTATATATATATATGATTATATTTATATAAAATGTTATATTTATTATATCTATTTATCTATATATAAAATATTATATTATATATAATATTAAATATAAAATATTATAAATTCTTCCACAAAATATAATAATTAATTAGCTTAACTGTAGGCATATTTTGGTTGCCATATATAAATATATAATATGCGGCACAGGTGTGCATTTATCAACATTTTACAATGGCTTCAAAAGCAGCTCATCCAAACAGTGTGTATTTTAGTGTTTATGGACTAGCCTCATTGACTTTCACTGTAAGTGCCTTACTATAACTGTGATTTTGCTTTTTTTTTCAATAAACAAAGGACAGGTCTAAAACATTTTAAGCTCCAAATATCATATTAAAGCAGCATAAAAGTAATCCATATGACTCCAGTGGTTTAATCCATATCTTCAGAAGTGATATGATAGGTGTGGGTGAGAAACATCAATATTTAAGAACTTTAATATAAATTCTCCTCCCTGCCAAGTAGGTGGTGATATGCACAGAGAATACGCTTCACCAAAAACAAAAGAAGAAGAATGTGAAAGTGAAAGTGGAGATTTATAGTAAAAAAGGACTTAAATATTGATCTGTTTCTCACCCACACCTATCATATCGCTTCAGAAGACATGCATTTAACCACTGGAGCCATATAGATTACTTTTATTCTTCAAAACATTTGGGTCACCATTCACTTGCATTATATGGACCTATAGAGCTGAAATATCCTTCTAAAAATCTTCATTTTGTGTTCAGCAGAAAAAAGAAAGTCAAATACAATACGTTTGTGTGTTGTGCATCACTACACAGTTCAGAGTGTTAAGAGGAAGTTACAAGCATGCAAAACACACACACACAATCACATCACTAGTGAGGGCCACAGAGTTTGCTCATCTCCTGTTGCCATGGCAACGATGACAACTGATCAGAGGCAGACTGATTATAAATGGTTAATTTCGCAGGTGCTCGTTACAGTTTGTTAAGGCGAACCCCTCTGATGCAGATTAATGAGACAGATTAACATTCACATTTATAGCTGTTAAGATTGCCGTTCCGATAACATGGAACCGTCTATGGGACAGAGAGAAAATAACAGAAAGGTTCTGATGTGACAATTCTCACCTTGAGCCCACACCTGGCAGCCGCCACCACAACATCAACAATTCTGTACGAGAACAAACCTTGGTCTGATTTTTGTTCTTACTGTAAAAGTAGACCTGAGTCCATATAAGGGGAATGAACTGACTCTGCTTGGAGAAGAAGGAGAGAAAGAGATGCAGAGTCAGTGAGAGAGATAGTAAAGAGCTGTTTAACCGTTTAAGTGCCAGACAGAATTGAGTGTCCTGTGGTCTGACTGACTAAAAGCTCTCAGCATTTCCTCTCTCTGTCTCACTTTAAGAGTTTCAAGAATTGGCAACTCGCTCACGAGACCGCCACACACCACACGCCCTAATGCACCACACCTGTTTTCTGCAGCTCCTCATTCGTCTATATGCATGAGTGGGGCTTGATATTTCAGTCATCGTTGTGGTACATAGAGGGAAATTCAAGCATTACTAAATATTTCAGCTATAGTCTATATACCGATTTTTAGCATTTGAGTGAGAATTTAAAAAGAAAACACAATTAACCACAAAGAAAGCCACCTAAAGAAAAACACTGGAGACAACTGATATGGACTCCCAATTCTCAGATGTTTCTCCTGAGAAAAAGACACCAGTAACCTCTCATGTCTTCTCTAGAGTTTCAGATGAGATCTCAACAATGTCTCAGATGTGCTCAGATTTGCCAAGATACCAAAGTCAGATTTTTGAATTTGAACTCAAACATATGATCTGAGCTATGCAATCCACATTCGTTTGATATAGCTCTATATTGTAACTGTATGCCAATCATTGTCTAATTTGTATATAGTTTTATTTATTTTAACTTTTTCAATTTTAGGTCATTTTTGGGCTGTCTCCTGCAATTTTTCAAACTTAAATGTAAAAGTTCACCATTTACACATACTGTGTTGGTCTCGTTTTTTCAACCCCCCAAATAAAAACAAAAAAGACTTAAATTATTCATAAATAATATTGGATATGTTTACAATCTTATAATGAATAGAATATTTTTATTGTTGTCCTCAATTTGTAAGCATATAATTCTGGTTCTGTTCACTCCATCTCCCTCCAAAAAGTCTTATTTTATTCAACTAAATGGCAGCAAGTACTCGAAAAAAAATATTTATCCTCTATCACCTTACGTCACAAAATGCCGATCTGAAATGTAGGTGGCGCTCTAATGCATTTTAGCCCTCACAGATGTGTTCGACCATAGACATTCAATCTAATTTACAGTTCATGCACCACCTCCATTGTTTCATAGAATATCTCGGCCTCTGAGTGGACTTGAAGCTCAATCTAGGTGTCATTAGAAAGCTGAGATATATAACATTTTAGTTGATAACATATTTTTCAGATGATTTGTTTAGCATGCTTTTCCTGCTGGGCCGCATATTTTAGTCTGGACATCTAAGATATAACATTGGATTATTCACATTATATATATGATATGACATTATTTTTGCGACATTACGTGGTTATTACACTTATAGCGGCAGTTCCGAGGTGAAATGTCTCCCAAACAGATTTTTTTAAGGTTAATGCTTTATCAAGTTTTAAATAAACAAAACTGACCTCCCTACCCTAAACCTTGATGATGAAAGATGAAAAACATAGCTGCTGAAGCAACCATGACATTTTGTGGTGCTTTTGTAACACTTTCGGCTCACGTGTTGATTCACATGCTCTTCAGGACTCATACCCCGGTCCTTTGCATTGCAAGTGCAACGCTCTATCAGTAGTGCAATTTGATCACACTCAAAAAAGCTTGTAAATGTAGTTGGTATGTAATGCAAATGTTAAAATGAGTCATGTGCTATAGTAAAAGTGTTTAGATATCATAAGATAGCATTGTTTGAGAAACACAGTGAAAAGTAAGTGTTTCTGAAACGATAATCTGCCGTTTTACTCGTGATTTGTGTGAAAGTCCATAAAAGTCATTGTTGTTGTAGCGCCTCTAGTGTTCATTTCACCAGGAAACTGCCACGATATGTACAACCCTGTAAAACTAATTTTGCTAAAATGTAGGTATAACAACGTGATTCTATGAGACCAGGTTGCGATCTAAACTCTGTCAAAGTACAGTATTTGATGCACAGGTGCATCTGAACAGCAGCAGATATTGTTAGCGTGCCATGTCATGAGTGAGATCTAGTACAGAGAGGAATACTGAGAAATCAAAATTAATATGTTTTGTAGAAAATAGCATGACTCTTCGTACTAAAACCCTGATGTTTATCAAGGCATCTGACAGCTTCAGACATCATCTGCGGAAAAGCTGCAGGAGCCGGCCCAGTTCACACACTGAATGGCGCTTTCAGTTTCTCGACAAAACCCACACACACTCATACACACACATTAACATAACCACAGGTGACATGGCATTTTTCTTGTTGTTCACACTCACAAACAGACTTGTGGTGCAAGTGTGTGTGTATGTGTGTGTGTGTGTGTGTGTGTGTGTGTGTGTGTGTGTGTGTGTAAATATATGGAAATTCACTTGTTGAGTAACATAGGCTGATGTGATTACATGGTAGTCTGAGTGTACATGCATGGATGAATCGCATGAAGCCTGTCAAGAACATTTACGGGTTATATTTCACCCCAAAATCTAAAATAAGAAATGATGTATTGCAGAGATGAAGACTATTTTTAGAACCATTAAGATTTTTGTTTGACATAGCATATTTGTAAAACAATTGTCATTAATGTATGCTTACATTTTTTTTAATAAAATCACAATCCCAAAAATCATAATGGTCCTGAAATAGGCTTCTTTGTCTCAATGTATTTCTTTCTTTATTTTTTGATTCAAAATGTCCATGACAGGTTTTGTATGATTCACCCACATGTATGTATGTACTAACGAGGACGGGTGATGGGAAGACACAAAGCTGGAACACAATTTGGGCGATCAGACCACACCAAGATGACTGAGCCACATCTCTGTGCACAATTGGGGGCTTAAAAACACAGCTGGGTCACACAATTAATACCACAGAACACTCTTAGGGAAACATATGCGAACAGACGATGCTGCTTTATAAGCAGATGTACTGCTCTGTAATTCTGACACTCACTGTGATGAGAAACACATGAGAGTAGAATGCTGATCATCTAATTGGTATGCTATCACATTACAGCTTTATGAAATCATTCATAGGAAAAGCTTTTTCGTTTACATGTTTTGTTTGGTCATTGTGGGAACTTGGGGTAATCAAATTAAAGCAAACATACTGTATATATACACCAATCAGCCACAACATTAAAACCACCTGCCTTATATCGTGTAAGTCCCCCTCGTGCCGCCAAAACAGCTCTGACCCGTCGAGGCATGGACTCCACAAGACCTCTGAAGGTGTCCTGTGGTATCTGGCACCAAGACGTTAGCAGCAGATCCTTTAAGTCCTGTAAGTAGCAATGTGGGGCCTCCATGGATCAGACTTGTTGGTCCAGCACATCCCATAGATGCTCAATCGGATTCAACAACTTGAACTCTTTGTCATGTTCCTCAAACCACTCCTGAACAATTTTTGCAATGTGGCAGGACACATTATCCTGCTGAAAGAGGCCACTGGCCATCAGGGAATACTGTTGCCATGAAGGGGTGTACATGGTCAGCAATGATGTTTAGGTAGGTGGTACATGTCAAAGTAACATCCACACGAATGCCAGGACCCAAGCTTTCCCAGCAGAACATTGGCCAGAGCATCACACTGCCTCTGCCAGCCTGCCTTCTTCCCATGGTGCATCCTGCTGCCATCTCTTCCCCAGGTAAACGACGCACATGTACCAGGCTGTCCACATGATCTAAAAGAAAACATGATTCATCAGACCAGGCCACCTTCTTCCATTGCTCCATGGTCCAGTCCTGACACTCACGTGCCCATTGTAGGTGCTTTCGGCAGTGGAGAGGGGTCAGCAGGGCACTCTGACCGGTCTGCGCCTATGCAGCCCCATACACAGCAAGCTGCGATGCACTGCATGTTCTGACACCTTTCTATCATGGCCAGCGTTAAGCTTTTCAGCAGTTTGTGCTACAGTAGCTCTTCTGTGGGATCGGACCAGATGGGCTACCCTTCATTCCCCACGCGCATCAATGAGCCTTGGGCGCCTATGACCCTGTCGCCGGTTCACCGGTTGTCCTTTCTTGGACCACTTTTGGTAGGTACTACCCACTGCATACCAGGAACACCCCACAAGACCTGCCATTTTGGAGATGCTCTGACCCAGTCGTCTAGCCATCACAATTTGGCCCTTGTCAAAGATGCTCAGATCCTTACGCTTGCCCATTTTCCTGCTTTCAACACATGAAATTCAAGAACTGACTGTTCACTTGCTGCCTAATATATCCCAACCCTTGACAGGTGCCCTTGTAACAATATAATCAATGTTATTCACTTCACCTCTCAGTGGTTTTAATGTAGTGGCTGATCAGTGTATACTGTATATAACGTGCCTGGGTGAGTGAAGACAGACACAGTGGGTGTGGCATCAGCAGACTGATCACACTGTGAATTCGCTGACAAGAGGTGGAAATTTTAGCCGCTGAAATCGGTCTGTGCTTGCCGAAATTCAAATGACTGCCCCCAGTGGCCGAAGTTGGAAGTGTTGTTGAATGTATGGGCACATTTGAGCTCCAGTTTCTGGGTGAAATGTCTACAGAGTATCACCAAAAGTGAGTTTTATTTTTAGTTGTAAATAACGTAATAAATTTAACAGGAATGCATACCCACTAACGTAACCGACACTGGAGTAAAAATTTAGAGCGAAAATGCAACCTCTGAATCACACTCACCATTGTTTATGTGAACATGATAACTTCCTGGTTCCCCAGGAGCAGAACCCATCTTGGAGGTCAGTAGCTCTACAGTAAAAACGTGTTCACACTTAAACTGAATTGAATCAAAAATGTCGAAAAAGATATAGCTGCAGACAGACCTCCAAAAAGGGGTGGGAGCTCCAAACCACCAACAGAGGTATAGGGGGCCCCTAACCTAACCCTTTCCATAACCCTAACCAAGTGTGGAAGTTGGATTTCCCTTTTGGAGTAAGTGCAACCCCCTTTTGGAGTAACTCCGCCCCTATATGGGGTAACCCCGCCCCCATTTGGAGATCTCCAGCCTGCAGCTATATGGGGGTTGATTTCAGTGTACATGATCTTTCGGAAGCAACAAGTCAATTTCAAGTGTAATCATGCTGGCTGTTAGACCTCAGAAAAGGGTTTATTTTAAATAAAATGCACATAAAATATTACAAATGGGGGAAATTAAGTCTTCGTGGGGATTATTGTGACAAATAAAGTGGGAAGGTGGTGTCCTCACTGTGCTTGCTCTTACAAAAATTGAGATTTCATGGCAAACTTGCCGCAAATTCACCACTGATTATTTCCACGTGCAAATGAGCTTTGCAGCAAACTTGCGGCAAAATATTCATTGTCACCAAAAGTTTGCTGCAGGTTCACCACTACTGGTGAAGAGCTGCAAACTTCATGCAAACATTTGCAGCAAATCACAAGCTCATTTGCATGTGAAAATAATGAGTGGCAAATTTGCGGCTAGTTTGCCAGAACTCTTGATTTTTTGTAAGGGTTAGCATTGTGAAGGTGGGGGCAGAAAAAGAGGGTTTGGTCCAGTTTAGTGGTGTAGTCTGGTGGTCATGCGCGCTTCCCCCCAGTCTGTTTTGTTTCAGTTTTCCACAGCATTTTCAACATAAAGGTTCACTTCCTGTTTGGCAACTTCACTAGCAATTGATTGCAGATTCATTGGAGAATGGGGAAGAAAATTAAAAATCCATTAGGTCACTTTTGTGAGGTTTGGTCTGAAGATCATCTTACCAATTTTGGTGAATAATGGGCAAAATGCATAGCTGGAATAATAAAAAAAAAAAAAAACAATATCCAAAATGGCAGAAAATCTAGTTGATCTAGTTTAACACTTGTTGCACTGAACTCGGTTTGCCCCAAGGAACCAGAGTACAAAAAAAATAATTCTTTATTATAATAATGACTGAGCCACAATTTAAACAGCTTCAATTTCACTAATTGTGGGTTGGAAGTTCTGCACAACGTACAATGTGGTATTCACATGACTTTTTTAATCAGTAGGTCACTGTGTCATTAGGTCATGTAGATCACTTTTATTTCCTCCTTCAAATGCTCAATTATTTCCGATCATGGGATGTGTAATCAGTGTGTGTGTGAGCGGGCGGGTTTGGGTGGTTTACAAGGAAATTTTTTTAGATTACAAACTGGTAATTACAAGGGTATTATGCTATAAATGTAGACATTTCTAGTGTCCCCATAATTCAAATCACTTAAAAAAAGATAAAAATGCAGAACGTTTTTTGTGAGGGTTAGGTTTAGGGGTAGGGTTAGGGGATAGAATCTATAGTTCATACAGTATAAAAATCATTATGTCTATGGAGAGTCCTGGCAATGATAGCCACACCAACGCATGTGTGCGTGTGTGTGTGGTTGTGCTCTCATTCACATACATCACCTAAGTGCAAAGCAACATGCATGCAGGCTGGCCAACCGCACATCTTCCTCTAGACATCACTCTCTATATCAAACTTTCACACATGTACGCACACACTTACTCTTCTTTGAATGAAACCCTTCTGCAGAGAAGCGAGTTCACACTAGTTTCTGGAAACGTCTTTTGATGTTTTCTGATATTGATTGATGAGTCTGCAGGGAACAGCATTCTACATGTCAATCAGTCAGCTCATTTGAGACTTACACGCACTGTATCACTTACAGAACATGAAGAAGATTAGTGATAACTTTGAGATGTGGGTGGCAGAGGGCAGCTTTGTCTTTGATGTGTGTTATCAGTTTTGGCAACTGTTGTACTCACATGGATGTACATCAGGCCTGTAAGCAAGAGGGAGTTTATCATTCGTGTTCAGCCTGAATTGAGGTTAATTATAAAACTGATAGCTCAGACTCTAAATTCTGATTTGATGAGCCATATTCAAAGCTGTTGTAAAAATACAGATGCACGTACACATGTGAATGCACATTTATATTAATGTGACAAGTTGCTACATTGCTTGACAACCATAAATGACTTAATGTATAATAGTAATAATAATACATTACATTGATGTGTTTTACTATATTGCTTTTACTGCAACATGATCACACAGGAAATAGACATGTTGCTCACGAAAGTTCACATACCCTGAAATCAAACTAATTCAGCTGAATTACTGACAAGCGGAATTCCCCAACAGACATTTTTGTCCCCAACAAACTTGAATCTATATCCCTGTAGAGCTGAAACACGGGTTTTGGTCCCAAAGAAACCAGGAAGTAACTGTATTTACATTAATAATGGTTAGCGTGGGGGGGCCAGGGCAGCTCAGTGAGTATTGACACCGACTACCACCCCTGGAGACGCGAGTGACTCCAGCCAGGTCTCCTAAGCAACCAAATTGGCCCGGTTGCTAGGGAGGGTAGAGTCACCTGGGGTAACCTCCTCGTGGTTGTGATTACTGGTTCTCGCTCTCAATGGTGTGTGTGGCAAGTTGTGTGTGGATCACGGAGAGTAGCATGAGCCTCCACACGCTGCGAGTCTCCGCGGTGTCATGCACAACGAGCCACGTGATAAGATGCTCGGAATGATGGTCTCAGAAGCAGAGGCAACTGAGACTTGTCCTCCCCACCCGGACTGAGGTGAGTAACCACGCCACCATGCGGACCAACTAAGTAGTGGGAATTGGGCATTCTGAATTGGGAGAAATTGATTTGTAACTAGTAGCACTTAATAAACATGAAAATAATAACTCTAGAGCAAATAGTTTTCCTAAAAATGTATGTCCACGTATGTGGACATTGGGACTAAGTTGTGAAATTTTAAATAATACCAAGCTTTTTGAGACGTTACAGACATTACATCAGAAATTAGCATAATTAATTGTGATACAAGTGTTGGCCAGCATCATGCAATCACTGACAACCATGTTAAAATAAAATTACATATAATAAATTCTGAATCTATGTATTGATTATCATTGTCTCATGTCTGCCAAACATATTGAATTGTTCAAACATCATCTGCAGCCTGAAACTGAACTATTGTTCGAATTTTAGGAGTGAATGCACATAGCTACATAAAGAGCTATAGGATGCCCCCTATTTAGTGAATGAACCTCCAGTGTGCTGTCTGTCTGCACTGGTCTCAGGACAGTTCAAAATACACCTTATTTTCATCGTAATTTCATATAAAGCCTCTGAAAGCAAAAATGTTCAGCTTTTGGATGAATCCAAGGAAATAATGTGTTAAAGTACACATGTGTACATTGTGTTTAACAGCTTGCCTTTTTGTGATAAATCACTCCAAATTTTAAAATGGCATATCGGAGACTCTAATCTTCTAACTCAAACAAGTTTTAATGTAAAAACTTAATTAGGTTTCCTACCAGATGTAGTTTTGTTGCCGTTTCTCCCAAAGACTGCTGTGGTCAGCACCATGTTGTTTTGTCACATGACTCCGTGCGTTGAAAGTTTAACCCTTTACTGTCAGCATAGAGTCTCCTGAAATGAGATCAGCTGGTTCAAATGAAATAAAATTATGCATTGCATATAGCAAAGCCAAAATACAATGTCCACCTATGTGTATGCAGGGTCACACAAGGTTAAGGCACTTTGTTACATGGTTCGATTGTTACACGGTTCACTTGTACCTCTTACCTCTTTGGGGATGCTCTTTAACATGCACGGACACTTCTGCTAATTTTAATAAGAGGAAGCATCCCAATGCTTCACAAAAATATAGCCAGACTAATGGCTAATTGGGGAGATCGAAGAGCACATTTCTGTTTTTCTTTTCCTTGTTCCTGTGGGTGTAGATTTACTGAAAAACTCTGGTTGCAACATTATATGATGCAACAGGGAGCATGGTGGCACTAAATGATACAAAATATTCCTACAAATAAATGTAAGAGCACACACAATTTACACTTACAGACATCATTTAAGTGAAACTATTTACTGTGAGAACACTACCACGCAGGGAAATCACCAACACTTCAAAAATGCCAAAAATATTTCAAAACACTTTCTAGACGTCTTCAGTGGCAAGCAATGACTGCTGCTCAGAAAATCCTCTTTAAAAAAAAAAATACCTTCACTGAAGGACAAATCAGCTTCATCTGTTGATGATTTTAAGGACATTTCTGTTTACTTTTGTGCAATATACATTCTTGGTTCAGTATAGGGTTGCCCCTTGATGCCTTATGTAAAATCTGGGTCCTGAAGCAAAACCAGTTGAGAACATAATGGATAGCATAGAAATCATTTAGAAGGAATGCTGTCTGAAATTAATAAAGCCCTTTGAGAACATCTGATGTCATTGCACCTGAAACACCTTTCTGCATTACTAAAAACAAATTCAAGATGCCATTGCGAAGGGGAATGTTTTTACAGAAATGTAGTGTGAGACAAATCTGGAGGCGACTGTGTTACAGGAAGAGAAATTAAAGGAAACCCAAACAGTGTCTGTGCTTTCAAATAGTATGAATACTCCCTCTTGCATCTGTGTGTGTGTGTGTGCTGTGATTTGTTTGGGTGTGTGTGGGACGTTAAAACACTGATACACCCTGATCTCACACCATCTGAAATGACATCACTTTTCATGACCTGTTGGTGACCCGTTGTCATTCCTGAGGCCCTGGATAAGAGTTCCTAAAATTAAATGTGACCTTTGACCTTTTGAAAAAGGAAAAATGTGCTTCTTAAAGGAATGCTATGGGTTCAATACAAGTTAAGCTCTATCGACAAGCATTTGTGGCATAATGTCAAAAAAATAAAATAAAAATAAAAAATAAAAAAATGCCACAAATGCTTGTCGATAGAGCTTAATTTACCACAACAACAACAACAACAAAAAAAAAAGGTTTTGACTTATCCCTATATATATTAAAAATAAATATAATAATAATCTGGGTTACAGTGAAGCACTTACACTGGAAGTGAATGGGGCCAGTGCATAAACATTAAAATACACACTATTTAAAAAGTATAGCCACAAAACGTAAACATTGTGTGTTGACATGATTTTAGTGCAATAAAATCAATTACTAACCTTGTAAAGTTATATCCAATATTACAACTTCTTTCTCATGATGATGTAACGCTGTAAACCCTGAAATCTGAATGAAGGACACGTCGAAATTAGCTTTGTGCTTTGTGTTTGGTTATAAACTTTATGCCACAAATGCTGCCATATATGTGAGGCGTCTATTTCTCAAACTAGAGACCCTGAGTCTTCTCTTTACTGTTGTACATGAAACTGGTGTTGAGCGGGTAGAATTCAATGAAGCTGTCAGCTGAGGACATGTGAGGCGTCTATTTCTCAAACTAGAGACTCTGATGTACTTATCCTCTTGTTTAGTTGTACATCTGGTCTTCCACATCTCTTTATGTCCTTGTTAGAGTCAGTTGTCCTTTGTCTTTGAAGACTGTAGTGTACACCTTTGTATGAAATCTTCAGTGTTTTGGCAATTTCAAGCATTGTATAGCCTTCATTCCTCAAAACAATGATTGACTGATGAGTTTCTAGAGAAAGCTGTTTCTTTTTTGCCATTTTTGACCTAATATTGACCTTAAGACATGCCAGTCTATTGCATACTGTGGCAACTCAAAAACAAACACAAAGACAATGTTAAGCTTCATTTAATGAATCAAATATCTTTCAGCTGTGTTTGATATAATGGCAAGTGATTTTCTAGAACCAAATGATCAATTTATCATGATTACTCAAGGATAAGGTGTTGGAGTGATGGCTGCTGTCTAGATTTGATCAAAAATGACTTTTTTCAAATAGTGATGGTGCTGTTTTTACATCAGTAATGTCCTGACTATACTTTGTGATCAGTTGAATGCCATTTTGGTGAATTAAAGTACCAATTTCCTTCCGAAACAGCAAAATCTGTACATTATTCCAAACTTTTGGCCGCCAGTATATATATTCTTATCACAGTTTTTTTGCCCGTGATCCCAAACATTCCCAGAATCAAGGCAAAAAATAATAATTTAATAATAAAAATAATAATAATAGTGGTGTGCAGTCTGGAATTCACTCTAAACAGGTTTGGGACAGATACATAGAAGACATATATTTGTCTTCTAGGTTCAAATTAATTAGTTAAAGACCCTTAATTAAAAACCATAAAACCAAAAGAATAATTAGCTTAAAAAATAACATAATAGCCCTTACAAATAATGTAAACTAGCCGCAAGCTTGCCGCAAATTTGCCGCTCGTTATTTTCACATGCAAATGAGCTTTTGATTCTCCGCAAATGTTTGCAGCTCTACGCTAGTAGTGGTGAACCTCCGGCAAGCCTTTGGCAACAATGGACAATTTGCCGCAAGTTTGCCACAAAGCTCATTTGCGTGTGAAAATGATCAGTGGCTAATTTGAGGCAAATTAACAGTCGACAAAAGAACATTTGCTATTAAGCTAGCATCAAGTCAAGTGGCTTTATCCGTCTCACTCGTACTCTCTAAATATTTCCCCTCCTCATTCTCTTCCATATGCACCCTTTCTGTCTGTTTCTGGCCTTGAGTTCCGCGGCAGCGTAGCGTGGCCTTCTCCTGCTAATTTCATTTATCCCATTGACATCCACGTGCCTTGTGCTAAAGGTCTACGACTGCTACAAGGCTCCTCTGCGCATCACCTGCAGCTATGCAGCTGTTACTGTGCAGTCACAGAGCACCAATTAGTTAAGTGTTCATTAGCGCGATTATCCACGTACACGACAAACCCCTGACCCACGGCACAGAGGAGATAATGAGGGCTGCAGTAGGGAGGGGGGGAAGCATGTTTGAGTTTTAAATGCTAATAGCCATTGTTAGCACTAACAATAAGCAGCGAATTCGCTATGCTAGCGCATGATATTTTAGCACACACTCTTGCGTCTTATTCACAAACCACGTCGTTAAAATGCCCTGGAAAATCTCTGCACTGGATTTAAATTAATTTTATTAAAGGATAGTTCACCCAAAAATGAAAATGGTCTCATCATTTACTCACCCTTATGCCATCCCAGGTGTGTATGACTTTCTTTCATCTGCTGAACACAAACAAAGATTTTTAGTGGAATATTTCAGCTTTGTAGGTCCTTTCAATGCAAGTGAATGGTGGCCAAAACGAATGGTGGCAGTATAAAAGTAATCCATACGACTCCAGTGGTTAAATCTATATATTCAGAAGTGATATGATAGGTGTGGGTGAGAAACAGATCAATTTTTCAGTCCCTTTTTACTATAAATTCAACTCTCCGCCCAGTAGGTGGAAATATGCACAAAGAATGTGAATTGCCAAAAACAAAAGAAGAAGAATGTGAAAGTGAATGTGGAGATTATAGGAAAAAAGGGCTAATATATTTATCTGTTTCTCACCCACACCTATCATATTGCTTCTGAAGACATGGATTTAACCACTGGAGTCGTATGGATTACTTTTATACTGCCTTTATGTGCATTTTGGAGCCTAAACATTTTGGTACCCATTCACTTGCATTGTATGGACCTTCAGAGCTGAGAAATTCTTCTAAAAATCTTCATTTGTGTTCAGCAGAAGAAAGAAAGGTCATACACATCTGGGACGGCATGAGGGTGTAAATGATGAGAGAATGTTCATTTTTGGGTGAAATATACCTTTAATAAAAATGTATTTAAATACATTGCAGAGATTATCCAGCACGTTTTAAAGACTTTTTTGTGCATGGTTCACTATTACTTGATTTGCATAAATCTTTTAGTGAATTGGGTACTAAAATAACACAGACAACACAAAAAGAGGAGGAGCAATTCATTCTATAATTCTCTTCATGAATTAGAGACTCTAGCGAACTACAAAGTTTCTTTATATGATTTTGTTCTTCCATTCGCCTTTATTTACTGGTGAAGGACTTGGCCGTTGTTCTCCTTGCCCATGGGAACAGAAAGAGTCACTGTTACCTGACTCACCACTCCTACAGGCCTCTCACGGATCAGTGCTAATGCTAACTCTAACCTTGCCCAAGAAGACAGAGTGATTTCCTATTTGTATCCGCTGGCCAACATTAAGTGCTCCACAACATTAAGGCCAACATTAAGTGCTCAGTCTCACTAGTAGACTGAGAAGAAGTGTGTATCTAGTTAAAAGTGTGTGGCTTCTTAAGTCATTCATATATACAGTATGTGTGTGTTTGTTGCAGTGCCTGCTGGGCTGCTTTTGTTATATCCTTCGTTGTCCTAATGATTCAGTTTGTTCTCCTCTTGAGTCTGATTTCTCTTATCTTGTCTTCAGTTAAAGGAATATTCCGGGTTCAATTAAATAGCTTACTAATCTTATAACAATGAAGTTGTAATATTAGATATAAGTTTACATAGATAAGGTTAATAATTTTATCACACTAAAATCATGTTAACGTATAATGTTTACGTCTTGTGGCTATACTTTATATGTAGTGTTTATGCATTGGCCCCATTCACTTCTATTATAAGTGCATTACAGCGTCAACGATTTTTGCTCTTTTATTAAATAAAGGGGAGATGATTTGACATATTTTTTTTTTGTGGATATCAACATATGCCACAAATGCTTCCTTTCAGAACATTCCTTTAACTTGATAGTTTACCCCCAAAAAAGAAAATTCCATTATTTACCCAGCTTCATGTCATTCCGAACCTAAATGTTGTTATTTTTTCACAAACTTTGAAGAATATTTACACAGCTTTTTGTTTTTTTTTTTACATACAACAACCGTTTATAGTGATCATGTCTGTCAAATTACAAAACAAGAAATATAAACAACCTAAAACACATAAGAACCATAAAAACGACTGTATTCCAAGCCTCCTGCAGTAATACAATAGCTTTGTTAAAGGAACAGACTGAAATTTAAGTCGTTATTCACTGATAATCTTCCAAAATGTTGAAATCTCATTCACAATCGCATTCAGTTTAAAAATGACCCTTTGATGCGTTGCAGAAGATTGCGTAACAGAAAACGGGATTGGTTCTTGTTTCATAACCGAATGAAACGCGCTAATTCGATAGCATACGTTCAACACCCAGATGTCTATTTAATGTGTTTGTTTACATCTGGAAGACATATTGTTCAGGTTGTTTGCTCATCTGCAATACGTATGTAAGACGTTTCCTCTCGGATGTCAATAAAACATTCATCAGATGTCTTTGAGACGTTTATGATTTAGAATGTTTGTAAATCTGATCTTTTTAAGATGTTTAGCAGATGTTGAATAGACTGATGATGCTTTCCAGATGAATCGTTCTTAAACAGACAACTCGGAGACATACGTGTGTGAACTAGGCAGCTAAATTTCGCTCAGTTCATCACATTCAAATGTAGAATCAAATGTAGTCATATGGACGATCTTTCTGGTTCTTTTGTGGGGGGGGTTTTGGTCCTTTTGTAGCTTGATGACCATGTTGTTGAAAGGAAATGAGTTGAGTGAAGACTTTTCAGTAAAACCAGATACAGCTGATACAACCCACAACGTTCAAACATCTAAAAACTTTAGAGGAATCATGACAGCTTGCATTTCCTGTCCTGCATTGCAGCACATCAAACTAACAGTGAAAAGCAACTCTT
Source organism: Myxocyprinus asiaticus (assembly GCF_019703515.2). Classification (NCBI taxonomy): domain Eukaryota; kingdom Metazoa; phylum Chordata; class Actinopteri; order Cypriniformes; family Catostomidae; genus Myxocyprinus; species Myxocyprinus asiaticus. Next base: position 5,046,484 of record NC_059350.1, read on the forward strand.
TTTGAAACAGAGAGCAGAAGCATCTGGTATAGACTTCTAGAATGAGTGTTTGCAACTCTTGCTGTGAAATTAGAACTTGCAATTCTTCCTTTAACCAAGGGACCATTTCAATCACTCTCTTTCTCTGGCAGTGAAGTGTGCAATGATGTGCTAATAGTTAGTGAACGTATTTAAGCGTTCCCTCTCCTGGCTAAGCCATGGGTACGATGTTCACCAGCTTGACTGATATGACCACAGGCACATCGGCTGCTGCCCTCTTCCTTTATTTCAGCTTTCCTTCTTCACCCCATACCATACATTCTTCACCGCCATAAACTATGATCTGTCAAGCCAAATTATCCTTTCACTCAGAAAGAATGACAAATTTCTTACATGAGCCGTGAATGTTTGTGTGTGTGTGTGTGTGGGTAGCAGGAAATAAAATGAGCAAGAGATCCATTGCAAACTCTTCTGTGTAATTGTTTTTGATCTGGACCTGTTATGAGGAAACTCACAGTTGTCTGACGTCAGGTGAGTGGGATCAGTTGATATCGAAAGCAACAGAATGCTTGATGGGAATACATAGGACGTAAGTAAACATCCAAAAATGTGGCCCATGGCCATTTTCGTATTACTTTAAAATTATGTAAGTGAAGAGGTGGTAAACAAATTGCGTGGCAAAGAGATCATCTAAAGGAATGAAATTGAATCCTTTTTCTGTACTTTAGTAATAGTTCATGATTGGTGAACTTGATTTATTGTGATTCAATGGCCCGCCTGATATCGTATGATAAACGGTGATTAGATAAGGAAAAAAGATAATAAACTAAATACTATCTGCATCCCAATTTAAATACTAACAGTATAGTGGCATAACTGCATCGTGATTAGATAAGGAAAAAAGATAGTAAAACCAGATACTATCTGACCAGATACTATTTGCACCCCTAACAGTATTGGGGCATAACTGCATATACAGTGACAACACCTACCCCTAAACCTAACCCTTACCTTCCTTTACAAAAAATTAACCATTGTCTAAACAGCATCTGTCCTCTCTCCTCTAGGCCAGCTGAGAGGGATGGCAGAAATCTAAAGATCCAGCAGATCTGGGTAAGTATCAGTCTCTGGTAACATTAAATCTGCAAAATCGTCCTATTACCAGAACAAAATCAACACCACCACAGACACTCGCAGCTTGTTTAGAACATTCAACACACTTCTCTGTCCTCCCCCTCCACCACCTGACACATCACTGACAGCAGATGTCTTCACCACATTTTTTACTAATAAGGTTACAGCCATCAGTAATACATTCTCAGCACCACACCCTGCTAAACACCCGCCTCCTGTATGCAGCTCTTCTGTCTCTATGTTCTCTCCTCTGACTGACACTGAGGTCTCTAAACTCCTCCTCTCCAACCACCCCACCACCTGTTCCCTTGACCCCATTCCTTCCCACCTTCTCCAGGCCATCTCTCCGTCCATCCTACCTGCACTCACACACATAATTAACACATCTCTACTTACAGGCATTTTTCCCACTACATTTAAGTAGGCTCGATGTAACAAGGTTAAAATGGGCAAGGAGGAGGCGGGAACCAGCTGAACAGTTAAAATAATATTTAATTTTTTTAAAAAAAGACACAAAACATAAACGCACACACAGCAGCTGTGTGTGGCTCTCTCTCTCTCGAACTGCCGCATCCCACTGCACTTATCCCTCTCCTTGGCTGATTAGCCCGATTGGGGGCCGGGTGTGCGTAGTCACGGCCCAGCCCCGCCCTCCTCCTTGTCACACTCCTCCCTCCTTTGCCTCAGGCCAGGGAACCCCCAGCATGACGTACATCCCCCCCCCCCTTCCGCCCTTCTGGCAGGCTTTTCCCCACCTCTCTAGAGCTGGGGAGGGGGACAAGGGGAGGGAAAAACAAAAACAAAAAAAGAGGAGAGGGAAAAGGCAAGGCGGACGACAGTGAGAGAGAGGAGAGAGAGAAAAAAACTTGCTTGCCGGTTCCCAGACACGCCGTCGCCTGGTCCTCGATCACTCCACCCTCTGGTGGACGACAGCCACTCCTCCCTGGGTGGACCAGAGCAAGTCCTCCGACCCCTGGTGGATGGAATGCCCCTCCACGTTCTGGCAGCCGGTAGGGAGCCCCTCCGTGTTCTGGCAGCCAGTAGGGAACCCCTCCGCGTTCTGGCAGCGGCTCCACCGCTCCAGGCGGCCGGCAGCGAGCCCCTCCTCCCCTCTTGGATGGTGGCCGTTCCTCCGCATCCAGGCGGCCAGCAGCTCCTGCTCCTTTGGGACTCCACAACAGCACATCCCTCCTCCTTCCCGGGCTTCGACACCAATGTAACAAGGTTAAAATGGGCAAGGAGGAGGCGGGAACTGGCTGAACAGTCAAAATAATATTTATTTTAAACGAAAAGACACAAAAAATAAACGCACACATGGCAGCTGTGTGTGGCTCTCTCTCTCTCAAACTGCCGCATCCCGCTGCACTTATCCCTCTCCTCGGCTGATTAGCTCGATTGGGGACTGGGCGTGCAAAGTCATGGCCTGGACCCGCCTTCCTCCTCGTCACACTCGAGTAACCCCGCTGCTGAAAAAACCTGCACTTAACTGCACAAGAGTAGAACACTACAGACCAGTCTCTCTCATCCCATTCATGGCGAAAAAAACTTGAAAGGGCAGTTTTCAATCATATCTCTGCATGTCTCTCACAGAACAAGCTGCTGGATGACAATCAGTCAGGCTTCAAAAGTGGACACTCCACCGAGACTGCCCTGCTGTCTCTCACTGAGTCACTGAGACAGACGAAAGCTGGATCCAGATCATCCATCCTGATTCTACTGGACCTTTCTGCAGCCTTTGACACAGTCAACCATCAGATCCTACTCTCCACCCTCTATACTCTGGGTATCACAGGAAATGTGCTTGACTGGTTTAATTCCTATCTCTCAGGTAGGTCCTTCAAGGTAACATGAAGAGGTGAGGTGTCCAAGTCACATCAGCTACTTACTGGGGTACCTCAGGGCTCAGTGCTTGGGCCACTTCTCTTCTCTATATACACAACATCACTGGGACCCATCATTCAGGCACATGGTTTCTCTTACCACTGCTACGCTGATAACACACAGCTCTACTTTTCTTTCCAGCCCAACGACACCACGGTGACTGCTCAAATCTCTGCCTGTTTGGCAGACATCTCGGCCTGGATGAAGGAACACCACCTGCAACTTAATCCAGTGAAGACTGAGCTCCTTGTCTTTCCAGCCAACCCTGCTGTTGAACACAACATCACAATGCAACTGGGTTCAATACAGTAACGCCTTCCAAAACGGTCAGAAATCTAGGGGTGACCATTGATAACCAACTAAATTTTACAGATCACATCACAAAGACAGCACGATCATGTAGATTTACACTCTAAAATATCAGGAAGATAAGACCCTTCCTCTCTGAATATGCCACACAACTTCTTGTTCAGTCACTTGTCATAAATAGATTGGACTACTGTAACGCTCTCATTGCACAATTAGACCCCTGCAAATGATCCAGAATGCAGCAGCATGTCTGGTCTTTAATGAACCAAAGACAGCGCATGTTACACCACTCCTTATCTCTCTTCACTGGCTGCCGGTTGATGCATGTATCAAATTCAATGCTCCGATGCTGGCATACAGAGCAGTCACTGGGTCTGCTCCAGCATACCTAAAATAATTTCTGCAGAGCTACGTTCCCACCAGAAGCCTGCGGTCGGCTAAGGAATGGCAGCTTGTTGTATCAACACAAAGAGGCACCAAAAAACTTTCCCGGACTTTCAGTTTCATCGTACCACGTTGGTGGAATGACCTTCCCAACTCCATCCGTGAAGATGACTCACTTTCTGTCTTCCAAAAACGGCTAAAAACACATCTTTTCCATGAGCACTTAACCAGTCACTAAATTTTTATTTTATTTTTTAAATCTTGTTGCACTTTAATCTGTCTTGAATACTACTATTCTGATGCTAGTGAAACTTTGTAATACCGCACTTTTCGTACCACTGTCTCCTTAAGATAATGTATTCCTCTTTTGTAAGTCACTTTGGATAAAAGTGTCTGCCAGATGAATAAATGTAAATGTACAGTAATCAGAGTATTACCATGGTATTTTGTAGTAAAATCATAGTAACCACCAAATTAAACATGGTTAATACAGTATATTAACACCATATTACTGTAGTAACACCATGGTTAATTGCATTAAAACTATGGTTTCTGACAAAAAACATGGTTCCTACAATATTACTATTGTAAAACTACCTTTATATTCATTTTTATGTATTATTATTAGTAATATTAAAGGGATAGTTCACCCAAAAATGAAAATTCTCTCATCATTTACTCACCCTTATGCCATCCCAGATGCCTTCTGCAGAACACAAATAAAGATTCATACAATGCAAGTGAATGGTGACCAAAACTCCAAAAGCTCCAAAAATCATATAAAGGCCTCATAAAGTAATTCATAAGACTCCAGCGGTTTAATCTATGTCTTTAGAAGTGATATGATAGGTGTGGGTGAGAGACAGGTCAACATTTAAATCTGTTTTACTATAAATCTCCACTTTCACATTCTGAAAGTTAAAGTTAAAGTGGGGATTTATAGTAAAAAAGGGATTTAAATATTGATCTTTTTCTCGCCCAAAATGATTGCATCACTTCAGTAGACATACTGTATATTAAACCACTAGAGTCATATGGATTATATTCATGCTGCTTTTATGTGATTTTTGGAGCTTGAAAGGTCTGGCCACCATTCACTTGCATTGTATGGGCCTACAGAGCTGAGATATTCTTCTAAAAACCTTTGTTTGTGTTCTGCAGAAGAAAGAAACTCATACATCTGGGATGGCATGAGGGAGAGTGAATGATGAGAGAATATTCATTTTTGGGTGAACTATCCCTTAAAAGAAAATATTAAGAGTGGAGATAGGAAAATGCGAAATCGAACCCGGGTCGAAAAGGCACAGTTTTACCGGGGTGATGCCCCATGCCACTGAAGCGACATTCACAATGCAGTCTGTCGTCAATTTCTATGTTTCCAGTAGACTATTGGGATGCAAATAGCCTCACTGTGTGGCAGGAGTTATTTACACCTGGTTGCAAATAGTCACTCTGTATTAGGAAACATAATTTTCCAAAATGACATTCAAAATGTACTAATACTATGTGATGAATTTGATTGTCTTTCGAGAGACATTACATCTAGAGGGGAATTGAGCTTTGTGGTGGTGCAGTGGAAAGAGAGGAAGCCAACTTTCTGTGTAGCCATTTTGATTTTAAGATATCAAAGAAGTTAGACGGAAGCCACTGTTCTCTCTCTACATACCACATGGTTACGGTTGGATGTCTATCTGTTTCTTCTTTTTTTCTCTCTAGCCTCACACTTTCATTATGACTGGCTCATTCATGAACAAACATACTGGGTCTAATTCAGAAATGAAAAAAAAGACTTACTCAATATTTTGGTAGATCAAACAAGATACGAAAGATTGGCTTTCATTTAGACCTACAGTATGGACTCGTATCTTCTCAAAATTGTAACATTTATTGGGACCCACTTTATATTAGGTCTCTTTAATAACTATGTACTTAAGCATTTGATACAGAGTACTTATTTGTTATTGCATTGTACTTACATTTAAATGACCTACATTTAATTACATTTGTAGTTACATTGTTAACCCTAACCCTAATCTAAACCCTAGCTGTGTTGTGATTCAACCAATGTGAAATTAGGAATTTACAGGCATACAGATCACATTCAGCGTAACATACAGTTGTTATATTACGCTGTCCAAACTCACAACATCAACTGTAAATGTTAAAGCCTGTAGCTTGTCCAGTGGCTCATTAACGCAAACATACTCTAGTCTCAAGAGATTGTGATCTAAAATAACCTTCACTGTGAACTGAACAGATGACACAACTAAAGGTCAACACATGAATCAATGTCACTCAGGAAGTTATTCAGAGGACACTACAAGAGGTCTGTGCTCAGGGGCAGATCTACCGGGGTGGCATAGGTTAGCAAATGCCATCCTAAGAAAAAGCATTGCCACCCCAACATAAGTATCCAAATGTATTAAATATAAATGTAAAAAATATTATAGTTGATGTTGACATTGTGTAGGGATTTATTCATGTCAAACTGCCTAAACTCTCACCGAACGCCCAAATGACTACAGACCCATAGCATGATTGATTACAGCAGCGGCCAATCCTGTGATTGATTACAGCAGCAGCCAATCACAGCATCAACCAATTGCCTACCTACTACTGCAGTGCGTGTACAGTGTTAGGGCTCTCACAGGTAGTTGAGCTTATTTCCTCAACAACAATGACCACATGGACGAATACATGGGGGAAAAAAAAAAGATTAATTTCTCAGTTGTTTCCAAGTATTCATTGAATGTTTATTAGATACATCACTGTCATCGGCTGCTATCAGTGTCGTTTAGTGTCGGCAATTTAGTGTGTGGTAACCAGGTGAGCTGATTGTTGATGGGATGCACCGGTGCGCAGTGTGTTTCCTCCCTATATAAACTGAGTGTTTCATGGCTGGGTTGTGCGATGGGAGAGATGGTTGTTCGTGAGCTGTGTCATCTCGTTCATGGGCGCTCACGTGCATACTGACTTTTTTTCCAGGTTCCCACTGCTTGTGCGGAGAGTTTGTGGTTGTCACTGTCTGAATTTTGGAGTTCGCTGTTTATCATATACAGAACTGTCAATAAATGTGTCTGTGTTTACGCTACTCTCGTCTCCCCACATCTGTTATTGCATTTTATTTTTAAATTGTAACACCCATACACTGATGTACAGGTGCAATTTTGACTTATTAAAGTAAAAAGTTATATTTGAGCAAATTAGAAACCCAAACCTCAAAAGTTACTACTAGACCAATCAGTCATGTTCTTAATCAAAGTGCTGATCTATGTGATAGTGGCAGATGAAGAGATGAAATAACCATAGTATGTGAAATATCTGGGTGCTTGAATTGGTCATTAAGAATAACTGTTGATCAAAACAAGTAATTTAAAAGAATCTTTTACTGTGCATGATTTGCAGCACTGCCCCTCACAGTACAATTTTCTGTACAGTTTATTTTTTTTTAGACCTAACTTTGTGTTAATTTTCGCTTTCAAATGACTTATTCCAGCTGTTACAAAGGTGATAGGCCTACAGGGCTTTATAAGCAGAATAACATTGGATATGCATGCATTTTCCATCCATGTGTACACTTAACAAAATATATATATATTTTTTTTTTGCCAACATAAGGTGGTGACGTTTAGTCCAGATTGCCGGTTCTATATGTGAAGCATAGGAACATTTATTATTTGTAGATGTAGTGACTCCAGCCAGGTCTCCTAAGCAACCAAACTGGCCCGGTTGCTAGGGAGGGTAGAGTCACATGGGGTAACCTCCTCGTGGTCGCTATAATGTGTGCGAGAACGTTCTCGGTGGGGCGCATGGTCATTTGTGTGTGGATGCCGCGGAGAATAGCGGGTCTAAACGGGTCTCTCAAAACAAACAGGAATTTTTTAAAGCACCACAGAGACACAGTGTTTACAGTTTTCAAGAAAAATAACCTTGAAAGGGGCCCCTAGAACCGCCCCTGATGAATAACCCCGCAAAGTCGGATTAACGAGTGGGAAAGTCGGAATTCTAGATGATACACGAGTTTCCGTGTTGGGATGTTGGAAGGGGGGGTGTCAACATGAAAGATGATAGGAAGTAATGATTTTGCAAAATAATTTCAACTTCTGTAATTTATATCAATAAAATTAATTTGTTTTATATGTCAATCAACTAATGACTCACCCTTCGCGGTTTGTTTTAAGCAAATTAATTATTAATACGTTAGATACCATGCATTAATAAATCATATATGTCGTTTATAAGTGATGCAGGTTTATTCACCGGTACAACAGAATTTTTTTTTTTTTGTCGTTGTTCATTTCGTAATTGTTTGGCTTCTTCCGTATTTTGTTTCCCGCTTGATTGCGTGACATGTCATAGTAACGAATGCCCGACTCAGAGGTACAAGCTTCCCAGGTGCACTTGAAGGCAGCAATAAAGCTGTTCAGTCATGACGTCAATTTGTAGGCGAACCCGGAAGTCTAATTCGCCATTGGTTCCCTCGGGATTTTCCTATGGGTTTTATAATGGAGTTTTTGAACTTATGTGTAAAATAAGGTGTGTGGTAAACATTACTTAATGATACGAGGATCTTTTGTTCTACAACATAAATTTGAATTTTGAAGCCATTGTGCGTATTTTTAAATATGTAATTCAATACGGCTTTAAAGTTTACGTTTGAGGTATGAATGTGTGTAATTTCTGTTGTAGAAGTAATGTAATCAAGTAATGTTTACCACAGAAGTTCAAAACCCCCATTATAGAAACCCATAGGAAAATCCAGAAGGAACCCATGTCGAATTCTCTTCCGGGTTTTTGGACTACAAGCTGAACAGCTCTATTGGAGTGTACATGTGTGAGGTAAGTATTTTACAGACTGAAGCAGGAGAGGAAGTAACATACGTCATATCCTGACAGTAGTGTTGTACTACACCCGAAGATATAGGTTAAAGGTGCTTGCAGATAGCAAAACGTGGGCTTGCGTCTGGCTCTATGCCCAGTCAGTGATGATTCAGTCTCATTAACATATTCAGGAGACAGTAGTGGCTTTCTTTTCATGACAAACAGGTGCTCCTATGTGGCTGTGTGAACCTCCTCACGCACCACAGGTGTCATGATTTTAGTACATAGGCTACAATGACTTCCCTAAATGTCTATTTAGAGGCGCTGGGGCTAGTTGTCACATTTTTTACTCCAGTGTTTCTCATCCTAGGTTTAATTTTTACAAGTACATTTCTGTATGAGCACAAAAAAGCAATAGGAAATTTCCAGCGTCATTGCTTAGGGAAAAACATAGAATTCATTGAACACATGTTTTTGTGACAACATGCTCTCTTGTTCTAACATGTTGTCACTATAAGTTGTCACAGTGGAAACAAGCCATTAATAGACTATTATATTTTTAGCAGTATTAAACAATTTTGAAACAAACAATTAATGAAACAGCAGAAATAGAAAAGGTAACATAACAAATAATTGTTTAGACCAACAGAAATGGTAATTGATAAATTATACAAACATACCACATATACATGTACAACATACGTGACCATCTCCCCAGACCTGATATTTTTTTTAAATACCTTTGTCCTAAGAAAACTGTTCATTATTTCAGTATTTAGTTAACCCTTACCTCTATTGCGTTCAGATGAATGTGCATACACCTTCTGCATTTGCGGGTACATTTTGACCTAGTGGAATTCAAGCATATAAATCATTCATAACCCGATGGCTTTCATCTAAAACTATATTGTAAGTCATTAATAAGTTCTTAACTGTTTATACATGTAAAAAGATTGATCATTTTGGCATGTTAAGTGCCTACGAGAAACAAAAATTGTCCAAATATAAATAACACTTAATAGGCACTCATTCTGTGAAATCTCATTAGTAAAATCATGTCTGCATGCTTTGCAAACCTTTAGTCATTGTTGTGTTTGCATGTGTAATTAGTTCTTATGTACAATTATTATACTTTGTTTGGAGAGGCTTTTGGACACATGGAGATGTTACACTATGATAAATTATTTTTGTAATGCTATAACTTTTGATTGCTTTGTCGTATCAATAAAAACAAAATTATCTGATATAGATGACTTGATTGGGAAGAGAGAGAAAAGTTTTTCAGAGCTATCTTATTTACACCCAGATACATATCATGTCAAATCAGAAAAAAGTACACTTTTGGCTGAAGGTTGTGTGTGTGTGTGTGTGTGTGATTTTTCAGCAGTTTACTATGCTGAGTGTCTCAGAATGTATCTTAATCTATATCATTAAACGTTTTTAAAAGTTTTCTTTACAGTGATACCAAACATATGACCCTCCTTGTTTTTTTTTTTTTTTTTTTTTTTTGTCAAGTTATAAGCCTTTAATTTTGGTTAGGCAACTGAAACAAGAAATCTTTAAAAACACCTTCAGAGCTTAAAGGGTTAACTGACAAATATAAATGTTATTAATTAATATGCCTAATAATTGAAGTAAATAATTAATGATTTTTTAATAATAAAATGTAGAAATTCTTTGACATTATATACATTAACTACAGCAGAACCAATGTGATACATGTGAAAACATGTTTGTTTGTTTTTATCAGCATTTCTGTGAAATTTTGTCTAAATATAACATAATATACAATTTATATTAACATCTATTGTGAGAATCATTAGTAATTTAATTGAATTTCCTGTTACTCCTAACTAATTTCCTCTTTCAAGTCCAATTTATAAAATCTGAAAAAAAAAAATAATAATAATTGTGTGTATTTTGATAGTCTTGACAAAGTCACAAAGTTTGGTTCCTGTACTAAAAACTATGCGGTTTTTAAAAATGATTATACCTCTCCCATGTCAAAAATGAGCAGAACGCAATAGGCGGGTTAGTGTATGCCGGTGTGGTTTTATTGTGTTCATTTGTCTACCCAATAGCAATTACAAAATATGATGTTGGAATTTTGCTTTGAAGGATTTTCACACACGCACACATAAAAAAACAAAAAACAATTTAAGACAGTTCTGAACTAGGTGTTTGAAACCAACACACAAAGTGGACTTTTGACTCAAAAATATAAATATAATATATATATTTGTTGACATATAGGCCTTGGCCTTGACAACTTGCCCCATTCTCCTCTCTGTGAAGGATTGTGTTGCCTTGTTAAATAGAGTTAACATTTCTCATTATCATTTAATTTGTCATGCGAGTTTGTTAAAAGTCACACTTTAAATCTCACATTACTGATACATCACTCTTGCGAAAGCAAGTTGTGTACGTGCTGCCTGTCTGTCTGACTTCTCCAGGCCTGCTTGAGTGAAGTGTAGGCCTCCTCCACCTCTTCCACCCTGCTGTGTGCGGGGGCGTAGCCTCTGGAATTTGCCCGACATGGGAGAGGTTTCCCGGTCGTTCACTAAGAAGGAACTACTGTGTGGTCATGCCCATAAATGGGGCTGATATCAGTTGCCAAAAAGAGAGTCAGTATACTTATGAGCAATAAAGCGCTATGGCTACCTCAACGTAGGGATCTCAAGAGACATTTAATACGTGTTAAGGGCCATATATCTGAGGAATCAGACTCTTAAAACTCTATAAGGTAGGTTTATTATTCCTCACACAGGAGGCTGCATGCTATATGACTCAGTAAGTAAAAGTCCTCTAATACAAACATGATGTCAATAAACACTCATAAAATTAGTCAAATGAATATGAGCTGAATTATGGTGATAACTTATATAAACGTCTGAAAACGCTTACGTCCCTGTACTGCGCATGAGTAAAACGTAAGACGCTTCGACATGCGTCATTTCCGTCAGGCATTTATTTACTTTCCACCTCTTTGAAACATCGTGGCAATGTATGGTCTGAAACACAACTGTCCTCGCGTTCCGCCGCTGAACAACAACTGCGAGTAAACGTCCCGTCTCCTTTGAAGCAATGTAAGCTGAAGTATGTACAAACTGACATTAATCTTTAACAACGCAATCAAACAGGAGAGTAGCCAAAGCAACTGCGATACAACGTCATCCACGTATCTTGTTTTGGACTGAATGGGTCACATGACTGCGTCACATGACTAAAAATGCGTCATCGTTTTCGAAAGCATCCGTTTTCACAGTCCAACTCGAAAACGGCGTTTTCAAATTTATCCACTTTGGAGTGCGTTTTCAAAAAGCTCCGTTTTCGCGGACAAAAACGCCGTCTCAGTGTGGACGGAAGGCCAAAACGGAGAGAAAAAGTTGCGCTTTCAAACGAAAACGTATTAGTGTGGACAAGGCCTTAACCTGACTGAATCAAATGTTTTAAATGTTTTCACTCCAGTCAAAAGAATTGCTTTAAAAGGAATATTCGAGGTTCAATACGAGTTAAACTAAACCGGCAGCATTTGTGTCACAACATTGATAACCACAAAAAAAAAGATTTTAGACTCAAACCCTCCTTTTCTTAAAAAAAAAAAAAAAGCAAAAATCGAGGTTGCAGTGAGGCACTTACAATGGAAGTCAATGGGGCCAGTTCTTAAATGGTTTAAAAGGCACAAATGTGAAGCTTATAGTTTCATAAAAGCACTTGCATTAATTCTTCTGTTCAAACTTGTGTATTATTTGTGCTGTAAAGTTGTTTAAATCATTTGATGGCTGACTACTGTATCTAAGTTGTGAAATTGGATACAACTTTACACAGAAAAGGTAAGTGATTTTGTCACACTAAAATCATATTAACACGCCTATTGTTTACGTCTTGTGGCTATACTTTTGAAACAGCGAGTATTTTAAATGTTTACAGACTGGCCCCATTGACTTCCATTGTACTGTAACCCAGATTTTTGCTTTTTTTTTAATGAAAAGGAGGAACGAGTCGAAATTAATATTTGTGGTAATCAATATAATGCCACAAATGCTGTCGATTGAGCTTAACTTGTACTGAACCCGAAACATTCCTTTAATGTGACTAAATAAACCCGACTTCGCTAGGTTATACCCACAGACACACACACACACAAAAAAACGTTATTTTTGTTAACTGAACGGTTTCATCTTTTTCAGTGAAGTCGCCAGAGGTGCCACCTGATTTAACGCATAAACATCCCCACTTCGAGCTGTTTTCGTGTATTTCTCAAGTCCTTTGACCACAATGGCGTTTTTTGTTTACTTAGGCATGGGAAATTTTTCTAAAACAGTGCCTGGGTAACTGTTGTGGCCACTTTTTGAGTCTCGTCTATGGAAACAAAAATAAGCGAGCGCAGCTCTCAGTCTCCCTTTTGTTTGCACTCTCGCCTCCAGCCTTGTTTTCAATCTCAGCGGTTCCTGGCAACAACGTCATCGCCCATCTGACAGCTCGTGGAGTGGAACGAAATCTTGTCCAATCAGCGGCCGCCATTCTCTTAACCACGCCCCCGAAACTATGACTATAAAGTAACTTCCAGACTCCCTGCACACATAATATTAAGCGTTCACGGAGAGGAGCTTGAGCGGTGTTTGTAAATACTTTTCCAGGAACGCACTTTTTGGACATCAGCTGTTGAGGGAAAACATCTGTCGACTTGGTACAGTAAACTATTTTTGGAAGTTTCTTTCTCTTTGACATCTTTTTTGCTTCATGTAGCCTAATATTACGGAGCTTTCGGACATTAAAAGTGTACAGTCAACTCAAAACATCCAACGTAATTTCTATCCACAGCCTCTTGTAGGCTTGTCTATACATGCACATGTCCACAAAAATGGAGCAACCGTTTTATCATGACGACTCGTTTCTCTCTTATGGTCACCCAGACGCTGCCCTGCACGACTACAAGCTTCTAAAGCAGAACATGAGCGTGGGCTTCGCCGAACCCTACCGGAACATCAAGTCCCTCCGCTCCGAAAGCGACTTCTACGCGGCTGCGAACGGAGACGTGGGCTCGCTGAAACTCGCCTCTCCGGAACTGGAGAGACTCATTATCCAGAACGGTAACGGTATCATCACATCACCCACGCCGGGGCAGTATCTGTACGCCCGAGGCATCACAGAGGAGCAGGAGGGTTTCGCAGACGGCTTCGTGAAAGCGCTGGACGAGCTCCACAAAATGAACCACATGCCCCCGCCAAACGTGTCCATCGGAGCCGGCGGCGTGTCGTCCTGCTCGGCGGTTTCCTCTATCTTTGGCGCCTCCCTGCAGCCGGAGACCCCGGTGTACACCACCCTGAACAGCTGCAATCCAAACACTAACCTCACACCTGCAACTAACTACCCGACAGCCACCATCAGCTATCTGCCTCACCATCACCAGCAGTACCATCACCACCACCAAGCCTCGACGCATCCCCACCATTTCCAGCACTCGCTGCCTGGCGCAGGGCTGCATCCACAGCGACTCGTTTCGCTCAAAGAGGAGCCACAGACCGTTCCTGACCTGCAGAGCAGCGACGGCTCTCCTCCAATGTCTCCCATCGACATGGAGGACCAGGAGCGCATCAAAGCGGAGCGCAAGCGGCTCAGGAACCGGCTGGCGGCCACCAAGTGCCGGCGGCGGAAGCTGGAGCGCATCTCCCGGCTGGAGGACAAAGTGAAAGTCCTCAAGTCGGATAACGCCGGACTGTCCAACACCGCTTCCCTGCTGAGGGAGCAAGTGGCCCAGCTCAAGCAGAAGGTCATGACCCATGTGAGCAGCGGGTGCCAGCTCATGCTGACGCCGAAGATCAAGTCGTTTTAAAATGAAAGGACACGGACACTGATAAAGGGGAAACACTGGAAGAGCAGTTCATGATGTTTGTGATGTTTTTATTACAAATGATAATACGGCACTGAGTACGAAAGTTGTATATTTCTAATGTGTTTTCTTGTAGAAAACTATAATGTTATAGTCATGACTGTTTTAAATCTGATAAGGTACTTCCAACTAGTTGGACAGTCATAAACGCACGGCAAAAAAACAAGTAAACATTCCTTTGCTTTGTTTTCAAGTGCTGTCCTATGAGAACATTCCAGTAAATTATTTGTATTGTGACTCAGGTTGATCCAGACCTTTAAATGTACTTTGTTTGTTTATATTTTTTATATTTAAGTAAAAACATTGAAAACACTTCTACTGTTTGAGTTGTTCGTTGTACACAGAAATAAACCGTTCATTTTGGAAGTACTTACAGGAGTTGGCTAGCTGCTACAACTTGACGTTGCAGACGTGCTTACGTCGGCTCCTTTTCCTTCTGACGCAAAGACCATATATGGGCTGTTTTGCGCACGTACGTCACTGAGCGCACACTTGCGGGAATCCCCGCCCACGCTACCGGTCAGGAAGTTCGCGCGCTTTTAAGTCTGACGTTCGAATGAATGGAGCGCGTATCAATGAGTGAAAATTTAGCAACTGGGGATTTTCCCCGCAAGCAGAAACCAGTATGAGTTCCCAAAACAGTTTCAGCGAAAAGAAAACTCGAGATAAAAATATGAGCACGGCATTTTCCATGTAGTTTGCAAAAATGTAGCAGTCAACAGATTGTTGTAAATAAAGAGAGACTATTAAACGAGAAGGGGCGTAGATTTAGGGGGGATGGGGGAGGTAACCCCCCCAATAATAAAAACAAGCAAGCACAACCCACCCATTATTTATAGCATGATCATATTCCCTGTTCAAAACAAGTTGAGCTCAGTTGACAGTATTTGTGGCATAATCCTGATTACCACAAAAATTAATTTTGACTCTCCCTTAAAAAAAAAAAAAAAAAAAAGCAAAAATCTTGGTTACAGTGAGACACAATGGAAGTGAATGGGGGCCAATCCATAAACTCTAAATTACTCTGTTTTTTCAAAAGTATAGCCACAAAACATAAACCATATAGATTAACATGATAAAATCGCTTACCCTTTTTTGTGTACATTTATTCACAATTAAATCGACGATTAAAAGAACTTCACAGCTCCAACAATACACAAGTTTTAACAGTATTAACGGAAGAGCTTTTATGAAATTATAAGTTTCACATTTCTGCCTTTAAACCCTCCATAAATTGGCCCCATTGACTTCCATTTTAAATGCATCACTGTAACCTCGATTTTTGTTTTGTTTTTTTGTTTAAAGCAGAGACCCTACAATAATTTTTCCTGTAATCAAGATTATGCAGAACAGGGACTTTTCCTGGTGGGCCGGCCGCGAATCGGGGTCGCATTGCCAAATTTGTGGTTCTCAGAACGTTCTGGGAATGTTTATGGTTCTAAAACCTAAGAAATTGGAACCAAATGGGAACCATGCACTAATGTTAAGGGAACGTTCTGTGTTTGCTGGGTAGTCATACTGAATATAGTTATTACCTATCAGATCTATTACTATGGAGAGAGTGGACATACCGGTACCATATATATATATATATATATATATAAAAAACTCTTAAGGTTTTTGGTCTTGGGTCTCTCAAATTTGAACAAAAAGTACATTCATATGTCCACTCCAAATATCATTCGTTAAAAAAAAAAAATCAATTATTGCACAGAAGCAAAACTGAACTCCACATTGAATTGTATGCACTGCAACAGTTTCAATGAACAAATAGAACATGACTGTGTGCATGCCAGTGCTGGAGTCTAAAATGTATTTTAAATCACAAATTCATAGAAGCAATCAAATTTTGAGATGTGGTAAGGATAATCGGGCTCTAATAGTCTTTTCATATAATAAACCAAAGCATAGCTTGAACTGAAATTAGTTAACCAATTCCAGATTACCAAATGTCTACAGAAACGCTTAAGATTCAATGATTCAGTCATGATATTTAGTTTTGCTTTACCCTTTGCTGAAATAGTCATTTTGGTGTCTGAAGATGGCCATCATGACATGACTTGTAGATTACCCAGTACAAACAATACAAAAGTCATGTCTATATACGTAAACCAATTCGTTCTCTGCCCAGAATTAGATTATTTTTTGCTACTGTTGCAGCAATAAGTAACCAAGTCTTGTTTCTGATAAGATCTGAGCAACAGGTGATATTTCCTCCTGACCTTTGAACATTTCACCAACATGTGATTAAATACTGCCATCTTCAGGTCACATGTACAAACAGATGTCAGATGTTTTTATAAGAAACACATTTAAGTGTGTAATTCCTGCAAATGAGTTTGATGCCCCTAGTGTCCACCAATCACACTCTTTGTAATTTTACAAGACCTTTAATTTGAAGAAGAAGAAAAAAAAAGACTGACTTCAATGTTCCACCGTGTACTAAATAATACCAATTCCTCTCACTAGAATTGAAAAACAACAGAAATTTCAGTGCATGGGGGTTGCTGACTGGAGCAGCGCATTTAGGCAGAATGCAAAGGAAATATAACATAAGGTCTAACAAGTGAATTTAAACTGCAAAATGTTTGTTACGTTGGCTAAGACAACTTTTCAAGAACTCTCAGGTTAAAGGTAAGTGCTCTGCCACTCCACTTGACGGGAGTAAAATGCGGGCAAATTCGGCAGGACTGTTACTGCTTGGAGAAGAACTCCTTGCTCTTCTGCACGTCAGGGACAATAGTGTCACTTCCTGGTTTCCATCCAGCAGGACAAACTACAGAGAACAGACAGATGTGTTATTTTAAACTTCTGAGAAGCAGAGGGCCCCACCAAAGATCAGATCCTAGTGCTCACCTTCTCCGAATTTGTCAGTGTGCTGGAAGGCCTGCACCAGCCTCAGTGTCTCATCGACAGAGCGTCCGACAGGCAGGTCGTTGATGGTAATCTGCCTCAAGATGCCTTTATCGTCAATCACAAACAGACCTCTGAGGGAACAGGAGGAGAGAGAAAATGTACTGTTTGTATGGCATTTCCTGTTGATTTCAACACTAATGACAAGATCTGTGGCATAATGTCTATTAACACAAAATATTTTCACTGAAACAAGCAAAAAATAAATAAAAACGTAGTTACAGCAAGGCACTTACAATGGATGCAAAACATTTGAAATAGTGTACAAGTAAAGCCACAAAACTGTCGACTCCATTTACACCCGTTATTGAGATGAGTTTCGGGTTATCCGATCTCATGTGGAAACATTAAATACACTGAAAAAACTATTCGCTGGCTCAACTGTAACATATGAAAATAGCTTCTATTCAGAAATGTAGATATAACATTTTAGCTTTAATGTTCATTAATGTGTACAACACAAAATATCAATTTTAAGGTGAACTAAGAGGGATACATAAAGTAAATGAATACAGTGCATCCGGAAAGTATTCACAGCACTTCACTTTTTCCACATTTTGTTATGTTACAGCCTTATTCCAAAATGGATTAAATTCATTATTTTCCTCAAAATTCTACAAACAATACCCCATAATGACAACATGAAAGAAGTTTGTTTGAAATCTTTGCAAATTTATAAAAAATATAAATAAATAAAAAAAATAAAACCACATGTGCATAAGTATTCACAGCCTTTGCTCAATACTTTGTTGAAGCACCTTTGGCACCAATTACAGCCTCAAGTCTTTTTGAGTATGATGCTTCAAGCTTGGCACACCTATTTTGGGCAGTTTCTCCCATTCTTATTTGCAGGACCTCTCCAGCTCCATCAGGTTGGATGAGGAGCGTCGGTGCACAGCCATTTTCAGATCTCTCAGATCTCTTCAGATCTCACGGAATTGTCCCGTAGCCACTCCTTTGTTATCTTGGCTGTGTGCTTAGGGTCGTTGTCCTGTTGGAAGATGAACCTTCGCCCCAGTCCGAGGTCCAGAGCGCTCTGGAGCAGGTTTTTAATCAAGGATGTCTCTGTACATTGCTGCATTCATCTTTCCCTCGATCCTGACTAGTCTCCCAGTTCCTGCCACTGAAAAACATCCCCACAGCATGATGCTGCCACCACCATGCTTCACTGTAGGGATGGTATTGGCCAGGTGATGAGCTGTGCCTGGTTTCCTCCAGACATGACGCTTGCCATTCAGGCCAAAGAGTTCAATCTTTGTTTCTCATGGTCTGAGAGTCCTTCAGGTGCCTTTTGGCAAACTCCAGGCGGGCTGTCATGTGCCTTTTACTGAGGAGTGGCTTCCGTCTGGCCACTCTACCATACAGGCAGAGATGGTTGTTCTTCTGGAAGGTTCTCCTCTCTCCACAGAGAAATGCTGGAGCTCTGCCAGAGTGACCATTGGGTTCTTGGTCACCTCCCTGACTAAGGCCCTTCTCCCCCGATCGCTCAGTTTGGCCGGGTGGCCAGCTGTAGGAAGAGTCCTGGTGGTTCCAAACTTCTTCCATTTATGGATGATGGAGGCCAATGTGCTCATTGGGACCTTCAATGCAGCAGACATTTTTCTGTGCCTCGATACAATCCTGTCTCAGAGGTCTACAGACAATTCCTTGGACTTCATGGCTTGGTTTGTGCTCTGACATGCACTGTTAACTGTGGGACCTTATATAGACAGGCGTGTGCCTTTCCAAATCATGTCCGATCAACTGAATTTACCACAGGTGGACTCCAATCAAGTTGTAGAAACATCTCAAGGATGATCAGTGGAAACAGGATGCACCTGAGCTCAATTTTGAGTGTCATGGCAAAGGCTGTGAATACTTATGTACATGTGATTTTTCTTCGTTTTTTATTTTTAATAAATTTGCAAAGATTTCAAACAAACTTCTTTCACGTTGTCATTATGGGGTATTGTTTGTAGAATTTTGAGGAAAATAACAAATTTAATCCATTTTGGAATAAAGGCTGTAACATAACAAAATGTGGAAAAAGTGAAGCGCTGTGAATACTTTCCAGATGCACTGTAATTAAGTTCATTGAACTTGTTTAGCTTAAAAACATATACAATTACGATTTTAAGTACTACTAACTCCAAATGTACTCAAGTACAGAACTGAGGTTATGGGGAATACCTATAAGCAGGGCCGCCGAGAAGGGGGGACAACTGGACCTTTTGTCCCAGGCTTGAGGAGGGGTCCACAGAACCTTTCCATATTCTATACTGTAGAGCATATCTAAACGCGTTCAGCGGGAGACACTGATGTAAACACGGAGACAGTGCGCAACTGCAAATACCGGCCTGTTTATGTTCCCCCTATACTGCGCACTACTCGCGCGGCCGCGCTCATTAAAATTATCTTAACATTAATAGTAATAAAAGTATGTCATTGTATCAAAATATGTAATGGGTATGGGATTGTTTATTTTGCACTCTCATGTTTTAGTTGCGGTTCTTGTAAAGCACTAAACAATTAAGACTAAGAAGTTTCAAGGATATTTAAATTCAAGATCAACGCCCACAGACCATTCACACATGGTTGCTGCAGAGCTTTTAAAATCAAATGTAAGATTTTAAAGACCTTTTTCAAGACCTGAACAAATAAAATTAATACCCTATCCCCATACCAAAACAAACCCAAAATAAACAGATCACAGATACTTACTTATACAGGCAGGGGCACATATTCAACATGGCCTTAACATTGCTTATCAGTAAAACATGGTAAGATATATGCAAGTTTAAAATACAAGACATGTTTTCCACATATATCTCACATTAAAATTGGTTTATGTACCATTATATAAATAAATACAAATTAGAGGTCAACCAATATTGGATTTTGCTGATACGACAATTTGTTGAAAAGCAATTAATCTGCCAATAGTTTTTAAAATTGGTAGCCTATATTAAATGTTCGTTGTCTTTCCTTCCAGTGATGGGGAGGGCCAGACAGAGGCTACAAGTGCCCAAATTTAATTAAATTCCAGATCAAAATGCCAACAATCAGAAAAAATAAATAAATAATAATTCAGTAGTGTGGAATTTTTAACTTCAAAGGCTGAAATACACCAGGGACTCTTGATTTTGAAATGTTTGCACTTCACTGCTTCCAGCTGCTGGTTCAAACAGATAATGGAAATAAAATGTACTCTCCTACAATAATCTACAACGTATTACAATATAAACAATTAAAAGTAAAAATTGTCATATTTCATCAACACTACATCATCATCATCAATAGTTGATCATTAGTAATCGCGTCATCAATTTCCGATATGGCTTAATGATTGCGGACTGCTCTGCAACAGCTGAAAACACTCAAGCCCGCACGTGCTTGGAGAAAATACAACAGTGCCGCGTTTTCACTCTGAAGGATGCAGTGCATTTATTTAACTAAATTGTATTCTTTTGAAGTTTGATAATCACATTAGGTCGTATCACGATTCCTGTCATTCTGCCCCCAAATTTAAGACCTGTTTAAATGATAATTAAGACTTCTGTTGTATAATCTACGATATTTAAGACCTTTTAAGACCTTACATTTTAGAAAACTGAATTTAAGACACTAAGACTTTTTAAGGATCTGCTGGAACCTTGTCACAGGAAGCATGATGCATACTGCATCAAAACTGGCAAAAGCTGGCAGAAAATCCATTCTGATTGGCTGGCTGCTATAGGCAACTCCTATGAGACAGGGGTGCACAGGTTTTTATCAGTTTATCAGATAAGTTACCAAGCTGCTGCAATGAGCACCTCTGAGAAAAAATATATTAGATTTATTATTAATTTTTTTGCCATTAAATCTCTTAATCCAGTTAAAGAGTCCTGCTTGAAGCAGATCATGCGATTAAGTGATTATTTGAATAAGTTACCACTTTGTTGCATGTCATACCACACTAAATAAAAATAATCAGTAAAAAAATAAATAAATCAGACCATCCAACATACATTTTGCCTAGGGCCTCTTAACGCCAAGAACCGGCCGACCCCCCAGTCGGACAATGGACTGGAGGAGGGTCCGTTGAAAACATTTTGTACCAGGCCCAAGAATACCAAACTGCAGCCCTGCCTAAAAGCCTTGGCGCTTGAATAATTTAAGCACTTTAGTTTGGTGGAAAGGAACTTATTGAGGCATTTAATTAGTTGTTAAGAAATTTTGGAGAATGTATCTATTTTTAGTAATACTGATGTCGCTTTACTTGAAATCGTTTTTTTGTATAAAGTCACCATTAGGGTGATAATTTATATCTTTGGTGTTCAGTCCATGTAATTGTTCCTTCTACATGTTAATGTGCATTACTGAAGTGCAGCTTTGTGTGCATGTCTTTGGGGAATCAAGTTTAATTACTGACCTCAGTCATTATTTTCTTTAGAGTCCATTAAATTAACTACAAACAATTATATAAATGTTAATACTTGCTATTAGTTGTTAAATCTTTTTCATGTGACATACCTTTTTAAGTAAACAAAGTTGAATGAACGGATACATTAGTGTATATTTAAGACATAAACATAAGTTTAATTTACTTAAAATATACAGTATATGTAGCATTTTTCAATACTGCTTTAAGTAAATCCAACCAATTTTTTCCCAGTGTAAAAGGTGCAAATACAATCTTTCAACTTCAACGTCATGACCACGTAAAGCCGGTAAAAAGACTATTTACATTAGTAATGCATTGCCAGAAGTTTATCCAGAGAAGTATTTCCAATCATAAATAATGATTTAAACATTACAGGTTTTTACTGAAAAATGAAAGTACCCACCGGAACACTGACCCCATACACTTTTATTAACCACGTTTCCACTGTCGGGCCAAATGAGGGCATGCTAGTGCGTGCCAGGGCCAGTTGCGTTCCCACTGTCACTTCCGGGGCTTCATCGTGCCACCTTGGGGCTTTCTCAGGGCCAACAGCCAATGGCCTATGGCCCGCTGAATACTCTTGGGCCAAACAATGTCAACTGGGGATTGAGACGGGGTCAATGTCAAAGGCAGAGTTTCATCGAACTTGCCAAGTTGTGTATCCCGAACCTGTACAACGGTGCGGTAGAAGAATTGAGGGCACAGTACAAATCCGCTAAAACGCACAATGGACAAAGCGGTGCTCAAAGAAAGAACTTTCCATTTCCATGGTTCGAGGTGATGGACAATGTGCTGGGACATTGGACAGACCATCTGCAATACCATGGCAGTTACAGTCGGTTGAGTCGTCAAAACTAACTTATCTTGCTAGCTAGCTAATGTCTACAAACGATATAAAAACAATATTCTAGATAATTAGATAACATTATATCTCAGCTTGAGCTTCCCTCTTGCTTGTGAAATGGGCATGGTGTTTGATTTTGACACCTGGGCGGTGTGTTACGGGCAGGTTTTAGGGCAACGCTGCAGGGCCTGACAGTGGGAACGCAGCATGATTTTGGCCAGTTGATAGCCCTGGCTCGCACTGGCCCGATAGTGGAAAAGCATCTATTGCAAGTGCGTAACCGTTAGGGGTGGGTGATGACCTTTGTTTGAACAATTTTGCTATAAATTATTACATCCCAAGATCGATCTTTT
Source organism: Myxocyprinus asiaticus (assembly GCF_019703515.2). Lineage (NCBI taxonomy): Eukaryota > Metazoa > Chordata > Actinopteri > Cypriniformes > Catostomidae > Myxocyprinus > Myxocyprinus asiaticus. The sequence continues at coordinate 5,069,397 of NC_059350.1, forward strand.
ACTTTATGCACAACCCTCTACAATGCGAGTAAATCACTCACATATGCTTCCAAATCTCCAGCTATGAGACTAAAAAGGTCTATGATTAGCCACTGGCTAGTAAATGTTCAGATTTCACTCACTAGAGATTGAGTAGTATAGTGGAGAAGTTATTAGCAACGAGATACTTTCACTGCGTGTTAAACCAAAAAGTTTGTTAAACTTGTTCTGTGTGTCCAAAGACAAGATCCACGGATCCATCTGTCATTGAATAATGTCTCTTTAAAGTCAGTTGTTGGTAAAAAAGAAACAGAAACATTTAATTCTAATCACACATGGATGCGCTAAAGAAATTAAGCACGTCTTCTCTCGTTATATGTGCTTACTGGCTGACGCTGCTAGTCTTAAAGAGGCAGTACCATTTAAGCGTGTGCTCATATCAATGTAAATACTTGTAAATAGTATTATCAGGGTATCTGCAGGTTCGAAGGAATACAATTTAAGACTTAAGACTTTTTAAGGCCAAATAAAAGAAATTTAAGACCACTTTCGCAATAAAAACAAAAACAATTAATTAGCTGGTAAATACAAAACCACCATCTTGTTTTCATTCAATGTAAGTGAATGGTGACTGAAACTCCCTAATATCTCCTTTTGATATCCACTGAAATAAGAAAGTCATACAGGTTTGCAAAAGCATGAAGGTAAGTGATGACAATTTTAATTTGAGTGAAATCTCAAATAAAAACTCAGTTACCTTAAAAATGGCAAAAGTAGTATTAGAAATGTTAACAGATTCAATTATGAAAGAGAAGGAGAGGGAAAGATGCTTTGCTGTTGTTTTCCCCCAATTGGTCTGAATAACTCGCAGCATCACGTAGGCTGCTCTGTCTCGTTTGCCCGTGCGCTGTCAATGTCCTCTTTGTTCTGCGACATTATCACTACGTGAGAAAAGTGACGTGTCGTGAGAGCTTGAGAACAGTGTCAATTGCGTTGGCAGCCCTAGATCTATAGAGATGGAGATGAGAGATATAACAGGTGTAACTCTGCAGCTGAGTAGTTCTGTTAGCTTTACAAATATTGTCAAAGGTATCGTGTAAAATCTCGCACGCTTGCAAATTGTAACGTTGACAGCTTTGTCGATTATAAGCAGGAGCGATAGTGTTAGAGACACAAAATAACGGCATTTGCATTTCGGATTAACGGGTTTATGAATGTTTATACATGTGTAACGTTGTAAGTTCAGTAAAAATGCACTTCCCTGCATGCGCTCACACTAAACTCAAGTGTCAGCTGCTAAATGCACGAGAGAGAGAGAGAGAGAGAGAGAGATGAGAGAGAGAAAGAGAGAGATTATTTTGACTCGAGCAGATTCTGCTGTCTTAAGCATCTCCTCCCATTTGAATCGGGAAAACTGTATCAGTACCCAGCCTTAGTAACTGAAATTGGCTTCTTTTGAAATAAAACTGAGAAATGACTTTTATTTTAAGAAGCACAACAAAACCTTTCCTTTTTAACATAGTCTAAAAGTTTGCCGTTACTGTACTATGCCCACTTGGCAGTGCATGTGAACTTTATCAAGTACACTTGATGACTATCTACTTCTGTTATCGTGCACTGCAAGTTAGAGGGGACAAATGGAAGTAGTTTAACTGAATGAGCACAAATGATAGTATGACATCACAGACCTGTAAGCAATACCCTCATCCTCTTTCAGAATGCCGTAGTCCCGGGAGATGGACTGAGTCAGGTCCGCCACCAATGGGATGTTCATGGAGCCCAGCCCACCCTGCTTCCTGGGTGTGTTGATCCTATCAGGAGCAAGCAACGTTTGATGTCACAAGAGCACAACAGTGGGTTAGAGTGCTTGACTAAAAAATTTGTTTTTCCCATTCAATTTTTATCACAGGAATGTCAGATAATCCTTCATAAAAGGTGGCTGCAGAGCTCTTTAACAATGGTTAACATTTTTAACAATGGCTACAGGAAACAAATGCTATCTGTTGCATAACGTCATGTGTACAGAGGTGGACGGTATGACGGTATATATTGTATTACAGTTGACTGGTAAAGATTTTACCACGGTATATCAGAGCAGCTATCATTGCGCAAGACTGCTTTACGTTGTTTACATGCGAGTGATAAAGAAATGTGTAGTAATTTGGCTTTTCCAATCAGTATTTAGAGTCAGAGCTAGAAATGCTCCAATTTTTACAGCTGATGCGGATTTCTTGTCATCTGAACCGGATGGTACCCATCCGGATTAAGCTGTCATAACTGGTAATATTTAAGCTCTCTGGTCACGGTTAACTCAGTTTTCCAGTTATAGTTAGGCTATGCCATATCTGTTGCCTAGTTTTCAAATGACATTTTACAAAACATTTCAGCTCAAAAGTAAGTCTTAGCTTAGTTTATTTTAACTTTTAACGTACATTTTTTTGCAAAGAATGTAGCCATTACGACTAGAGCAAGAGTGGTAGTTTCTAGAACCAATAAACTCCTACACCCTTCCTTTATCAGTGCCTCTGTAACAGCCTTATCAAAGACGGGCAGGTTAAGAGAACACATTAGATAACCACTAACTACGTGAAGCCACAGAAATCCCACTGAGAAATACGTTAAATCCTACCGCCCCTTTTCAGCGCTCTGCACTTCCATTCTTTGTCTCTTAACTTCCGATTTGCATTGAAGCTACTGAGTCGATCAATATGGATTACATGTGAGGCACAGGAAGTATTTTTCACCAAGAGTTGATGGTGTAAGTCTACAGCACCACTCTACTATATCAAAATGCTAGCGAATGGTTTTACAGTCACTGTAAATGTTCGTTTTTCTGACACACACGGAGGTAAATTGGAACTGGCAGATCACATTCAGACAACTACGACACACTGCACTTTTTCATGATACAAGCGTTTAATTGCTATACATGTAATTCGGCTTCATTTTTTAGGTTTCAACTTGTTTATAATTTGTGTTAAAATGTGAAGTTGAAGTGAAATTTCAAACAATGACAGCTCGTATTATTTCACAGGCAAGTTCATGAGTTCATGACATTAAAGAAAATTACATTTGTAATTTAAAATGGATTGTTACAACTCTGTTGCACAATTTATACAGACTGTATAGTCATGCTGTCCAGCACTAATGTGGAAGGTGTGAGAAAGAGCCAAAAGGGATCCTCACCATGCCAGATGGCTGAAATGCGAGTCGGTGGAGGCAGCGATGACCTCACAGCCGATTTTACGGAACTCTGCGGCCCGTTCACTGAACGCGATGATCTCGGTAGGACACACAAAGGTGAAGTCAAGTGGATAGAAGAATAATATGACGTACTTCCCTACAAGAGCAATGAGAGAGAGAACCAAAGATGGAGAGAAATAAGCATGTTGTGGCTGACTACCAGCATAAAAATAGAAAGAGTTCAACTACAAACAGACAGACAAGAGTTTGTTAAGAGTAGCTTAATGACATTTAAAGGCAATTTTGAAACTACAAAACAGCAGAGTGTAAAAGTGTTTACTGGCTGCTTACCTCTGTAGTCAGAGAGCTGAATGTCTTTAAACTGTCCATCTACCACAGCGGTGGCCTTGAACTGAGGGGCAGGGTGGCCGATCTTAGCGTTTCCAGCAGACATCTTGAGGACTGGTTGATACTGGCGACAAGAAAATTCAAATATGTCAATGCTGTGTAAGGCTTTAAAACATACATCAACATTAAATCGTACATTTTTTTTAATTATTGCATCACAAACAGCCATAATTTAATTTATGACCATTTACCACCCTCTGAACATTAGAATAAAACAGGCCGTTGATGTGTAAATGTGACGGTCCTAATGTATATCTATGTTGTAGATCAAAAGATCAAGAGCATTTTGATTCCCCATTATATGACTCCATAAACAAGAATTGAATTCATTTGTAAAAGTTATTAACATCTTAAAAATGTGCATGCACCAATGAATAGATAATTGACATTACAGTACTTTAAACAGTCATATTATTAAACAATCTTAATAAATCTTATTATCTTTATTAGTTATAAAATGTAGCTTGTGTTCAGGAAATCTGGTCTTGTGACCCAACACAGAATTTGCTTTTTAGCTTTGAACCGATAGGTTTTGATGTATAATGCACGCAACAGGCTTGCAGCAGATCACACACAGCAAGTCACACGATAGTCAGTTGTTCTGAACAATGGGCTTCCAAGAACTCAAAGTCGTTGAGTCTAAACACAGGCATTCAGCCAAGTCACAACCAAGTTTAACTTGAGAACGTGGGTAATTCACGCATAACATGTCCACCATGAGCTTTTTTTAATCAATATGAAGATTTTAGGTTAAAACTTAAGAATGTGTATATTTGAGGTCCTCTAACTGGTCGGCAATTTTTAATCACCTTTTTGCCTTTACTAGTTCAACTTAGGCCAAGTCAACACTAATACGTTTTAGTTTGAAAACGCATCTTTTTCTCAACGTTTTGGCCTTCCAATCACACTGAGATGGTGTTTTTGACAGCGAAAACTGAGCTTTTTGAAAACACTCTCCCAAGTGGATAAATTTGAAAACGCCGTCTTCGCGTTGTAGTGTGGACCGGGAAAAACGGAGATATCATTTGATCCATTTAACCCAAAACAATCAAGACTGTGGCCCATGTTGTAGCGTCGTTGTTGTGCATAAATCATTTTGATAGCATTATTAAAAATAAATGTTACTTTTGTACGACCTTGACATTGCATTCCTTCAAAGGCAGCGGGAAGTTTACTCAGAATTGCTGTCTGGCGACGGAACACGAGGACAATTGAGTGTCAGAACGTACACGGAACGGTGATTTTTCACATGCGCAGTAAGGGGATTTCATCGTTTTCATCAGGGCCGTAACAACCATAGACATTGAGGGGGACATGTCCCTTAATCTGATTCTTGCAGTAATTGTTTATCATTGGGTATGTTTACATGACAACGATGTACTAAATATGGAAGTTTTTCCTTTGCGTTTTTGAAAAGTTTCGCATACAGACGACAACGTTGTCAAAACGATCCCCGTTCACACAGATCCCCATAAATGACTAAAAACGCTGTATTATGCATGCCAGGCCAGTAGCTGGCGATGTCACTTTGTAAAGAAACACTACGCGCCTGCGCACATAAGCATTCTTCCACAGAGCGGTGAATACAAACAATGAAGATGGTGATTGCTGGTCGTAGTTGTGATGCAGTAAATCTACACTTTGCCGGAGAAGCATCAATAAACTCAAAATCTTGAGCAGCACAAACACAGTCCTGTAGTCCGCCATTGTAGTTTTGAATGTCTCGCGCGTTGTTTTGAAGCGCACATGCCTATAGACTGAACACGTAATACGCGTGCGCATGACGTCATTGTTTTCACAAATTCGCGTATTTGTATGTTTACACGGAGACGATATTGGCATCATTTTCAAAAACTTGCACTTTGAAACCCGTTTTCAAAAGTTTGTGTTTTCAGGCCCCAAAACGCTGTTGTCGTGTAAACGAACAGCCAAAACACATAAAAAGTTTCAGTTTTTAGTTGAAAACGTTGTCATGTAAACAGCCCCATAGTCATGCAGACTGTTTTATTCAGTTGTGTGCTGAATGGAGTCAAACCATTGACGAGACCTGCATCATGACCCTTTAAGCGTGTAAACGGGTAATGTTTTGAGAATAAAATAAGTAAACTCGCCAACTTTGAGACAAAACTTTTTTTTTTTTTTTTTTTTTTTTTAAACATACCCCTGATGTAGAGAGTGTTAAATTGAATAATAAATTAACAGGGAAGTAGAGCTGGTAAAATAGATCATTTATAATAAGCTCAGCTTTTATTCAGTTTTTTTAATGCCTGATAAAAATGTATCTACCTTTGTAGAGCAATACAATACTTTAGGCAATTGCAGAATAGTCCCATCCGTCACATATACACTTCAGAAAATTTAGTACACAACTATTTCTGGGCTTGAAATGAAACAAAAACCAAATCAATGCGGAACTTTGAATCTCAAAAGGAGTAGCTACAATGTGGCCCCCTATGCACTACTTAAAGCCCGATGTGGCCCCTTTACCAAAATAGTAGCCCACCACTGCTCTAGAACCAAGTCATTCTAACTGCAGAATCCTCAAATGCAGGACACAGAGGAACACAGAGGAATTAAACAAACTATGGGCAACTATCGGCACAGATTTTGCCGATAACCGATAGTCCCAAACAGCTACTATCGGCACCCATTAATCGGTTTTACCGATATATCGGCCTACCTCTAATAATTAGCATGAAATATGCTTTATATTGCACTGTTCATAGTAATATTTCACTTTATCCAGACACTTGACTCAGAGATCCTCCGAATGGCCCGGTGACCTTCAATGGCGCCTTACACACTGATAGAGCACAATATCTCTGCCACAGCAAACACATAAATGGGTCAACGAGCACTCGAGACTTTGCCCTGAAGACACCCCAGTTATAGACAATTATCAGGCCGAAACAAGTGCACCAACACTAAATACGCAGTAGGGCAGGTGCACTAATGATAACGAATGACTGGAAATACGAAAATGATCATGCATGCATGCATGATCAAATCGTTTATATTAGCATTATATTATATTATATTAAGAGAGTTATTTCACCGCTTAGCCACATGAGCTAAACCAAATACAGAGCAAAAGCACGGTGGGGTGATATAAAGGTAACATTACGTTAACCCCATCAGACAAAGCAACTTTGGTAAATTAACACCAAAGTAATTAAGTTAAATGCATGAGAATATTACGTACAATTGTTGAAATATAAACGTGCAATCTGCAAGAAAGACAGAAGCAGCGCCTCGGCGTTTTCCACGCGCACGGCACGCGCCCTTTTGCTCGTTTTAAATCAGCAAAATTAATTTACAGAAAATGCATTTTTGCTCGTGCATCATCGTAGAGCCTCCGCACAAGAGTTACATATCAGCATCACAAATTTACCGGTTCTGTGTGTTGAAGAGGCGTTAACGGTGACGGCAAACTCCACTGTCCCTTGATGCGCGAGCACAGGATGATTGTTGCTATAAAAGTCACGAGACGCGGATCAGACGACTTCTTCTTCTTCTTCTTCTTCTTCTTCTTTAGGTTTTTAATGGCGGGTTGCGAACCAACTTAATAGGTGCATACCGCCACCTTCTGTGATGGAGTGTGAAGATAATGAAATCTATATTTCTCCCTGTTCCCTATATCCTATATTTTAATCCACTGCTCCTAATAAATCTCATTATTGCATTCATTTGTTTCCCCGCATTTGGACCATCATTTAAGATATTGCTTATTATGAATTCTTGACTTCTTAAGGTTTGTAATTCTTCCTTAAGACTCCTCCTTTCTCTTTCATATGCAGGACATACCATCAACACATGCTCTACTGTCTCCTCTATTGCACAAACCTCACATAAACCTGTACTATGTTTCCCTATGATGGGTAATGTATAGTTAAGATTTGAATGTCCTGTTCTTAGATGTGTGAATATAACTTCTTCCAATCTACTTATGTTATGAATGATTGTACCATTTTTTAATGCTCCTTTATACCTTATGATAATGTCTTCCTGTTTGACATGAATCCCAGTAAGTCTGCCATTCCCTATTGCATGATTCCAATACCAAATGTTTCCCTTCTGATCTGTTAAGTGAAATATTAATGCTTGGTTCATCCATCCTTAATGATTCTTTAGCCATTTTGTCTGCTTCTTCATTGCCTTGAATTCCCACATGTGCTGGTACCCACATGAAATGAATTATTATTCCTATCTGTTTAAGACTGTATAATGTAATCATGATTGCTATTAAAATGTCACTTCTATTTGTCTGATTTGATTGTAAATTCATAAGAACCACCATTGAGTCAGAACATATTATTACTTTATCTGCTCTTACTTCATAAATCCAGCCTAGTGCCATTAAGATTGCTATCATCTCTGCAGTGTATACAGATGTACCATCTGTTATTCTTCTAAACTTCCTTACTTCAAACTCTGGAACATAAAAAGCTGCCCCCGTCCTTCCGGTTTCTTGGTTCTTTGAGCCATCGGTGTATACTTGAAGAATTGAATAAAGCATACTTTTTATATATTCTTTTACATATGTTTTTGTATTAACTCCATCCCTTTTTTCCTTAATTCTTTCGTGTAGCTTTAAATCGATTTCAGGTTGTGTGAATAACCAAGGTGGTATTGGAGGTATTGCAACTATTGGAGCAAATGACTTTGTATCGAGGCCATTTTCATTAGCCCATTTCTTTATTTTCCATGCAAAGCATTTACCTGCTGTATTTATTGTTTCCCAACTTTCAGCAAGTACTCCCCATACTGGATGATCATTGTTTTGCCCCTGAAGATTAATCCAGTATGCCATAGCTATTTTCTCTCTTCTTATATACAGTGGCATTTCTGATGTTTCCACCTGTTATGCTGCAATAGCTGTAGTTTTAACTGCTCCTAAAATGAGTCTTAATGCTTTAGCTTGCATGATATCTAGTTTCTTTAGCATAGTTGCATACGCGGATTCATATACAGTACAACCATAGTCTAGTACTGATCACATAAGTCCAACATATACAGTGGTGTGAAAAAGTGTTTGCCCCCTTCCTGACTTCTTATTTTATTGCATGTTTGTCACACTTAAATGTTTCAGATCAAACAAGTTTAAATATTAGTCAAAGATAACACAAGTAAACACAAAATGCAGTTTTTAAATTAAGGTTGTTATTATTAAGGGAAAACAAAATCCAAACCTACATGGCCCTGTGTTAAAAAGTGATTGCCCCCTAAACCTAATAACTGGTTGTGCCACCCTTAGCAGCAACAACTGCAATCAAGCGTTTGTGATAACTTGCAATGAGTCTTTTACAGCGCTGTGGAGGAATTTTGGCCCACTCATCTATACAGAATTGTTGTAATTCAGCCACATTGGAGAGTTTTCGAGCATGAACTGCCTTTTTAAGGTCATGCCACAGCATCTCAATAGGATTCAGGTCAGGACTTTGACTAGGCCACTGCAAAGTCTTCATTTTGTTTTTCTTCAGCCATTCAGTGGTGGACTTTCTTGTGTGTTTTGGATCATTGTCCTGCTGCAGAACCCAAGTTCGCTTCAGCTTGAGGTCACGAACAGATGGCTGGACATTCTCCTTCAGGATTTTTTGGTAGACAGCAGAATTCATGGTTCCATTTATCACAGCAAGTCTTCCAGGTCCTGAAGCAGCAAAACAGCCCCAGACCATCACACTACCATCACCATATTTTACTGTTGGTATGATGTTCTTTTTCTGAAATGCGGTGTTACTTTTACGTCAGATGTAATGGGACACACACCTTCCAAAAAGTTCAACTTTTGTCTCGTCAGTCCACAGAGTATTTTCCCAAAAGTCTTGGGGATCATCAAGATGTTTTCTGGCAAAAATGATACGAGCCTTAATGTTCTTTTTGCTCAGCAGTGGTTTTCATCTTGGAACTCTGCCATGCAGGCCATTTTTGCCCAGTCTCTTTCTTATGGTGGAGTCATGAACACTGACCTTAACTGAGGCAAGAGAGGCCTGCAGTTCTTTGGATGTTGTTGTGGGGTCTTTTGTGACCTCTTGGATGAGTCGTCGCTGTGCTCTTGGGGTAATTTTGATCGGCTGGCCACTCCTGGGAAGGTTCACCACTGTTCCATGTTTTCGCCATTTGTGGATAATGGCTCTCACTGTGGTTCTCTGGAGTCCCAAAGCTTTAGAAATGGCTTTATAACCTTTTCCAGACTGATAGATCTCAATTACTTTCTTTCTCATTTGTTCCTGAATTTCTTTGGATCTCGGCATGATGTCTAGCTTTTGAAGATCTTTTGGTCTACTTCACTTTGTCAGGCAGGTCCTATTTAAGTGATTTCTTGATTGAGAACAGGTGTGGCAGTAATCAGGCCTGGGTGTGGCTAGAGAAATTGAACTCAGGTGTGATAAACCACAGTTAAGTTATGTTTTAACAGGTGGGGCAAACACTTTTTAACACAGGGCCATGTAGGTTTGGATTTTGTTTTCCCTTAAGAATAACAACCTTCATTTAAAAACTGCATTTTGTGTTTACTTGTGTTATCTTTGACTAATATTTAAATTTGTTTGATGATCTGAAACATTTAAGTGTGACAAACATGCAAAAAAATAAGAAATCAGGAAGGGGGCAAACACTTTTTCACACCACTGTATACCCTTTAATGATTGTTTGTCTGCACCCCAGTCTTGTCCTGCAACCCCTCTCATTAAGTGTAATACTTTACTACATTACTTTATAATATCTATATGATCTTTCCAAGTTAACTTTTCATCAAACCACATTCCCAGATATTTAAACTTAGATACTTTTTCTAATGATGTCCCATATAATTTAAGTTGTTTGTTCTCTAATTTTCTTCTTTGTAAATATCTGATAACATGTTTTGGATATTGAAAATGTGAACCCCCATTCTAGAGATCATTTTTCAACTATCCCTATTGCTTCTTGAATTCTCTCCATATTAAAGGATATATTCCTCCCTTTTTTCCACATTATTCCGTCATCCGCGTATAAAGCCGTGTTAATTCCTGATGACACTCCTTCAAATATGTCATTAATCATAATATTAAATAATATACGCCTTATCACACTTCCCTGAGGTTTTCCGTTCTCCACTCTTACAGCTTGAGACAATTCATTACCTACTCGAACTTGGATTGCTCTTTCAAATAAAAAACGTAAAACCCAATTATAGATTCTTCCCTCTATTCCAATTTTCTTCCATTTTAATACTAAACCTTCTTTCCACATCATGTCGTATGCCTTCTCAATATCAAAGTAAACTGCCACTAACCCCTCTTTCATTGCTATTGCTTTCTTAACATCTGTTTCCAATTTTATTAGTGCATCCAATGTTGATCTACCTTTTCTAAAACCATTTTGATAAGGCGCTGACAGTCCCGTTCTCTCCAACACATAATCAGCCTATTTACAATCATTTTCTCCACCAATTTACATAGGTTAGATGTAAGTGCTATTGGTCTATAAATCCCAGCTATTGATACAGCTTTTCCCGGCTTAGCTATCGGAATTATTATGGCTTGTTTCCATGATCTGGGCAGCCTCCCTTCTACCCATATCTTATTAAATAAGTCCAGTACTGCTTTAAGTATTATGTTGTCTACATATTTTAGCATAATATAACATACCAGATCTTTTCCTGGCGCTGTTTGTTTAATTTGATATTATACTCTTTTAAGTTCCCATATTTCAAATGCAATGTCTATTGCTCCTCTCCCATGCAAAATTTCTTGTCTTTTCCTTCTATAATTCTCATCGAGATCTTCTTTACTATGTGCCTTCTGAAATGTTTTAACTAATAGTTCTGCCTTGTCTTTTTCTGTAATAGCTATTCTTCCTTCTCCTGTTAATACCGGTATATTTCTGGTATATTTTCTTTAACATGCCCCATACCTCACCCAATCCTGTTTCTTTACCTATAGAAGAACAATAACCTTGCCAGTATCTCTTTTTTGCCTGTTTAATTTTCCTCCTTGCTTGTGCTCTTTCCCTCTGATATTCTTGTACTGTTTCTGGTTTCAGTGTTCTTTTTAATATTCTAAATGCCTTATTTCTTTCTTTTTTGTTTTTTTTATTGCATTGGAACAATCGTCATTCCACCATGGAACAAGTTTCTCCCTTCCTTTTCCTTTCCCTGTAGGGATCGATTCTTCTGCTGCTCTGATTAATATTGAGCTTAATTTCTCTGTACACTCATCAATGTCATCTTCCATACTATAATCCATCAATTCTGTTTTACATATGCTATTATATTTCCCCAATCAGCTTTCTCAAATTTCCATCTTAGTTGTTTTGCTACTACACTCCTTTGTATTTCTAATCCTATTGTGCATGTTACTGGATAATGATCACTCCCAATTGTTGATTGATCTAGTATTTCCCATTGACATTTTACTGCTATTATTGCTGATGCTATTGTTAGATCTATACATGCCTTAGTTGAATCTCTGATATTGAACCTTATTCCACTCCCATCATTTAAGCATACCAATAAATTCTCCTCCATATATTCTTCCACCACTATGCCATTTTTATTTGTGCTTATACTTCCCCATGTAAAACTGTGTACATTAAAACCACCACACCATATCACCATACCTTCTTCTTTACTCCACATTTAGTTTAATTCTATTAAGGATAACTGTTCACATGGATTGTAATAGTTTATTATTGTTACTTTTCCTAACTCTGTCCATACCTCCACCTTAGTAACTTCATATTGTGTTTCTATATTTACTTCCCTATAAGCCACCCCATTCTTTATATACGTTGCACACCCCCCACCATTTGTTTCTGTTCTATCTTTTCTCACAGATAATAATAATAAACTGGAATAACAAAGTTTAATCGCGGTTTAAGCCATGTTTCTTGGATACATATAACATCATTTATGTACTATTCTTTTGAACTCTTGGCCATTCACGATCAGACTTCTGGCATTCCATTGTACTATCCTGAATGTCATATTATTTGTTTAACCTTTGCTTGTCTGGTAATTCCTGAGAATTTGCATTATTCTCAGATTGACCTAGGAGCGTCTGAATTTTCTCAACTGTTATTTCTGTTATACCCAGCTGATGTGTTGCTGCAGATATGGTTATTTTCAGTTTCTCTGTCCTTTTGTTTGTTTGTGCTGTGCTGTTAATGATGTCTGCGTTAAATGCAATGAAACTCACTTTACTAACCATGAGCATACTTGAGTCAACATTCGCTTTATCCGTATCTGTACCCTTGTTTGATATCTCATTTGTATTGTTATGAGTGTTCCCATCACTTATCTTATTTCCTTGCTCATTTTGAATCTTCTTTACTGCTTGTGCATATGATACATTGTGATCTGATTTGTACTTCATAACTTCCATTGCTTGTTTTTGTGCTGTACATCCTAAGTATGCTGCACTATGTGGGCCTCCACAATTTCAGCACTTTGGTCCAACTTGTTCTCCACACTCCTCATAATCATGTTCTCCTCCACATTTACAGCACCTTTTCTTTCCTTTACATACTTCTGCCACATGTCCTAATCTTTGGCCGTTGAAGCATCTCAATGTAGGTTTTATGTATGGATGTAATGAATAGCTCACATATCCAATTTTTACATTTTCTGGTAGTATTTTACCATTCACTACTATCATCACTGTTGTACTCGCTTCTCTTTTCCCATTTCTATTTGATGTCAATCTTTTCACATCTGTTACCTTTTCATTTGTTATCTGATTTTTTTAGTACCTCATCTGTTAATGATACTGGAACCCCAGTTATCACCCCTTTAATACCATTCATTTCACCTGGTACATGGCATTTCACTTCTATTCCCCTTTTTGATAGCCACCTCTTGTTGTTTTTTGTTCAAACAAAACACAAGCACCCGATTGTTAGTTAAGTATCTTGCTGATTTAATGTTTCCTACTGCTTTTTTGAGTAATTTTGTTAGCCGCATAGGATTACTCATTTCACCCATTGTTGCAAATGTTAATATAACTTTGTACTCATCCTCCATCCTCATCGTTTTACTCCTCCTACGATTTCCTCGGAATCTGATCCTCTGTCTTTCCGTTTTTGCGATATCTGCCCTACCTGAGACCACAATATGCTATTCATGTCTTCAACATCCTCCTCTCCATCTACATTACTTCCTTCATTTTCTTCATTCACATCACAGTCGTCGCCAGACCCGCCGCGGCATCTTTCTTTCGCCATCTTTCTCCACAAGCGTCTCACGAGAGGTGGATCAGACTTGCAGGGGGAGGATCTTCTTCTTCTTCTTCTTCTTTTAGGGTTTATTGGCAGTTGGCAAACCAGCTTACAGGTGCATTACCGCCACCTACTGAACTGGAGTGTGGATAAGGGGCCGGTTGCACCAGCTATACTTAAGTTACAACTTAGCCTAGTTGTGGTGTAAATAGACACTAAGTCACAATTTACGCACTACTAAATATTTGAGAGTTGCACCATTAAACTTAGGTAGAACGTAACCCTACATATAAACTAAATATTTACTGAAGCCTCCGACCAGGAGCATCGGTTGGAATAAAAAAGCAGGCTGATATTTTCTGACATCAATGAGCTCATGTTTTGCATGATTTGCATCAATCATTTCGACATACAGTATGATGTTGGCATTTACACCTGTTTACATTTACGAGAAAGAAAAACAATTACTTTTAAGCGGCTCTTCAGCATGAAACCGATCTAACGGTGCAGTTTTCAGGGTGTGTCGCCCGGTGTCAAGTTTCAACACTTTTAAAATATATATAGGATATTAAAATGAGTAAGTTTCTATTTTTCCAGCCTGTTGTATTAGTATTTATTTATCACCCATTATTTATTTTAGATACCAGTTCCTATATATTGTTATTTACACAGGGCAAATATATGATTTATCAAATCTACTTTTATTACGTATCGTATTTTAATGGGGATATAATTTATTACAGCTGACAGTTACGAAAGCAAACAAGGTTTGAACATCAACCATAACAAGATCAAACTAAATTGCATGGCTTTTTAACACTTCTGTGTCAAATTTTTGAAGGCTGTATATTGGATCAGTACAGGTAAACGTCATATTATGCGACTACGAATTACTTTACAGAGAGTTTACAACCTACTAGTTAAGTCTTGCCTTAAGAATAGGTGGTGCAACGAAATTAAGCACTGACTAACTAGTAGTTACTAAGCCCTTAGTGTGAACTTTACGTCCCAATTTACGTAAAACCTTACACATAGCTGGTGCAACCCTACCCTGGAGATTAGCTGAGATAGGAAGGGGATGAAAAAAAAACCTACATTCTCTCTATCAAGCCTGTTCCTTTCTTCAATCCTATGTAGGCCTAACAGTATGGCCACAAGCTCTACTGTAGTGCTTTTTTTTTTTCTCCCCTTTTCTCCCCAATTTGGTATGCCCAATTCCCAATGCGCTCTAAGTCCTCGTGGTGGCGTAGTGACTCGCCTCAATCCGGGTGCCTGGAGTACGAATCTCAGTTGCCTCCGTGTCTGAAACTATCAATCCGTACATCTTATCACGTGGCTTGTTGAGCGCGTTACCGTGGAGACATAGCGCGTGTGGAGGCTTTGCACTATTTTCCCGCGGCATCCACGCACACCTCACCACGCGCCCCACCGAAAGTGAGGACCACATTATAGTGACCACAAGGAGGTTAACCCAATGTGACTCTACCCTCCCTAGCAACCGGGCCAATTGGTTGCTTAGGAAGCCTGACTGGAGTCACTCAGCATGCCCTGGATTTGAATTTGTGACTCCAGGTGTTGTAGTCAGCGTCTTTACTTGCTCAGATACCCAGACCCCCCTCCAATATCAGTCATTAAGAATTTGTTGTGGTACATTCAGATCTTCACCAGTAGCAGCTCTTCAAGTGGAAGTGGGAGAAATGCCTTTGGAAATTTGCTGGTTACAATTGAAAATGGTTTATTGGATATCAATAAAAGGACATAGTTATAGTCATCCTGTAAAGAAAGTTCTGGACAACTGTTGGGAATATGAGTATTCACATTTGGCGAGTTTCGGATGGAACGCAAATAATGAGACGAATGGGAATTTTCAGTGTTGAAGTAAGCCCAAC
Source organism: Myxocyprinus asiaticus (assembly GCF_019703515.2). Classification (NCBI taxonomy): domain Eukaryota; kingdom Metazoa; phylum Chordata; class Actinopteri; order Cypriniformes; family Catostomidae; genus Myxocyprinus; species Myxocyprinus asiaticus. Next base: position 5,085,050 of record NC_059350.1, read on the forward strand.
TGGGGCAATGCCAGTGTTACCTCCCTGGATGTTTCCAATGCCATCAGTCGATTTACAGTTGCTGGAAAAAATAAACGACAAACAAAGATGGGTTTCTAAGGATATGGTAGTGAGGCACTATAGTGAGTATTATTATTGTATACAAATCTATACTGACTGTTCAAAAGATCCAGAGTCTGGACATACAGCAGCAGCAGTAGTTATTCCTCAGTTTGACTGTAAAATAGGGAAAAGATCTAATCATTTATCTGTTTACTCATCAGAAATGATAGCAATACAGTTGGCTCTTCAGTGGGTGGAAGAGGTTCAGCCACTAAATGTGGTGGTCTGTTCTGACACTCTTTCTGGCCTTACCAGCTTAATGAATGGGAAATATAATTCTAGACAGGGTATTCTTTTTGAAAACCTTCAGCTATTGTTTACAATACAACAACAAGGGATAAAAACAATCTTTCTGTGGGTGCCAGCACATGTGGGGGTAAAAGGTAATGAACTAGCAGATGAAATGGCTAAACAGGCATTAGAGTATCCAAGAATAGATATTAATGCACCACTCTGTAAAGCAGAAATGAAAGGATTAATTAAAGAGACCGTTAAAAGGAGGTGGCAAGAAATGTGGACTCAGGAGAGAAAGGGAAGACATCTATATGGAATTAGAAAAGAGGTAGGAAATGAGAGAGTAGTTTGTGGCAAAAGTAGGGATTACAGTAATTACACGACTCCGTATCGGACACTGCATTGAACCAGTCACTTTTTAAGATAGGAATGCATAACAATGGACTATGCAATAATTGTGGATAACATGTTCTATTAGAATTCATAGGTTATTACAAAGAAAGATCTCATCTCAGAGAAGATGTTAAAGCCATATCCAAAGGGATAAATAGTTTAACATTACAGAACTTATCGAATAACAATTCAAAAGTTACTAAGGCTGTATTAGATTTCCTAAAGACAACAGGTCTTATTAGAAGAATATAACATCAAGTCCTTGGGAAATAATATAATATTCAGATTAAACGATTAGATTTCAGATAGGTGTTCCACCCTCTCTTTTCCATCTTTTTATTTCCTTCTTCATCAATGCCTCCCACTCCATCCCAGTAGGTGGCGGAAATGCGCATAAGCTGGTTTGCCAACTGCCAATAAATCCATAGAAGTAGAAGAAGAAGAAGAAGAAGCGTCCTGCTGCTCGCGCCTATTTGAGATTTCCGGTTGTGGCGCGCGCTGAAAACAGGTTCGTGCACATTTGTACATACATCAACTTTCACACTCTTTATTGATTATAAACACAACGTGTAACGACGTTACTAAGAGTTAATAAACTGCACAAAAAGCTCTGTTAGTTAACAGTACACCACAACTTATCTGTGCATTGTTGATTCTTTTGGGTATTAAAGTAGTAGTTGCATTGTCTTGCAGTGTTTGCATTGAAAAAAGGTGTGAAATGTGTTATGGATTATTCCTGTCTTCCAGGAGCGTTTGTAACTTTAAAGTGTGGAATTAACAGGACGGAAATGAAGAGCTAAAGTTAGCCATTGCTCATTGAGGGATTGACAGAAAAATAACATGAGAATGTAAACTTTTTTTTTTTTTTTTAATACATCTTTTGAACTTTTATATTGTCAAATTGATATCTGTAATTTTATCAATCAGGATGGAAAGTTTTAGACTGAGACGAACCAACTAATACCACAAAACATCACAGAATTAAAGGAATATTCGGGGTTTCATGCAAGTTATGCTCAATTGACAGCATTTGTGGCATAATGTTCATTACCACAAAAAGATAAAAAATTATAATTTGACTCGTCTCTCCTTTTATTTAAAAAAGGCAAAAATCTGGGTGACAGTGAGGCACTTACAATGGAAGTCAGTGGGGCCAATCGGTAAAGGTTAAAATACTCACTATTTCAAAAGTATAGCCACAAGACATAAACACTATGCATGTTAACATAATTTTAGTGTGATAAAATCGCTAACTAACCTTTTCAGTGTAAAGTTATAGCCAATTTTACAACTTTGTTACCATGACGATTTAATGTCAACAAACCCTACTGTAAAAATGACGATTTAAACAACTATACAGCTCAAATAATGCATGAGTTTTAACAGAAGAATTAATGTAAGTGCTTTTATTTTTTATTATTATCTTTTTGGATTTTTCCCTTTTTTTCACCCAATTTGGAATGCCCAATTCCCAATGCGCTTTTTAAGTCCTCGTGGTCACGTAGTGATTCGCCTCAATCCGGGTGGTGGAGGATGAATCTCAGCTGCCTCCGCGTCTGAGACCATCAACCTTATCATGTTATCTTATCATGTGGCTTGTTGAGCACGTTGCCACGGAGACATAGCACGTGTGGAGGCTTCACGCCATCCACCGCGGCATCCGCGCTCAACTCACCATGCGCCCCACCGAGAACGAACCACATTATAGCGACCACGAGGAGGTTACCCCATGTGACTCTACCCTTCATTGCAACCGGGCCAATTTGGTTGCTTAGGAAACCTGACTGGATTCACTCAGCACGCCCAAACTCCAGGGGTGGTTCAACCAGCATCTCTCTCCTTGTTCATGCTGACAGAAGACTAGCCCTTCAACATGAACCCAGCAGTTTGCCTTCTACAGTTAAGTCAGGGGAATCATTCCCTGGAGGAGTACGTTGTGGACTTCTGTGAGTTAGCCAATGAGGTGAACTTTAATGACGTGGCTCTTAAGGACCTCTTTTGGGTCCTGGGTAGCTCAGCGAGTATTGACGCTGACTACCACCCCTGGATTTGTGAGTTCGAATCCAGGGTGTGCTGAGTGACTCCAGCCAGGTCTCCTAAGCAACCAAATTGGTCCAGCTGCTAGCGAGGGTAGAGTTACATGGGGTAACCTCCTCGTGGTCATAATTAGTGGTTCTCACTCTCAGTGGGGCGCGTGGTAAGTTGTGCGTGGATCGCGGAGTGTAGCATGAGCCTCCACATGCAGAGTCTCCACGGTGTCATGCATGACGAGCCACGTGATAAGATGTGCAGATTAACGGTCTCAGAAGCGGAGGCAACTGAGACTAGTCCTCCGCCACCGGGATTGAGGCGAGTAACCGCGCCACCACAAGGACCTACTAAGTAGTGGGAATTGGGCATTCCAAATTGGGAGAAAAGGGGATTAAAAAAAAAAAAAAAAGACTATGATTTATGCCAAGAAAACCATGGTGACAGCAGTCATTGTTACTTCAGTCATGGCTACTACAATATTACTATAGTAAAACCATGGTTACTCTATGGCAACTAGCGAACTCCATGGGTGGTAGTCAGCGTCTTTTACCACTGAGCTACCCAGGCCCCCTATGTTAGTGCTTTTATAAAATTATAAGCTTCAAATTTCTGCCTTCAAACCATCCAAAAATTGGCCACATTCACTTCCATTGTGAGTGTTCCACTGTAACTTATTTTTGGCTTTTATTTGAAAGAAAATGAAGGACGAGTCTAGTTTTGTTTGTGTGTGTTAATCAACATTATGCCACAAATGCTGTCGATCGAGCTCAACTTGTATTGAACACGGATTATTCCTTTAAATTGGACACAGAGACCTATTAATTGATTACCGATTAAAAATGGTCCCCAAAAACACGGTATTTAACCAGTGTATTATATAAGACGGGGAAATGAAATGAACTTTATAGACCGAATGATCGTTGTCATGTCTGTTTGTTGTACTATCCATCAGACATGGATCTGAGTGCTTTTGAGTCGGATAACTCTGTGAGCTGCCGCTTGTCTTCGCCCATTCCAGATGTGTGTAAAACAGAGGACTGCTGTCTGGGCATCGATGAGGCCGGCAGGGGACCAGTCCTGGGTAAGTGTAAGTGCATTTTTAAAATGCGTGTTTGGATTGAAATTGCAGTGTACATTTCATATACTGTATTTCAGGACCCATGGTGTATGGAATATGCTTCTGCCCTGTATCCAGAAAGGAGGCCCTGAAGAATCTGAAAGTGGCAGGTTGGTTCAAGGGAATACAAAGCAGTAAGTTTACATGTGCAGTTATAATCAAGATATTTATAGACGCTGGTGTGTTTGTTGTATCTTTAGACTCAAAGACGCTGACGGAGGCAGAGAGAGAGAACCTGTTTAGGAAGCTTGATGAGGCCAAAAGTTTTGTAGGCTGGGCTCTTCAGATGCTCTCCCCCAACACCATCTCCACCAGCATGCTGCAACGGTACACACACACACACAGCCTGAATTGCTGCAGCTCTGAACGCAAGGGAATAAAGCTGCTAAATACAGATACAAAATAAAGCAAGCATCATTTTATCATCTCTTGTCCTGTTGTTTTCAGAGCAAAATACAATTTGAATGCACTCTCACATGATGCTGCTATTGGTCTGGTGCAGTTTGCCCTGGACTGTGGGGTGCAGCTCAAAGAGGTACAGTATTGATTTTCTTGGAACAAGCAGGCATAGAAATGTGGTTAAGGCATTATGACATGTCTTTTCTCCCAGGTGTTTGTGGATACTGTGGGTCCTGCAGAGAAGTATCAGGAGAAGCTCTCCAAGCTGTTCCCTGAAGTGGCGGTGACTGTTCGTCCTAAAGCTGACTCTCTTTTTCCCATCGTCAGTGCTGCTAGTATCTGCGCCAAGGTAATCGCTGCTTCTGAGGTGGATTATACAAGGAGAATGGAAGTTAGAACAAATGAAGTGTTTAAATGTGTATAATAAAACAGATTAAGACCAAATTCTGATCATCTTATTAATGTTAATTTGCCGAATTGCTACATTGTTTGGCAACTGTAAACAACCTACAATTAGGCTAATAAACTACATTACTAGGAATCAGGTCAGAAATTAACTTAATCATTATGTCCCTTCCATTTAATCAGTTAATTCAATTTGAGTAATGTTACCAATAAATTTGACCCAACAGCAACTAATATTTGTATTGGCATTGATTTCCCAATTTAATTCGATTCAGTTAGATTCCAATTTTGATTTGAGTCAGGATCAATTCATTTGGGAATATTACAGTTACAATGTCAACAGGCATGTTTCAATAATGTCTACAGTGTAAAATGTGATTTGTGACTGAAACACATTCTGTCATCACTTTTTTCCTCATTCACGTATTTCCAAATATTTTGGTCATTAAGTTAACATAAATATAATGCAACGAGGTGATGACAGCATTTTTCCAGATTTGGAATAAGGAGGTTATTAAACAAAACTGTTTTCAAACCCCTTCACAGTGTTTAGTCAGAGATATGATTCCAACAGTAAAAGTAGACAGTAAAACAATTAATGTTCTGTAGAAGTGTTATTAATAATGTTGTGTTTAACATTAGGGTTATATAACATATCCAGATTAATTAATATTACTATTAAGTAAATTGTAGCATTTGGTTACGTTTATATTTTGTGATTTCTCATACCTGATTAACTTAGTAAATATAGTGGCAACAAAAAGCATGTGAACCCTTTGGAATTACCAGCATTTATGTATAAATTAGTCTTAAAATCTGGTTTAATCATCTAAGTTACAATAATGAACAAACCCAATATGTTTTAACTAATAACACACAATTATTGTATTGTATGTATACATATTGAATACATCATTCAAACATTGTGTAAGTTGGAAAAACAATGTGAACCCCTAAGCTCCAAATAATGAAATTAGATTAGAGGTGTGGGTTAGAGCTGCTTTTACTTATAAAAAGTTGAGTTTGCTATTCACAAGAAGCATCTGCTGATGTGGACCATGCCTCGCATAAAAGATATCTCAGAAGACCTACGTTCAAGAATGGTTACTTTTCATAAAGCTGGAAAGGGTTACAAAGTTATCTTGAAGAGCTTAGATATTCATCTGTCCACAGTTAGACAAACTGTCTATAAATAGAGATGATTTAGTACTGTAGCTACTCTTCCTAGAAGAGGCCGTCCAGCCAAGATGACTCAAAGGGCACACCACAGAATGCTCAATGAGATAAAAAAGAACCCTAGAGTGACAGCTAATGACTTGAAGGAATCATTGGTACTGGTCAACATCTCTGTTCATGAGTCTACTATACGGAAAACATTAAACAGGCGGGACACCACGAAGGAAGCCGCTGCTTTCCAACAAAAAAATTGCTGCGTGGGAAAATGTTTTGTGGACTGATGAAACTTAAGTTGAATTGTTTGGAAAGAACACGCAGCACTACGTATGGTGTAAAAAGGGCACCGAATACCAACATGAAAACATCATCCCAACGGTGAAGTACGGTGGAGGGAGTATCATGATTTGGGGCTGCTTAGGGGCCTGGACCGCTTGCCATCATCGAGGGGAAAATGAATTCCCAAGTTTATCAAGATATCCTACAGGATAATGTTGGTGTGGCTGTGCACCAGCTGAAGCTCAGTAGAAGTTGATCGATCAGCAGGACAATGACCCTGAACATCAAAGTAAATCCACTAAAGAATGGCTTCAAAAAAGAAAATCCACTTTTTGGAGTGGCCCAATCAGAGCCCAGACCTTAACCCAATAGAGATGCTGTGGAATGACCTCAAGAGAGCCCTTCACACCAGACATCCTAAGAATATGGTTGAGCTGAAGTAGTTCTGTAAGGAAGAATGGTCCAAAATTCCCTCTGAAGGTTGTGCAGGTCTAATCCGCAGCTCCCGGAAATGCTTGGTTGAGGTTATAGCTGCCAAAGGAGGATCGACCAGTTATTAAACCCAAGGTTTCAGTTACTTTTTTCACAGCACTGTGAATGTTTAATGGGATGTGTTCAATAAAGACATGAAAGATTATAACGGTGTGTTGTTAGCTTAATCACATTGTGTTTGTCTATACTTGTGACTAATGAAGATGAGATCACATTTTATGACCAATTAATGCAGAAAACCAGCTAATTCCAAAAGGTTCTGCGGCTCCACGCAACTCCAGCTGTACGGGCAACATGCCTTGTTAAACCTAAAAGAGCAACAGGCTGAACAGCCTTCAACAAACGCTCTATTGCACTCAAAGACAGCAGGACTGAGCTCAAACAACGTTAACTTGACACAGCGTCCTAAAACAGCGCTTATGACTAGAGACGTGACAATTAAAGTAAGACGCTCCAAAAGCGTCTGACTGAGGCATGAGTACAAAGACCAACAATTAAAAATAGCATAGAGGGACGTATACCAATATTCACCCATATGTTATTCCAAATCTGTATTTTATCTGTGGAAAGCAAAAGAAGATGTTGGGCAGAATGTTAGTCTCAGTCATCATTTACTTTCATTGTATGGAAGAAAATCATACCACAGGTTTGAAACAACTTGAAGGTGAGTAACTGATGACAGAATTGTCATGTATTAAGTGAACTACCCCTTATCATGTAAAAAATACTGTTATGCACAATCCCTCATGGCTTATTTTAACCAGAATGTGTTACTCTCCTCTCTTTGTAGGTAGCCAGAGACCATGCTGTCCAATCCTGGAAGTTTACAGAAGATTTGGGTGATGTGGACACAGATTATGGCTCTGGTTATCCCAATGGTAAGCAGATGCCATCTGATTTCTCTTGTTTGCACAGTGTCTCATTAGCATTTGCTTCTCTGATACATACTGTATACTTGACTCAAAATAAATAATTTTTATATATTGTGTACTGTTGTTTAGATCCCAAAACTAAGAGCTGGCTTCTGAAGTATCTGGATCCAGTGTTTGGTTACCCTCAGTTTGTGAGGTTCAGCTGGAGCACAGCTCAGACACTGCTGGACAGCAAAGCTGCTACTGTCCACTGGTGAGTCTAACAGCAGGGGGTGCTGTCTCTGGATGCCTTGTCTGGAGTTTCTGATCTCTGAAGTATAATGTTTGGGTTATTTTTCTCTTTTATTTCTCTTGTGCATATGTTCTGCTGTTTGTGTTTGCAATCCGGTACTAAAAGTGTTGTGTTTGTGTGTAGGGACGATGATGATGAGGACGGAGAAAAGGCTGCCGCTCGCCAGAAAAACACTTCCATGCTTTCTTTCTTAAGCCACAGCAAACCAGCTGAACTCAAACACACACGGGACACACACCGCTTTTTCACTGAGCGCAAACTACAGAGCAGCAACACACTCTGAGCATGAATACACTCATGGACCTCAGAGCTGGGACGCATTGTCACAAAACACATGTTACTTATCCATATAAAACTGCTTGCCTCCAACAGAATGTTGCAAATATGAGCTGTGCTGAATGCAAATATGAGCTGTGAAAATTTTATGTCCTCATTTTCATACTTTCTGTACAATGTTTATTGTTCATTTTTTAGATGTAAACTAAATAAAGGTGAAATATTCATGTTGAACGTGTCTCATATTTAAAAAGAAAAATCAGGGTTCCATTGGTGCTTATTCTTAAAGCTACCTTACTGCTAAATTGAAATGTTTGCACAAAATGAGGGGGTGAAGTATTTTGTAGTATTTTTACAGACCTGTAAAATGCATAGATTACTTTAAAACATGCAGTACTGTGCAAATGTCTTAGGCACATAAGATGTTTCACAAAAGCATTTGTCATAAGATGGTTATTTATATCTTCAGCTTTAGTGTGTCAATAGGAAATATAAATGTTAAACTCCCAAACATTAATTTAGCAAATAGAAAAGATTAGAATAGAAGAACAGGGAGCCCTGCAAGAGATGGCATTGCCCCCACAGAGACCCCCACTGAACATCGTGTCAGTCTGAGATTACAAGAAGAGACAGAAGCAATTGAGACAGCCAGAAATAGATAGAAGAACTGTGGTGAATTCTCCAAGAATCTTGGAACATCCTATCTGCCAACAACCAAGAAAAACTGTGTCCAGGTGTATCTAGGAGAATTGGGGCTGATTTAAAGGCAAAGGTGGTCACACCGAATATTGATTTAGCTTTTTTATGTTTACTGGAGTTTGAATGACGTTAATTGAGAAATGAAAACTATTTTTGGCATCATTTTTGAAGACATCCTCACTATGCAACATTTTTCACAAGTTCCTACAACTTTTGCACAGTACTGTAAATGTGCTTTTTTAATATATATATATATTCAATATAAATTGTATATGACCAGCTATACATGTAAAATGCATAGGCTTCTTTAAAATATAAATGTGCTTTTTTTATAGAAATATTTTAAGTAGAATTTTTATATGGCCATCTATAACAGACATACATGGGCTACTTTAAAATATAAATGTGCTTTTTTTTTTTTCCTTTTCTCCCAATTTGGAATGCCCAATTCCCACTACTTAGTAGGTCCTCATGGTGGCGCGGTTACTCGCCTCAATCCGGGTGGCGGAGGACAAGTCTCAGTATCACGTGTCTCACTGTGCATGACACCAGGGAGACCCACAGCATGTGGAGTCTCATGCTACTCTCCGCGATCCACGCACAACTTACCACGCGCCCCATTGAGAGCGAGAACCACTAATGGCAACCACAAGGAGGTTACCCCATGTGACTCTACCCTCCCTAGCAACTGGGCCAATTTGGTTGCTTAGTAGACCTGGCTGGATTGGAACTGTGACTCCAGGTGTGATAGTCAGCATCAATACTCGCTGAGTTACCCAGGCCCCCTAAATGTGTTTTTTTAAATAGAAATATTTTAAATAGAATTTTTATTAGACCGGCTGTGCAGACATGTAAAATGCATAGGCTACTTTAAAATGTATGTGTGCTATCACATAAAATAAAGTAGAAACAGTTTTTAATGAACTGTAATTATTTATTTAAATATTAAATATGCAATATTAACATATAAATGTACATTAATTACATATGTAATTAATAATTAGATTATAAAAGTTTTAATTTAGCATTTTCTATTTCAAAACACCTGTAGTAGATGTTTGTGTCTAGTGTTTCACAAAAGGCTGCTTTTATGAAAGACTTATAAACTACATTTCGATCCAAGGATTTTTTGCGTTATCGCATCAAAATAAAACTGATGGAAACGCAAATTATCGCTAAAATTTGAAGTGTTGACATAATATTTTTCCGTTTAACTCTAGCACATAAATCTGGCATAAAGATCCGATCACTGCAAACATGACACTTCCAGCAGTGCCAACACAAATATCTCGTATTAAGACATGCACATTGATAAGTGCACGGAGAACAAATGAATGGCCACTGTTTGTGATTAATTTAATTGTGGTAGACATCCGTTTATTTATTAAAGTTGCTTTTACACCATTCAAAATAATAGACGGCAGTCACGGAATTAGCACACAATACAAAAAACATATTTCTGTGCACAAAGATGTTTTAAATTAAAAATAAATACACAATACTGGAAGAAAAGCATCAGTGTGCTTTTTTGGAACAGTAACATATAGCCCAATTTTATTAATTTATTGTTTATTTGAAAAAATGCTGGCAAAATTCCCTATATTAAATTAAATAAATTACCAAATGAAAAACGCACGAAATTAAAAAAATAAATTACCAAACGAAAACAATTTTATTTTTAGACCTATATCTGCCTTTTCTTTACACAAACTTAAATTAGTCGTACCCTGCTCTGCAGACGAATAAAGTCGTCTGAATGACATATTCTACACTTCAGAACTATTTGTCCAATGAGTCCACTTTCAGGAAACGAGCTTTTGAACATTTTAAAACTTTTAAATATTTTAAATCTAACCCTCTTTACCTCTGGATCGCATTTGCTGAGCTTCTTCAGAAAATGTAAATTGCATTATGACGCTAAAATTAATTTTAGATAATAATCAAGTTCAGTTGTGGGACAAATATACGGGACATAATGCAGTTGTGATGGCGATGCTTTAGATTAGATGATTGTTCAAAATAGTCTATTGAATATCAGGAATGTATCATATATGTAAACCCTGATTTTACACCGCATCAGTTTTTCTTTAATAGTTGTGCACACAGTATATACACATCGATGAGTGTTCCTTATAATAAGACTGAAAGTTTCCCTACTACTTGGTGCAGGATGCCAGCTTGAACAGGGCCGTGACGATTCACTTTCGGGTCGGAACCGGTGGCAACCTGCGACATCAGGACCAATATTACAGTCCTATCAGAAGGGCAACTGCTCGCTTTTGATTGCATTTATTTGTGAATTAAAATGACAGTAAGCTGGTTAATTTCAATGAATTGTCTCAATACTTTCCCCATTTTACCAAAACTTCAGAGGAAAACAAATTAGAGACATCTGGGAGGCGAATTAGCGATAAACACACATTTCTGTACGGAAACGGCTTAACGGCTTAGATTTATTTTGCGATAAACCAGAACTTAGGCGACAAAGTGTTTTTTTTAGGCATGACGTCATCACGCACACCATTTTTATCGATAAAAGGCCATTTGAATGGAAACAGGCAGAAGATGGCAAATTTCGTAAAACATTTTTTTACGCATTTTCACTTTGTCGACAACAAAATAGTGCTAAAAGTGGATGGAAACAAGGATATATTAGCTCAGAAGTTATATGACTCCGCGACAGCAGGTGGCGCTACGAGCGGTCACAGTTTAAAAACAATAAAGCAAGACGAAGAAGAAGAAGAAGAAGCAGCGGCAGTTTCCGTCTTCACTCTGTGGTGTGGTGAGTTTGATGCGAGTCATTCACTTCTAATTTTATATTACAGTTTACGAGTATAGTTTAGCTAATCGGTACTGTGTTTTACCCATGTGTGCTTTGGTGTAGGTAGTAGTCTGGACTGTTTGGAGCAAACAGTATTAAAAGAGTTTTCTCACTGTTAACAGCTAATTGAATTTAATCTTTTATTGTGTTTTGTATTTACCCTTGGGTGTCAATTTAAAAAAGTTACTCAGAGGTCCTTAGAGGACAAAAATGTCCGTGTCAAAAAACTGCCATAATATTATATATTAATATTATTTTCCACTTTCAATGTGTTAATTTTTTAACCAACATCAGTCCTAATCATAACTACCAAATGTTCATTCATTTTAAGGATTTTTACCCTTTAAATGCCAGTTTGTTTATATAATGCCACTGTCGTTTTTCGCACGCACGCACACACACACACACACACACACACACACACACACACACACACACACACACACTTACACTTTAATTTCTCAATACACACATACAAAACACACTCTGACATCCATACCAACACACCCACACAATTTTATCTGCATCATTTATTCAATTGGCCTGCAGTGCTCTATAATACAGCAAACAGAAAATAGGGGAAAAGCTTGTATTTGCTCCATAGGCTAAACATGAGAAAAATGGCGCCATCTGGTGGAAAATGTCAAAGAATTCATGATTTTTTGTTTTAATGGCACTGGGATCAAATATTGCAGTTTTAATGGGGTTCAATGGGGACATTTTTGTCCTGAAGGTCCTGAGTGTAACTATTTTGTGTATCATAGATGGATTATAGGAACTGCGGTTTAAATATCAAAATTCCCCCAAAAATACACACCTTTGGCAAAATTTATGCCGTTGGCATTAACAGCCAAAATGATCGAAAAAACAAAAATGTCCTGAAGATCGCACAATGGTTAAGTCTTTCTCTTTTTTGCAGTGATACTTCACTTTTAATTTGTAAGTCATGGACATACGACCGAATCACACCGTCTACATCAACAATGTCAATGACAAAATCAAGAAAGAAGGTAAAATCTTTAGTCCATACTTGGAACATATCTGCTCCAGTTGTCTCACTCTGAACTTTAAAGTGATGTTTTTGAGATATATTGCAATTATAAAAAGTCATGTGAATCTAAACTGCTCTGTATCTTATCCCTGCAGATTTGAAACGATCACTGTACTCATTATTCTCCCAGTTCGGCCAGATTCTGGACATTGTTGCTCTGAAGACGGCGAAGATGAGGGGCCAGGCGTTTGTTATCTTCAAAGAGCTTTCTGCAGCCACAAATGCCCTCAGACAGCTTCAGGGTTTCCCTTTCTACAATAAGCCCATGGTCAGGGGCCCAAACATCAATCACAGCTCATTTTGTTTACATGTTGTTATGAGTAACTACATAGAAGTCGGTGGATATTTTTCCATTTCAGCAAATAATGAATGGAATTGGCTTTTTTTAATCAATAATAGATTCTTGAAATTAATAGAGTCTTGCTGATGTTGATCAGTCTTAGAACAGAGTGGAAAATAGGTTTATATCAGTATTAAAAGCCTTAAACTTGTCTTGGTTTCTAATTGTAGCATTTGATCTGTTTGTAGCGAATCCAGTATGCAAAAACCGACTCCGACGTCATCATGAAGATGAGAGGCACGTATGGAGATAAAGAAAAGAAGAAAGAGAAGAAGAAGAAAGCTCAGGAACAGGCGGCGAATGTCAACAAGAAACCAGCGGTGAGTTTAAACGCATGTTTGTTTGTGCTGTGATGTATTTGTAAAGACCAACCAGATCAAATTAGCAAAATAATTTGTCATTATATATATAGAAACCTGTTAATTTTGCTAAAGATGTTTGTATTGGCTTTTTTTTTTTTTTCTTCACCAAAGGGGACTGTAAACACACAACCACCTGCACCTGCCACAGTCCTGGTATGTCATGCATTTCATTTTTCAGACCTGTATCACGTACCTGAAGATCCTAACTTGCTTCCAGTTGCAATAAATGCATGCAGCACATGTCTGTTGACTGATCAAAATGATTTAATTGTTTTATTTTTCTTGTTCTAGGTCCCTGACAACCCACCAAATTATATTCTGTTCCTGAATAATCTTCCAGAAGAGACCAATGAGATGATGCTCTCTATGTTGTTCAACCAGTAAGTACAATTACAGTGACAAACATCATGCAAAAAAACAGGCCTTGTTTATTTTTAGCTATGTTTTTACACTCAAAGAGGTTCTTTTAATAAACCTTTTAAATCATATTGCCTATAATGGTTGTTTGCTTGAAATGGTGGGTCCTCTGATTAATGAAAACACACTTTTAAGTTAATTCAGAATAAATGCATAAATGTCAAGATATACAGTGGCAAGAAAAAGTATGTGAATCCTTTGGAATTAGCTGGTTTTGTGCATTAATTGGTCATAACATGTGATCTCATCTTCATCAAATCACAAGTATAGACAAACACAATGTGATTAAGCTAACAACACACAAACAATTATAATCTTTCATGTCTTTATTGAACACATTCCATTAAATATTTACAGTGCTGTAGAAAAAGCAAGTGAACCCCTAGGCTAAAGATGTCAACAAAAGCTTAGATATTCATCTGTCCACAGCTACTTTCTCTAGAAGTGGCCGTCTAGCCAAGATGACTCAAAGGGCACACTGCATAATGCTCAATGAGGTAAAAAAGAACCCTAGAGTGACAGCTAAAGACTTGAAGGAATCATTGGAACTGGTTAACATCTCTGTTCGTTAGTCTACTATACTAAAAAAACATTAAACAGGCAGGAAACCACGAAGGAAGCCGCTGCTTTCCAACAAAAACATTGCTGCATGCCTGAAGTTTGCCAAAGACCACCATGACATTCCACAACGCTACTGGGAAAATGTTTTGTGGACTGATGAAACTAAGGTTGAATTGTTTGGAAAGAAAACGCAGCACTACATATGGTGTAAAAAGGGCACCGAATACCAACATGAAAACATCATCCCAACGGTGAACTACGGTGGAGGGAGTATCATGATTTGGGGCTGCTTAGGGGCCTGGACCGCTTGCCATCATCGACAGAAAATGAATTCCCAAGTTTATCAAGATATCCTACAGGATAATGTCAGGGTGGCTGTGCACCAGCTGAAGCTCAGTAGAAGTTGGGTGATGCAGCAGGACAATGACCTTAAACATCAAAGTAAATCCACTACAGAATGACTTAAAAAAAGAAAATCCACTTTTTGGAGTGGCCCAGTCAGAGCCCAGACCTTAACCCAATTGAGATGCTGTGGGATGACCTCAAGAGAGCCGTTCACACCAGACATCCTAAGAATATGGCTGAGCTGAAGCAGTTCTGTAAGGAAGAATGGTCGAAAATTCCTTCTGAAAATTGTGCAGATCTAATCCGCAGATACCGGAAACGTTTGGTTGAGGTTATTGCTGCCAAAGGAGGATCGACCAGTTATTAAATCCAAGGGTTCACTTACTTTTTCTGCTGCACTGTGAATGTTTAATGGGGTGTGTTCAATACAGACATGAAAGATTATAATTGATTGCGTGTTGTTAGCTTTAGTACTTTGTGTTTGTCTATACTTTTGACTTAGATGAAGATGAGATCACATTTTATGACCAATTAATGCAGAACACCAGCTCATTCCAAAGGGTTCACATACTTTTTCTTGCCGCTGTATATTGAATATTTTAAAAATGAGACTGGTTCTCTGAAGTCTCCATTTATTGGTTTTCTCTCATATTCCATCTGCTTTGCAGGTTTCCAGGCTTTAAAGAGGTTCGTCTGGTCCCTGGAAAACACGACATTGCGTTTGTTGAGTTTGAGAGTGAAGCTCAAGCCGGAGTCGCGAAAGATGCACTACAGGGTTTCAGAATTACAGCTACATGTGCTATGAAGATCACGTATGCCAAAAAGTGACCTCGCCCACTGCCATGCCCACACTGGAAACCGGAACTGTAATAGACTGTAACTGAGGCTCTAATCTGTGGATACTCGGTTCTGATATGCGTTTGCTCTTTCATTCAATCAAATGTAAGATTTCTGCTCAGCGGCTGTGTAGTATTTTCAGTTTTATTTTGTATTTTTTGTATGAAAATTATTTGGCCACCGAGGATATTATAAATTTCAGGTCAGATGTTTATTTTGTACTGTAGATTACTAAAAGTAGCTTCTACAATACATGTTGGCCCACCCTACATTTTTCTTCATATATTTTCTGAGATGATGTGAGTTTTGTCACTGTTTGTGTTGCTAAAATCTTACTTTATTGCTCCTTAGTCATTATAACTAAGAGCTATTTCTAACTGAACATTCAATTAATGTCTCTCTGACAATATATTCCTGGGGTGCATCGTTTGTGCAGTTGTAATCTGTCAGGCATGAGCACTCTGTACTCACAGACTATGATTGGAATAGTTGATTTGGCACAGAATGGTGAGACATTTGTAGGCGTCAGCACTCACACACTAAATTATGTTCTGTAGTACAACTTATGAATTTGTGAACAAGCTGATAGATACATCAATAACAGGAGCATGTTGTAGCACTGTGTGTTATAGTTATAAGTCTCATTTATTTCAAAATCTGCTAATCTATGGTTACACGACAGACACTGTTGAACATTTTAACTACAGAATGTGCTATGTGGGTTAGAGATAAACTTCCATTTGTCTAAGAAAGAAAATGCATCCATGCTTCCTTGTTGGGAGGAATGTGTGTTTCCGTTTAAGCAAACTTGTGAAAATTATCGTTGAGCAGCAGAATGTTTGTGACCGATTGATTTAGTTTTTTTTTTTTGTTTATCAGAGACTGGCCTCATAATTTAAGCAGCTGGGTATGTGACCTTAGAGGTGACTGACATTTTCAGACGTGCTGTTTTTATAATGTCACAATGGGAGGTTTGCATAATGACTGACTAAAAAAAAACTAAATTAGTCCTAGTGCATAACCTCCCCCCCCCCCACTAACTATCATTTCAAAAATAAATAAATATATAATGAATGGGGCAATCAAGGAAATCTCCATTTAAAAACTGTTTTGATAAGTAGGATGAATGGAAGAGAAAAATATCTGTTAATTCGATCTTCTTTAGGTCGCCATGTCTTTTTATGCCTTCCTATTTCAATGGCCAGTTGGTGGTCACTTAGTCTGTATTTGGTTAATAGTTGTCTATGTTTGGTATTTCTGACCAAGAACAGATATTCAGCAAGTCTATACCCTTTGTTGAGTTGAAGGTAATATTGTAGGTGACTTTGTGTTTTGTTTGTTCCCTCCAATGTTCCATTTACAGTACTGTGCAAAAGTTTTAGGCACTTGTGAAAAATGTTGCATAGTGAGGATGTCTTCAAAAATAATGCCATAAATAGTTTTCATTTATCACTTAACGTCATACAAAGTCCAGTAAACATATAAAAAGCTAAATCAATATTTGGTGTGACCACCTTTGCCTTTAAATCAGCCCCAATTCTCCTAGGTACACTGGACACAGTTTGTCATGGTTGTTGGCAGATAGGATGTTCCAAGATTCTTGGAGAATTCATCTCAGTTCTTCTATATATTTTGGCTGTCTCAATTGCTTCTGTCTCTTTATGTAATCTCAGACTGACACGATGTTCAGTGGGGGACATGACATTTGGTGCAGGGCTCCCTGTTCTTCTATTCTATTTGCAAAAGGGATGTTTGGGAGTCTAAAATGTATATTTTCCTATTGACACACTAAAGCTGAAGATATAAATAACCATCTTAAGACAAAAATGTTGTGAAACATCTGATGTGCCTAAACGTTTTGCACAGTACTGTATATATCGGTTTGGAGATTAATTATTTCTTTTATTCTTATTAGTTGTTTTGAGTTGATTTTGGGTTCTTTGTGAGTTGTGACAGTAGTAGGCAGAGAGGACTTTGTGGATTGAGTTCTTGTGTTTTCAGTGCTTTATAATGAAGGGTATCTTTAGAACTAGAGTTTAAGTGAATCCAAAACTTTAACATTCTTTTTGTAATATTTAAGTTGAGGGGTAGACGGCCTTGTTCTGCTCTACATGCATCACTGGGTGTCTTTCTGTGGACATGAAGGACACTTCTACAGAATTCTACATGTAAACCTTCTATAGGATGTTTGTCCCAAGCATTATGGCTGTAATTACTTAATGTAAACCAGACTTCCCTTCCATATAAAGTAATGGGGAGTATGACACTATCAAATATCTTTGTCCAAATTCTTACCGGAATGTTTATTTTGAATAATTTCATTTTTATGGCATCCATTGCTCTGCGGGCTTTTGTAATTAATGTTTTAATTGCTGAATTAAAATTTCCAGAGGGGGTTAAGGTAAGTCCTAGGTAAGTATATTGTGAGGTATGTTGAAGTGTGGTATCATTTAAAGTAAATTTGTATTTTTGTTCCAGATTTCTTTTTTTTTTTCCTGAAATATCATAATTTTCATTTTTTGGATGTTGATTTCTAGGGCTCAGTTTTGGCAGAATTGGTTTAGGATGTCTAGATTGTTTTGGAGACCTTCTGGTGTTTTAGATAAAATTAATAGAACATCTGCATTCAGTAAATATTTGACTTCCGTGTCCTGTAGTTCTGAGTGACTCCAGTCAGGTCTACTAAGCAAACAAATTGGCCGGTTGCTAGGGAGGGTAGAGTCACATGGGGTAACCTCCTCGTGGTCGCGATTAGTGGTTCTCGCTCTCAGTGGGCGCGTGGTAAGTTGTAGAGTAGCATGTGGGGTCTCCGCGGTGTCATGCACAGCGAGCCACGTGATAAGATGCGCGGATTGACAGTCTCAGAAGTGGAGGCAACTGAGACTTGTCCTCCGCCACCCGGATCGAGGTGCGTAACTGTGCAACCATGAGGACCTACAAAGTAGTGGGAATTGGGCAATCCAAATTGGGGAGAAAAGGGAATAAAATAATAATAATAATAAAGTTGGGCTGAGGCAGCAGCCTTGTCTTACCCCTCGATGTTGGGAAAAATATTTTCTTTTCTGACCAATTTTTACTGCACTTTTATTTTGGGTGTACATATTTTTTATTGTCATATACCTTACCCCCTGTGCTGCTTTGAATAATTTTATATAATAAACCTTTATGCCAAATGGAGTCAAAAACCTTCTTGAAATCTACGAAGCATGCATATATTTTGCCCTCTGTCTTTTTGAGTACATGTTTCTTAATCAATGTGTTTAGTGTAAATATATGGTCAGTGGTTCGATGTTCAGGAAGGAAACCAATTTGAGATTTGCTGATGACATTATGTTCTTTAATGAAAGTCGTGAGTTGATAATGGAACAGAATACTTTTCATAAATTACTGGTTACACAGATTCCCCTGTAGTTATTGGTATCTGTTTTGTCTCCGCTTTTAAAGATTGGAGAGATAAGCCCTTTATTCCACACATCAGGGAAAACACCCAACATCAGAATCATTTTAAAGAGTTTCAGCAATGCATTCTGTGATATAGGAGAGCTGTTTTTAGTATGTCATTTCTGATGTTGTCAGGAACGCAGGATTTATTGGATTTAAGGGATTTCAGTTTTTGGTTGTTTTTAATGCATGACTCGAGAGTATTCAACTTTTCAAGGATTTTTGTTTGATTAGGGTCATTTAAATAACCAATTTGATGGGTATAGAGGTTTTCAAAATAATCTTTCCAAATCTTGTATGGCTAGTTCATGTGGTTTTGTAGTGCCTAAGCCATTCCATAGTCTCCAGAACTGACTCTGGTCTATCATGTTTTCAGTGTTCTTTAGGGTCTGGTTGTAGTATTCCTGTTTTTTCTGTCTCGGTGTCTTTTTGTATTATTTAAGAAGTTTTGAGTGTTTTAAACATAACTCCTTGTTGTCTGGATTTTTGTGTTTTTGGTTTTAAAATCAATCTTAGTTCTTGCCTGATTTACAGTCACGGTCAAACCATTTTTCGGGAGGTTTTTGTTTAGTGATTGTTTTGTACTTATTTGATTTTGTTTCCCTTAACTTTGCTTTTCTTCCTGTGTTTTTCCAAAATTTCATAAATGTGTTTGATAGCCAAATCAACTCCTCCTTGATTGTAAGCTATTAAAAGTTATTAAATGTTCTGATAGAATTGACTATTTCATTTGAATTTAATGCTTTAATATATGTATCAGCAGTACTATAAGTCCATTTGTATGATTTAAGTTTATACAGATCAATTGGCTTTTTTATTTTTGGCTTCTTTGTTTTCATTTTTAATGAAAACATTGATCTGATAGTGGTCAGAAAAGGGTGATTGAGCTTTGATGGTAAATGCATTAAAGTAGGAGGGGCTTATATTTGTAATGGCATAATCTACTACACTGTTCCCTATACCTGAACTGTAAGTAAAGCATCCACAAGAATCTCCTTTGATTCTGCCATTGAAAATATAAAGACCTAGGGTTTGACAGAGTTGCAGTACATCCTTTCCATTTCTTTTGAGTACTGTATTTTTATTACTTCTTGTAGCAAGAACAATGAAGAGATCTTGGGGTATTTGAGTGAACAGATGCTTATCTCCTGAGTTATTAATATAGTCTGTCTCTGAGCCAGTTCGAGCATTGAAATCTCCACATAGTGAAATTTTTTAGTTTGATACTGACTAATTTCTCCTTCAATAGAATTGAAAATGTCATCATCGTAATATGGAGAATCGTATGGTGGTATGTAAATTCCACAAATATACAGATCTTTATCCAGGATTCCAAAGCTTCTGTCTAATTTTAACCATATGTGGCTTTTGCCTTGATGCAGTGGTGTTATAAAAGGGGTCAGTTAATTTTCTATCCATATAATTAAACCTCCAGAGCTTCTGCCACGATGTATTGAGCTGAGTTTCCAGGCGGGTACAATGTGTTCACAGTAACCTGCGGGGCATTGGGTAGAGACATCCATTTTACACCATGTTTCAGTTAGTGAAATGCTGTTCAAAAATTCTATGTTTGTACTTTTTAGTCCAAATATATTAGAGTACAAACCCTAAATGTTCAATAAAAAAGAAATCAATAAAAATTACAAAAATATTTGGCAGAATAATATAAATTAACTAAGTTTGTTGCACGGAAGACCCAGCAGACGTTTAATTAGTGTGGCATTGTGATACTACCTGGGCATAACTTAATATCTGTCGTGGTAGTTCAGGCGGGGGCCGCTGGGGTTGAGCTTCAGTGTAAGAGCATCTGTCTGGTTGTCTGTGAGACCATTGAGGAGTCATGGCTGGTCTAAAGAGCTCTTGTGATGGTCTTGAGTGAGAAGAAGGGCCAGATGAGTTTGAGGACTGCATTCTCCCATGATGTCTTTTGGTTCCTTTATAGCCAGTTGATTGTCCAAGAGCAACATCTTTATAGCTTTGGCAAATATCTTGATGCTATCCTGATTCAGGTGTTGGCCATCATACAGGTGCCATGGCCTTATAGAAGTATAATGGAAGTGTACATTGGGCAGACAGATGCAGGTATGACGTATCTCTTTATTGGTTTGATCTATCATATGTGGAGGGACGTCCAACTGAGGGAGCAGGTTGGAGACCAGCACACATGTCGAGGGGAATGTCTGTGATGCTTTCTCTGCCATTTCATACATGGCTTTGGCTGTATCTTTTCTTAGGCTGCGAAGATCATTCGTGCCTGTTTTAATGATAAAACACTGACTCGCTCTCTCAATTTCAATTTTAAATATAAGTAAATCTCTGATTTTTATTTCAACTCTCCCTCTCTCTCTCTCTCTGTCTCTGTCTCTCTCTGCAAGACCAGGCTGTTGATGTGATGTGGGCTGTAAAGGGTAGCTGGTAATCAACCACCACTCCCAGGTTCTGAGCTGTCCTGTTTGGCTGTATTGTAGTTGAACCAAGATGATTTATGAGGTTGTGGTCGCAAACGGGTTTGCTGGGATCACGAGGAGTTCTGTCTTGGCAAGGTTAAGCTGCAGGTGGCGTTCCTTCATCCAGGCAGAGATACAAGCTCAGCGTAGCATTGGTAGGAAAAGCTATGACCTTTAATTATAGGTTGGAGTGATGTAGTATAGATCGAGAAGAGGAGAGGTCCAAGCACTGATCCCTGTGGTACACCAGTGGTTAGATGGTGTGACTTGGACTCCTCAGTTCTCCAGGTGAACTTGAAGGATCTGACTGTGAGGTAAGACTCAAACCATCCAAGCGCAGTTCCTATGATGCCCAGGTCAGAGAGGGTGGACAGGATGATTGGAAGTTCATTGTGTCAAAAGCAGCAGACATGTCAAGCTACTTATAAGAGGGCTGTCTCTGTTGAGGCAAGACTGTCTTGTAGGTTGTTCTGTGAGATAAGCAAACAACAAGTTGAATACAACCCTCTCAGGTTCTTTAGCCAGGATGGTCTGCAGTTATCGACCACTTTGGGGTTATGTGTTGTTTGTTTGAGTATTGGGGTTACTCGAGTCTTCTTAAATGTGTTAGGAAAGTTTCCAGTTGTAAGAGATGCATTGATGATGTGTGTGAGTGCGGGTCCGATTGATGGAGAGGCAGCTTGTAGCTATACGGTCAAGGGGACAGGTGGTAGGATGGTTAGACAGAAGCACTTTGAAGTCCTCAGTCTCAGAGAGAGGAGAGAAAGAAGAAAACATAGGATAAGATGTGGGAAGAGAATGGTTGTGGGTGTATGGTGTAGAGAACTGGCTGCTGATGTTCACTACTTTGTCGGTAAAATATTTGTCAATGTCCTCAGTAGTCAGGGAAGTAGGAGGAGGAGGTTGAGGAGGATAAAAAAAGATAAGTTGATCAGTAAGTTGAAAACAGTTTGAGGGAATCTGAAGTGTTACTGATCTTATTCTGGTAATAGTCAAACTTACAGTAGCAGCAGAAACACTCACAGAGGAGAAAGAGGTCAGCAGGGTCTTTTGACTAATGCCACTCCCTCTCTGCAGCCCTGAGCTAAGTGCTGTGGTCACTGAGAGTCTTGGAAAGCCATGTTGAGCAAAGAGCATTTACAGCTTTATTTACATCAAGTGAAGAGAAGTGCTGAGCTGAGGGGAAGGGATGCAGAGACCATAGAAGAGAAGTGAGTTGGGGAGAGAGAGTGAGGGTTACGGCGGAAGGAGAGCATAGGCGGAGTTAGAGGTTAAGGAAGAAGGGAGAGTGATGGAGAACTAGATGAAGAAATGGTCAGAGATATGTAGAGGGTTAACAAGGAGATTACTGGAGATAAAATTTTGTGTAAGGATGAGATCTAGCCATTTTCATGCTCTGTGTGTTGCAGGGGTTTGGCATCCTTGTAAGGTTAAATGAGGTCAGAAGAGCTAGAAAGTCAGCCGCTTGTGGTTTGTACAGGTGGATGCTGAAATCCCCAAGTACCACCAGTGGAGTGCCATCCTCAGGGAATGAGGACAGCAGTATATCTAGCTCTTCAACGAAGTTGCCTTGTTGACCTGGAGGACGATAGATTAACAAAAAGTGAATTTTCACAGGATTAGTGACAGTGATGGCTTGATATTCCAAAGAGGTGTAATTGCAGAGAGATGAGAGAGGAATGAATTTCCATGAGTTGGAAATGAGCAAACTAGTTCCCCCACCCTGGCCAGTTATACGAGGGGTATGGGTGAAAGCGAAGTTGGTAGAGAGAGCTCAGGGAGTCTCAGTGGATTGCTGTTCCAGCGCTGTCTGTCTGTCAATCTATAAGTAACCCAAACACCCGCCTAACAACACCCTAACAGCCAACCAGTACACCCTTGCAACCAACTTATAATGCATTTACCACCCAGGGAACCATAGAAATGCCCTAGCAACCACAACCTCTCAGAACACCTCAGCAACCTTAGTAACCCTGTGTGTATAAGGCCCATATAACCTTCAAACTTAAGCTTCAGACTATTTTAAACTTCCAGGCAAAGCTTTACCTGTTTGAAAAGACAATAAAGATGATATTAGCTCCTGTCATCCTCATTTAATCTCCAAACAAGTTGACCACTGAACTCTTATTATCGTCATGACAGTCTTAATCATCTCTCTGCACACAGCTCTGATCTAGTTCAAAACTCAGGTAGCTTTACACAATCTCTGGAGTAACTCAAGCGTGCTGGACATTAGTGTGTTTGGACGGCCGTCTGTAAGGGAGGCGCCTGCTGGTGATGCTGTCAATTGAGTTCACTGGGTCTCTGATGTAGTTTTAATGGATGTACCCAGCTGTCTATCTTTGAAGCCCCACTCATTTTAACAGAGGTGTTCTTATTTTGTCCTGTTGTGTTGCTCTATGCATGGTTTCTCTGTAAGATCAGCTCGTGGCTTTAGTGCTGCTTTTATGACTTTCACTGGACGGTGTGTGAGAGTGATTTAATAAGAAAGTGAAGGTTATTTTGTCCATGCAGCAATCTGCCGAACCCATCAGTGTCCAAGCTGTAAATTTAGAGAATGTTCAGGAATAATTCTGTCGGGAGTGAAGAATTGTGTGTATGTATGTGAAGGATGAGACTGATTCTCTTTGATAGCTTCATTCCATGTGAGTAAATCTTTTAACACAACCACTGTTTCACTTTCCTATGCAGCTTGTCCAGATGGCTTTTCCTCTTTCTCCTATGTGACACCAGATGAAGCTCATCTTCTTTAGTTGGAAACATAGGACAGCTGGATCAATCTCACGAAAACATGTCCAGGGCACATTTAATCTGAGAATCAAAAGGAAAAAATCACATTTTAAATTATGTTTTGCACAAAGCAGCATAGGTGGCATCCCTCCACCTCCCCATTGCCACCTTTATATCTTATAATGCCTATACCAATTATTATTCAAAATTGTATAACATTTCTTGCTTTAGTCAGATAGCCCAGTGAGCCCAGTTCTGTGCTCGAGCCCCTCCATTATTGACAGCACGCCAAATCTGTTTACCTTAATTCACTCTAGGACTATATGAACCAGTGAACTAGTGAAATGCTGATAATATACTTTTGGAAGAATTGGACGAATGCAAAACAGAAGCATTTTCACAAGTGGACTTAGACATTTGAAACTGTGTATCATTCTCCTGCGAAAAAAAAATCACTACTGTAGAACATTAGCAGTAAAAGCTTTAATCCTAAAGCTTTGTTTTAATTTAAGCTTTAATTGAACTGGTAAGCAAAAGGTTGTTGGTTCAATTCCCACAGCCACCACCATTGTGTCCTTGAGCAAGGCACTTAACTCCAGATATCTCCAGGGGGACTGTCCCTGTAATAAGGGCACTGTAAGTCGCTTTGGATAAAAGCGTCTGCTAAATGCGTAAATGTAAATGTAATCCTGGACATTAAATGGAGTTGCTTGATTTAGACGATTATTTCACATGAGGATTAATCTATGTACCTATGGTTCCTACAAACAGCTAACAATAATTACAGAGACACTATGGAGTAGCTTTCCATAGATTTTACTCATTGTACTGACCAGCCCTGACTAAAAAAACAGTATTACTTGTGTTTATCTCCTTTAACCATACCAACATTTTAAGAATTACATTATCAGCAAAACTTTTACATTAATACACACAGTATGAGAATAAAGCAGTTTATTTCCCTGTTAAAGAGAGAGAATGTCTCAGAACAGTCAAATAGGAAATATCCAAGAGTATTTATGCTCTTTGCACCCTTGAAATTGTTAACCCAGGGTCATTTTTAATCTTGGGTTAATGTAATTCTGGGTTACCTTAATTTTTTTTATGTTTGACAAAGTTCATATTTTACCCTGTCATTGAATGGGTAGTTTACACTGTTTACCTTTGGCATGTCTATATATAATACCATTTTACTTTTAGCCCTTTCATGTACTGTTAGTGTTTTTTCGTTGAAAAATGTCACCTGAGTTGTTATGCTGCAGTTGTTAAACTTAATAAAGTGCTTCTTCATCGCTAGCAAACGACAAAATGCTTATGAAGATTTTGTTTTAAATAACTGTAGGTAAATGTCCGCTTCATCCTGTGATCTTTTTGTTCTCGGTGTTTTAAAGTATCCAGTTATTGTTCAACGCAGTGCTGGGTAGATTAATTCTGAATTGTAATCTGGTACTGATTACAAAATACATGACCAAAATTGTTGTCAGTAACGTAATCTTTTGTATTACATTTTAAAAGTAATCTAATCTTCTTGTTTATTTGATGTCACATGCATTTGAGTATTATAGATTTGTATAGATTATATATATCCGAGTAGGATAAACTTACCATTTTGTACTATTTTGACAATGTTGCTTACTGGTAAATGCATTTAAAGAAAACCTACTTAATGGATCAAAATATGAGAATTTATTAGATTTTTTGTGTGTCTTACTCACTACTTGTGTGTCTGTTTCTGAGTGAAATAAAAAAGGCACTTAAAATGTTCTTCCTCTGACAATTCTGGCATTACAAACGCCATCCATGTGTGTTAACGGATAAGACCAGTTAAATCAACGTCATAAAAAAAGGTCTCAAAACTTATCACAAAAGCACATTAATATAAATGTTTTTAAGCCGAGAACAATAGCAATTAGTGAAATTAAAACTAACTTTACCGCACTAATGCAATCGGTTCGGCATTAATGTGTCGATTACCGCTTCACTTAGAAACACTATGGTCCTAATAAAGTGCCCGACATGGTCTTCTGCTGTTGTAGCCCATCCACCTCAAGGTTTGACGTGTTGTACATTCTGAGATGCTATTCTGCTCACTACAGTTGTACAGAGTGGTTATCTGAGTTACTGTAGCCTTTCTGTCAGTTCAAACCAGTCTGGCCATTCTCTGTTGACCTCTCTCATCAACAAGGAGTTTCCATCCGCAGAACTGCCGCTCACTGGATGTTTTTTGTTTTAGGCACCATTCTGAATAAACTCTAGAGCGGGGGTTGGCAACCTATAGCACGCATGTCAGCACTGGCACACGGAGGGGTAATTATTGGCACTCCAGCAACGGTGAGAGAGGAATAGACTATTTTATTTATATGAAATACTGCACCTGCATTCCAGTTTGCATCTTGATGTAATCCTTCCTCATGATCACGCAGCGTGTTTTCATGACCTGAATTTGGTGGACATTGGCACAGCTATTAACCAGGAAAATAAAAAATGGCACTCCATGTCAAAAAGCTCTAGAGACTGTTGTGTGTGAAAATCCCAGGAGATCAGCAGTTACAGAAATACTCAAACCAGCCTGATCATGCCATGGTCGAAATCACTGAGATCACATTTTTTCCCCATTCTGATGGTTGATATGAACATTAACTGAAGCTCCTGACCCGTATCTGCATGATTTTATGCATTGCACTGCAGCCACAGTGACTGCCACACGATTAGCTGATGAGATCATCTTATTAATATGTAGGTGTACAGGTGTTCCTAATAAAGATCTTCTTTAAGCACAGGGATCGAAGATATATTTTATTGGATAGATCGCTTCAACAGGTGTCACAATTAGTCTATTCTTTTGAATCAGTGACATGCACAGACCTAAGCAGGGACAGGGGTAGAATGATAAAAATGGGCACTGATTTTTTAAAATTTTGTATTAGTAATTATAAATACTTAACTAATTTCTTTGCTTTTTGAGTATTTAACCATTTTCTTGTATGTATATATATATATATATATATATATATATATATATATAACACACACACACACTGTACATAATTTTTTCAATTTTTCCTTTATCACAAATAATAGCCTATTCTGTTATATTTCTCACAAAAAGCACCATGGTATTACACTTATTTATTTATTTTCAGACATGGTCTGTGATAACTCCATGTTAAAGTACCTTGGAGCACCATGACATTATCATGAAATATGATCATGATCAATCATTCAGTGTCATGGCATTACCCTGGTAACGTGGTGCATTGTGCGAAAGGGGCGATGAGAAAGTGCGAGTGTGAGGCGATCGACTGTGTTCCATGAATGCTACAGGATCCTTGAATAACATATAACATGCGAGTAAGGGCAGCCGGTGGAGTTTCTGGTGCCCTTCTAGAGAGTTGGTGCCCTACGCAGACTGCGTAATATACGTATAGGGAGCGGCAGTACTGTAGTAGCCTAATGGTATTTTTCTGAAAGTGATTAGTCTAATGGCTTATTGGTTTCAACAAAACCAAACTGGCTCTGGCTGAACATGACAGCTCCCTCAATTTATGTCAATATTCTAGAAAAGACAAATTTAATTTACACACTGGCAGCCAAAAGTTTGGAATAATGTACAGATTTTGCTGTTTCGGAAGGAAATTGGTACTTTAATTCACTAAACTGGCATTCAGCTGATCACAAAGTATAGTCAGGACATTACTGATGTAAAAAACAGCACCATCACTATTTGAAAAATGTCATTTTTGATCAAATCTTGACAGCAGCCATCACTCCAACACCTTATCCTTGAGTAATCATGCTAAATTGATCATTTAGTACTAGAAAATCACTTGCCATTATATCAAACACATCTGAAAGATATTTGGTTCGTTAAATGAAGCTTAACATTGTCTTTGTGTTTGTTTTTGAGTTGTCACAGTATGCAATAGACTGGCATGTCTTAAGGTCAATATTAGGTCAAAAATGGCAAAAAAGAAACAGCTTTCTCTAGAAACTCATCAGTCAATCATTGTTTTGAGGAATGAAGGCTATACAATGCTTGAAATTGCCAAAAAACTGAAGATTTCATCCAAAGGTGTACACTACAGTCTTCAAAGACAAAGACAACTGGCTCTAACAAGGACAGAAAGAGATGTGGAAGACCAGATGTACAACTAAACAAGAGGATAAGTACATCAGAGTCTCTAGTTCGAGAAATAGACGCCTCACATGTCCTCAGCTGACAGCTTCATTGAATTCTACCCGCTCAACACCAGTTTCATGTACAACAGTAAAGAGAAGACTCAGGGGTGCAGGCCTTATGGGAAGAATTGCAAAGAAAAAGCCACTTTTGAAACAGAAAAACAAAAAGAAAAGGTTAGAGTGGGCAAAGAAACACAGACATTAGACAACAGATAATTGGAAAAGAGTGTTATGGATCTTAACCCCATTGAGCTTTTGTGGGATCAGCTAGACTGTAAGGTGTGTGAGAAGTGCCCGACAAGACAGACACATCTATGACAAGTGCTACAGGAAGTGTGGGGTGAAATGTCACCTGAGTATCTGGACAAACTGACAGCTAGAATAACAAGGATCTGCAAAGCTGTCATTGCTGCACGTGGAGGATTTTTTGATGACTCTTTGAAGTAATAGTAATTGTAATAGTAATTTTTCACGTTATTAATGTCCTGACTATACATTGTGATCAGTTGAATGCCACTTTGGTGAATAAAAGTACCAATTTCTTTCCATAAGAGCAAAATCTGTACATTATTCCAAACTTTTGGCCGCCGTTGTATATCACTGAAAGCGACGCGACTGCTCCTATTATAATTAAATATAAATATGAAAAATTCAATATAAATAAATCTGTCTGCACTAGTGGTACGCGATGTCGGAAATGTGGTAGCACTCGAGTATTATTCTTTTGCAATTCGATGCTCCGGGGCGAATTCAAAACTGCATTTTTTTGCTTTCTTGAAGGGCATTGCTGCGGGAGGGGACGATACTCGAAATCTCGATCAAAAACGAAACTGAGAACTGTAAGCAAAGACTGTTAGCAAAGGGTACATTCATACAGTAATGCCATGTTTCCTTCAGAGTACCCACATCAAGGGCTCTGCAGTTCGGAGTGAGTATAGGGCATAGGAAGGTTCACTTACGATTAGGATCCGCCCCCGATCTGCTGTAGCGCGTGCTCTTAAAGGCACCTCCCCTTAATTTCCTTTAATACGCCGCGAAATCTCATAACACATTATTACTGTTATTGTGAGTTTATGACGAGATTTAATATTTTTTTTTTTATTTAACTATTTTAATTTAATTATTACAATTTCTCCCTTTTTTCTGGATGACCAAAAGGGCAACTTTAGATTTGTGAACGAAAGGGGCAGGGGCATGCACCTCTGCTGCCCCGGTCCTGTGCACTTGTGTGTTCTGAATAGATCCCCTCATTTATTGGGGAATTTTAACTGAGGCACAACAGAACCGTAAAAATTGTTCCAGCAATGCACCTGGACACAGCAGGGATTTAATGGGGGTAGCTCATGCCCCAGAAAATAGTCTAGCAACGCCATGGAGTTATACAAGTTCAAGTGTGTAAAACCTGTGAGAACATTACTGAGGGAGCACGGTTATCAGTTTCAGCAAAATATATATTTTTAGCAGCACTTTTACTCTGTCTGTACGACCAATTCTTAATGTTTTCTTTTTTTAATGTATTGAATGTATATTTTATTCTGTTTTATATTGTACATTCCTGGCAGCACCGTATATTTTGTATAATACTGTTGGCTATGTAAAACAGTCATGCCACAAAAGTAGGCTACTTTGAAATGGAAATAAAAATTGTAACACGGTATTGCTGAACTTGAGCTCTGAGTATTAAGGTATTAATTATGATGCGCCATTAACAATGGGAAGCGCGCTCGCGAGTATTGGGTTGCAGAGGGGAGGATGTGCCGAGCGCAGCTGAGAGAACAGCACATCAACTCTACCATCAAATAAAGGAAAAACTACAGAAGGAAAATCTGAAGATGCACAGATGCCATCGACTGGAGATCAAGAAGGTTAAAACAAAAAGCATAACATTGTGACGGTAGGATCATGCATGATATACTTCTTATTTCTGATGGGGCAAGTCTAATTAATCTTTGCTCAAATATGTTGTTCTTTTTTCTGATTTGCGCCTTTTAGATTAAGATGAGTTGTATATGGAAGTACCATGAGCTGCTGAAACATTAAATTGACTGTATAATCGCATATAGCATGCATATAAAGTTTACATTTAAATATAGCTCACTATTAATCTGTTTAAAATGCAGAATCAATTTGTATAGGCTACAAGACTGGGGGGTGAGTGATTTAGTCTTTGATCATGAATGATTTACTGCACATATTTTATTATAAACATGTGTTACGTGAAAAGAGATAGTTCACCCAAAAATGAAAATTCTCTCATCATTTATTCACCCTCATGTCATCCCAGATGTGTATGACTTTCTCTCTTCTGCAGAACACAAATGAAGATTTTTTGAGGAATATCTCAGCTCTGTAGGTCCATCAAGGCAAATGAGTGGTGACCAGAACTTTGAAGCTCCAAAAAGCACATACAGGCAGCATAAAAGTAATCCATAAAACTCCAGTGGTTAAATCCATGTCTTCTGAAGCGATCCAACCGGTTTTGGGTTAGAACAGACTAAAATGTTACTCTTTTTTTACTCTTAATCTTGACATCAGCAGTCTCCTTGCCGATTGTGATTTCAAACTTGATTACACTTTCTTAAGCACCATCTAGTGCTCTTGTATGCGTCAAGCAGTAGGAAGTGTAATCGAGCTTCAAATCATGATCGTGCCTAGAGACTGTAATGGCAAGATGTACAGTGAAAAAGGTGTTAAATTTGGTCTTTTCTGGCCCAAAACTGATTAGATCACTTCTGAAGACATGGATTAAACCACTGGAGTCTTATGGATTACTTTTATGCTGCCTTTATGTGCTTTTTGGAGCTTTAAAGTTTTGTTCACCATTCACTTGCATTGTATGGACCTGCAGAGCTGAAATATTCATCTAAAAATCTTTGTTTGTGTTCTACAGAAGCTAGAAAGTCATGAGGGTGAGTAAATGATGAGAGAATTTTCATTTTTAGGTGAACTATTCCTTTAAATACACAAAATCTCTGACTGTGTCACTGCATCTTCACTCAGCAACAGTAATGTATTAATAACATTAATGTGGGGAAAGTTGACGGTAACATGTTAAGAGAAAAAAAGAGATCGGAGCTGCAGAAAAAAATGCTGGTTTGGGACTGTCTACCCCATTAGAACAGAATAATTACGTCAGATATACGCACAATTCCCCAAGAATTCCTATGGGAATCCAAAAAATTGTAATTACTGAATCATTCAATATAATGTTTAAAATGAGTCATTTTTATATTTGAATAAATTAAGATTAAGATGTTAGGCTCAATAATAGTCAGTAGTTTTGTTTCTAGTTTTCTAGTTTTGATGATTCACCAGGGGGACCCCCCTCCCCCCCAAATGAACGTTTATAGGCCTTATCATTAATGTACATTGGGGTGTTATATTTTATGTAGATTAGTTAATGTTTATTGCATTACTGTAGTGTCACATGTGTTAGTATAGAAGTATAGTTAGTATAGTATAGTAGGTTAGTATATCAAGTTAATATAATTTAAGAGTATAAACGTGTAACAATTCATACGATGGGCAAGGAGGATGTGGGAACCGGCTTGACAAAACACAGACATTTATTGTTGCATTTTTCAATCGCACACAATAACACACTGCTTCCAGGTTTGGGAGGGTTACTTTTGAAATATATTCCACTACAGATTACAGATTACATGCTGTAAAATGTAATTTGTAATGTATTCCGTTAGATTACTCAAGGTCAGTAACGTATTCTAAATACTTTGGATTACTTCTTCAGCACTGGTAGATTTTTTTCACTTGATTTGACTATTAAAAACTCTGTCAGTACAGTAAGACAAAATACACATGTTAAAAATACATTCTCTGAAAAACCTAAATATCTTATGCAGTGTTGTTTCTAAAACAAGATAAATCAAATTGATCTTGTTTTAAAGATTTTTAAATATTTTTACAGGAAAACAATAAAAACATTATTATCAAGAATATGATTTTTGCCCTAATATCAAAGGTCTTACTAGAAAAAAAGAAATTATGATTAACGTGAATTTTCTTGATAAAAAAATATGATCATTCTGTAACGATTAAGACAATGTATTCTATTAGTATGCAGGGTACCTTTATGATGCTGACCATCTCATTTGCATATGCGTGTGCTGTGTGATTAGAGAGTTACTCAGTCTGTGTGCAGGTTCAGGAGGACGATGACCGATATGCTCTCCCTGAACTTTATTATATTTTTATGTTTTGTGATGCTAATGGTTTGTTAATTTTCTCATGTATGAGAAGAGCATGCAGCCTGTGTATCTGCCATTAAATGTGTGGAATACAGACTTTTGCTGTTTGGCTCCGTGATTTGTTGGACTAAACCATTTATCTCCGGGTAAAAGCGTTACAGTGACTGGCAACATGTGCATGTGAAATGGCTTGAAATAGCATTTTATCTTAGCGTAAAGCTGACAATTTACACAAGGTTTATTTCTATTTCTTGTGCTCCAAACTTACTTCAAACTTACTTCTCTGTCTGCTCGTATGAATGTAACACGTCATAAGAAAGTGTTTCACCGCTGTTCAAATGCACTTTGGATCGCATCATTTATATGTATAAATGTTTTCCATCTGAAAGGACTAAATATTAAATGAAACAAATGACAATAAAATGCAAAGTAATCTCTTCAGTAATCCAAATACTTTTTGAATGTAACTGTATTCTAATTACCAATGATTTAAATTGTAACTGTAGTGGAATACAGTTACTTATATTTTGTATTTTAAATATGTAATCCCGTTACATGTATTCCGTTACTCCCCAATCCTGACTGCTTCACACTAACACATCGACAAACACACAGCTTCAGGCATCTCTCTCTCCCCGTCTGCCACTGTCTCCTCTCCTTAAATACTCCCACCGCCCCTCACTGGAATGTGAGACCGGTGTGGCACACAGGTGGAACTCATTTACCACTTATCTTCCCGGCCTCGCTCTGTCCTGATGCCGCTCGGCCCCGCCCTGCTCGCCACAAAACAGTAGTGCACCTTGAAATATACTGCCATCAAAATTACATCCCTTAATTTTTTACGCTAAATTTCTGGCAACCACAGTTGCCGGTATTTTACCAAAAATGTAACTGAATTTTAAGGCATTAACATGACCTTACACGCTGTCACTTAATAGGCATAATCGGTGTGAGATTGAGCATGTTAACACGCTCATTGATTATCCTGTTTCGCTTTGAAATACGAAAGATTACAGAAGTAAAATAAGTTTCGAACAGCATTCATGTTGACTTCAAGAGTTAAGACGTGATAGATTCTGTGATTTTCTTTATATTGTGGAAAACAGTTTTCTTAATTTTTGCAGCAATCAACAGTATGTATTCACTACGCAACAGTATGGAAGTTACCGGCAGCTACAGCTTGCTTTGACAGAAGATGGGAGAAGCCAACAGCAGCACCTCAACTTGGCCATGGACTCTTGGGGAAATCCTCCCATCAGAGAACCCCCACAGTCTCATGCCGAATTACGACATCCCGCTGGATTACGAGGTTCCGGTAGATGAGATTCCTGACACGACTCAGGGACGAGCGTTCTTCGTGGCTACAATTGTTATCGCGATGGTCCTGATCTGTATCATGCTGGTTTGTGGCATTGGGAACTGTCTCTTCATAGCCTCATTGGCACGTTACAAAAAACTAAGGAATCTCACCAATTTACTCATCGCAAACTTGGCAATATCAGACTTCCTTGTGGCGACTGTGTGCTGCCCCTTTCTGGTGGATTATTATGTGGTGAAACAACTATCATGGGACCATGGAATTGTGCTTTGTGTCTCCATTAATTACCTTAGGACTGTATCTCTCTATGTGTCCACCAATGCCCTGCTAGCCATTGCTGTTGACAGGTAAGCTCATTTAGCATGCCAAGTCTCATGAAAATTACATGACTGTGGCGACATTTTTGCAATTTGAAATGATGTTGTTCCTTACACATATTGTGGCGGTTCCAAGGTGAAATGTTCACTGAGTGGCACTAAAAGCAAGTTAATTTTCTCCCAAACAAATGAGGTTTATAATGCTCTATCGAGTTATAAATCAACAAAACGTACCTCCCTACCCTAAACCTCAAACCTAAACCTAAACTATGGTGACATAAAAGCAAATTTGAGATGAAAAATGCGATAGCTGAAGCAACCATGTCATTTTATGGTGCTTCCTTGACACTTTCAGCTCAGGTTTTGACTCGCGTGCTCTTCAGGACTTGTACCCCGGTCCTTTGCGTCAGAATTGCAATGCTTTACCAGTCGAACTACTGACACTTGAAAGACACTTGGATAAGCTTCTAAATGAAGTTAGTTATGTAATGCAAATGTTAAAATGTATCGTCTTACAAGTCATGCGCTATAGTAAAAGCGTTTTGATGTCATAAGATGCCGTTGCGTGAAAAACAGGGTTAAAAAGTATGTTTTTATGAACTGATAATCTGCCGTTTAATTTGTGTGATAGAGAATAAAAGTAATTGTTGTTGTAGCACCAACAGTGTTCATTTTGCCAGAAAAATGTAGTGATATGTACAACGAGGTACGTAAAAAAAACTAAAAATCATTTTACAAAAACGTAGGTATAATAACGTGATTCTATGAGACCAGGTTGCAAAATCATCTTTACCAAATAATCACACTTGAATGCCACCAAAATATAGTAATTACCAACTTTTTAAGTTGGGTGTGTGTAAATCATGACAGGAGCAAATTTGAATTGGTCATGAAGGTGATTTAAGCAATTTTCGGCATTTTGGAAGTAAGTAGGAACGTTCCAGGAGGATTTGAAGGCAGCATTGCAGACTTAACTATAATCCAAAATTTGGATCAGGCGCTAAATTTGTGGGATTGCACCTGTACGAGAGTAATTGCATGGTGTTTACATCACATTTACTGATGCTGAGCTAGCTAATTATCATTTCAATATTTGAATGCTCGGAGAACATGCTACATATTTTAATCATTTAGCAGATGCTTTTTTATCTAAAAAATGAGGAACATAAGCAATTTGTTATACTAAATCAACAATATCTAATATATCCAGCCTGCAGTGGCAGTTCATGTAAATCTAGGCCTTGGATTTCATCTGATGCATATAGCATGATAAGCTTCTGGCACACTGTCTATCCAAAAGTGTCTCGAGATCTTAATTTTAAACCCCTTGGTCTGTCCTGGCTGCAGTCAACTTCTTACCACTGATCTATTGTCAAGCACATCTCAGATATCAGGCAAATATTATGACAGACATTCACTGTGAAGGTATGCCTTAAGGTAGCGACTTATGCAGTAAGTTGATACAGGCTTATGTAAATCCCAGTTGGCTTTACGACCATGTTTCTCTGGCTCTGTTCCGAAACCTTTCTGTCTTCTGCCTACATAGGCAGTTACCTTCTAAAGCCCTGTTCAAGCCCCGTACACACATGCAGCAACTTCCAGTGACAAAGCGACCTCAATTCATTCGTTGTCAATGAGAGCTGGCAACTTCCGGCGTCATGAGCAACAGTGACCTCTGGTGACTAGATGTGGGCGTGGCGAACCACACAACAAAGTTGAGAAAAGTTTAACTTTATACAAATGAGGAGCGACTTTCGGGAGCGACAACCAATAGGAGTGAAGACGGTGTCAGTGGTGCTTACGTCATCCGTCTCCTTTGAGATAATGGAGTCGAGTGTAGGCAAGACAAAGGAGAAGTTTCTGTGAGTGATTTCACTGTTCTATACGATTCGTCTGTATGGATATAATAAAAAATGATGCGTGGAAAAGAAATTGTCAGCCGTCTGAGTGAGTTTGATTCACACATTGATAGTTTTACTAGCAAAACGCCTAATCTGTGATCATATTTTCAAAAGACATCGCCAGACGTGCAGTCCACCAATAATGTTAGAGCGACAGCAGTAGGAACGCCCACTAGCTACTTCACAGTACAGAGACTAGCGACATCAAGCGATAAAGTCGCTGCATGTGTGTATGGGGCTTCACACCGCCAGCGACATCGCATGAGACAGCGACACCATCCCATTCATTTTCAATGAGAGCACAGCAACTTCCGGCGACACGAGCTTCCACAGCCATTGCCGACAGAGATCGCCTTGGAGAGCGACAAGACAAAGTTGAGAAAATGTCAACTTTATGCAAATGATGAGCGACATTCGTGAGCGACTACCAATGAGAGTGAAGACAGTGGAGCTCACATCATCTGTCACCTGGCAGACTGGAGATGAGTGCAGGCAAGACGGAGAAGTTTTAGCATCATGAGGGATTTTTACTGTTCTGTATCATTTGTCTGTAACCACATGCATGGATATAATAAAACAATGATGCTTGGAAAAGTGTGTCAGAAACATTCTGCGTTCCGAGTGAGTTTAATCCATTCATTCATGATAGATTGATCGTCTTGTTAATGATTTAATGCACTGAACACTGCTGCACATTTTATAAAACACTCTACACTGCAGAATGTACATTTTCAGAGACAAGAGAACTGATTCCTTGTAAAATTATAATGATATCTTTATTTGACCGGTATTAGGTTTCATCCGTGATCAAATTTTCAAAAGCTATGGCCAGACGTGCAGTCCTCCAATAACGTTACAGCTACAAACATAAGGAATGCCCACTAGCTAGACAGATCGCAGAGTCTAGCGACACCAAGCAAAAAATTCACTGGAAATGTGAATGGGGCTAGGCAGCATCCTAGCTTAAATGGAGCCTTACACGTACATGGAAGATTCGAGCTTGACATTAGCATGTTGCTATGCTAATAAAATGATACTCTAATGCTGCATTCCATTCACCTCTGAAAGATGGAATTTCCAACTCTCTTTTAGGAAAAGTGCAATGGAACGGCACTCAAAGTTGGACTTCCAACTTGGAAACTCTTGCGGGAATGTTTAACTCCGATTTTATCGAGATGCAGATACATGACGTCACGCAAACTTGTCGACACCCAGGGAGATAATCATTCACTTAAATTGAATAATATCCACCAGTGAGTCAAAGTTCCTATGTTACATGATAATAAAACCCATTTAGCAAACATTTGCAGAGAAAGGCGTTCAAAATACGATAAATTATAGGCTACTGTCTTTTTCCAAGCTTTTACCTGTACAACAAATGCTTTATCAATTTGGTTGCTAGGAGACATCTCTTATGACAATACAACATCTGCTAAGCTAACAGGAGCATTGCAGTTTTGTTTGTGTATACATCATCTTCCAAGCGTTGGGCAATGGAATGCCTATGGTCGGAGATCAGATATATAGGCCTGTAGGAATTTGAAATATCCCACATTCGACTTTGAATGGATCGCATTACAATAAGAATAAAAGTGCACAGCACACACATTTGGGTAAAATATTAGACTAAATTATTTGTACTGTATTTTTGGGTATTATATGAATATATTTTCTATCCACATTTCTCACGCTTCGTTCATTTCTCACGCAATCCAAAATAAAAATTATAAAAATAATAAAATATATGTTAATAAAAAATAATGAAACACATGAATGAAAAATAAAACCTAACAATAACCATTAGAGAATGCCGTATGTAAGTTCTTATTAGGTTGCCACACAAAAACCTCCCTTCAATGTTATGGGAAGGTTAATTTATGGTTATAAAAATAAATCCTAAAAATAACCAGTAGCTAACGTCCTGTATAAGCTCTTATTAGGCTGTCCTCCATGCAACGTTCTGGGAGTGTTAGTATTAGGTTACAAAAATAAAATAAAACCTAAAAAGTACAGTCTAGACAGGGCATATTTCAGATCCACCATTACATACTTAAAACCCCATGAGAGACAAAAATACGACGATTTGGAAAAGATTTGTTGTTAATTAAAATGGACAGGATATAATTGGTAGAAATAGTTCTGTACCTTTCAATAGAACAAGAGACGAAGGTTATGAAATTTCTCATTAAGAATGGGAGGCAGGGATCAGATCAGTTCTGTGGATTCAGAGAGCCATGAATATTGACTACTCTGAGATACTTGATAAATACCAATACAGATACCCCAAACACTCCAGATCCAGTCTAAACGCTCACATTTGCCTGATCCAGATTTTCCCCAAACTCTCCTTCTGATTCAGAAACGTATGGGTCCGATTATCAATTAAATTCAGTTCTGTTCAACTGTTGGATATTACAAATAAGAATCTTCTTTTGTTTCTCTCACCAATAGCTAAAGGTGTACTCAAGATTTTTTAGTTTTCTACCCCTAAAAAATGTACAGCCTTGAAAAATGTCTCCCTCTAGGGAGCCACCATTGTGAGATCACATGGTGAGCAGAATACTTCTTATTTTATCTCAGTAACCCACACTCACTGTAAAGAATGATTTTTCAGGTAACCTAAAATGTGCTTCATGTGGTAAGATCTAAATGAACTTGTTTTATTCAAGTCAAAAATCTAATCTTAACTCAATCAACCTGACAACTTAAGTTACACAAAGTATTTTTTATGCGTTACTTCAGGTTGAAATAGATGCTTAACAATTGCAGGTTGGCCCTTTTTCCAGTGTAATGTCAGTCATTGTCTATCAGTAAGCTCTCTGCAATGTTTATGAAAAATAATAAAATATATGATAAAGAAAAATAATTTAATGATGAACAATAATAATGACAAATACTTATGTTAAATTAAACTTAAAAATAACCATTAGAGAACACCCTGTGTAAGTTCTTATTAGGTTGTCATACAGAAACCTCCATGCAACTTTCTGGAAATGTTAGTTAATGGTTGTTTAAAAACCCCCAAAATAACCATTTGATAATGTTCTGTATGTGTTCTTATTAGGTTGTCATACAAAAACCATGCAACATTCTGGAAAGTTAGTTAATGGTTGTTTAAAAAAAAAAAAAAACTAAAAATAACCATTAGAGAACGTTCTGTATATGTTCTTATTAGGTTGGCTTACAAAAACCTCCATGCAACATTCTGGAAAGTTAGTTAATGGTTGTTTAAAAAAAAATAAAAAAATAACCATTAGAGAACGTTCTGTATATGTTCTTATTAGGTTGTCATACAAAAACATCCATGCAACATTCTGGAAATGTTAGTTAATGGTTGTTTAAAAAAAAACTAAAAATAACCATTAGAGAACATTCTGTATATGTTCTTATTAGGTTGTCATACAAAAACCTCCATGCAGTGTTCTGGAAATGTTAGTTAATGGTTGTTTAAAAAAAAATTAGATAACGTTCTGATTAAGTTCTTATTAGGTTGTCATTCAAAAACCACCATGCAACGTTCTGGAAATGTTAGTTAATGGTTGTTTAAAAAAAAATAAAAAAATAACCATTAGAGAACGTTCTGTATATGTTCTTATTAGGTTGTCATTCAAAAACCACCATGCAACGTTCTGGAAATGTTAGTTAATGGTTGTTTAAAAAAAAAAACTAAAAATAACCGTTAGATAACGTTCTGATTAAGTTCTTATTAGGTTGTCATACAAAAACCTCCATGCAACGTTCTGGAAATGTTAGTTAATGGTTGTTTAAAAAAAAACTAAAAATAACCATTAGATAACCTTCTATGTTAGGTCTTATTAGGTTGTCATACAAAAACCTCCATGCAACGTTCTGGAAATGTTAGTTAATGGTTGTTTTAAAAAAAACTAAAAATAACCATTAGATAACGCTCTGTATATGTTCTTATTAGGTTGTCATACAAAAACCTCCATGCAACGTTCTGGAAATGTTAGTTAATGGTTATTTAAAAAAACTAAAAATAACCATTAGATAACCTTCTGTGTAAGGTCTTATTAGGTTGGCATACAAAAACCTCCATGCAACATTCTGGAAACGTTAGTTAATGGTTATTTAAAAAACAAAAAATAACCATTAGATAACGTTCTGTATTAGGTTGACATACAAAAATAAAACCTTTAATAACCTTTCTTGCATAAAGACTTGTATTTAGACAGTTTTCTCATCTTTTTTTTTGGTTTCACAGGTACATGGCTATCGTTCATCCCCTGAAGCCCCGAATGAAGTTTCAGACAGCGTATTGGCTTATTTTTGGCGTTTGGATAATCCCGATCCTCATCTCCGTGCCTTCAGCCTACTTCGCAACAGAACAGGAGTACCCGCACAGCACGCTCACCCATGACAAGAAGATCTTCTGCGCCCAGATCTGGTCTGCGGACCAGCAACACATGTATCGATCCTACTTCCTGTTCATATTCATAGTGGAGTTCTTGGGGCCCGTAGTCACCATGTCTATCTGTTATGCCCGCATCTCAAGGGAGCTGTGGTTCAAGAATGTTCCGGGATTTCCGACTGAGCAGCTGCGTAGACGACTTCGCCAACGTCGCAAGACAGTCATTGCTCTGATCGCTGTTCTGGTGGCGTACATCTTGTGCTGGGCGCCATATTATAGCTTCACATTGCTGCGCGATTTCTATCCCGCACTGATCACGCGTGGACGTAACTCGCTAGTGGTTTTTTACATCATCGAGTGTATTGCGATGAGTAATGGGGTCATTAACACTCTGTGTTTTGTCAGTGTTAGGAACAATACAGCAAAGTGCTTCAAGGTCGTAAGACTTGCTAACTGCCGCTCGTTAACAAGGGTGATTGTTGGCAAGATGAAGGAAGATGACATAAGGTCTTCATCATTGCGAGTGACAGAGGATGTGGAATGTACACAAATTAAGTGAAAGGATGGAAAGAAAGAAGGATAAAATGGATAAATAAAAGAAAAGGTTTGGCCTGGTTGTCTACATAGGGCATTGTTAAAATCATAATGATAGTAGCAGATATAAGTGAGGGCCAAGGAATGTCTATAAACGAACGTTGGAAGGTTCTGTAAAGAAATTATATAATACCCCAAGCTCAACTAAATTAAAGAAATGTTTCCAGGTTCAATACAAGTTGCTCAAATAACAGCATTTGTGGCATAATGTTATTACCACAAAAATAATTTTGACTTGCCCCTTGTTTATTTAAAAAAAGCTAAAATTGCGGTTACAGTAAGGTACTTACAATGTAATTAAATGGGGCCATCCATTAACGTTAAAATACTCACTGTTTCAAAACTATAGCCACAAAACGTAAACATTATGTGTGTTAACATGATTTTAGAGTGATAGAATGTCTTTTCTACACGATCTTACTGGGATAAAATTGTGCACCATTACAGTGTTTACTGGCGTTACATAACAAAGTTGCAATATTGGCTATAACTTTACACAGATATGGTTAGTAAGTGACTTTATCAGACTAAAATCATGTTAACACATGCCTTTTGTGGCTATAGTTTTGAAAGTGAGTATTTTAACGTTTATGGACTGGCCCCATTCACTTCCCTTGTAAGTGCCTCACTGTAACCGCAATTTATTTTTATTTTTTTAAATGAGGTCAATGAGTCAAATAATGTTTTGTAGTACTCAGTATTATGCCTCAAATGCTGTTGATTGAGCTTAACTTATAACGAACCCAGAATATCCCATTAAGATGGATATTATTTAACGCAGCATCAAATAGAACTATTGCTTCAAGAGGTTTAGATCACATAACTGAAGTTTAGTGATGTGTGAGAAATGGTTCAGCCAACATTTGTGATCTGAAAAACTATGCTAATCATAGACTGGACTGATTGATGGGTCACAAGATGGCAAATAACTTTTTTCAGATGTAAAAATGCTCCAGAATTAAAAGGTGTAGTATTAAAGGTTTCCATTTCTGCACCACTAGTGTAAACAAACGCAACTGGAAAAATAATGACAGCTTTGAAACCGGTTTCACTCTCCCTGTCTCCCATTGGATAGATAGTCCCGCCCCAAACTCACACCATTGGTTGAGTCAGTATTGCAGTGCCGGGCTGGTTGGTAGTCATGAGACCCTTTCACACATACAGCCTTTTTCTGAAAATGTACTGCAGTTTTCAGGTTAGAGGTAATTTGTGAACAGTGGCGGTTCTAGCTTGTATGGCGCCCTGTGCGAAACCCGCTTCAACACGCCCCCAAAGTTGTTGACGGGTTGGGGGGTTGTATGGTGCCTTGGGCGAAACCTGCTTCAATACGCCCCCAAAGTTGTTGAGTCGGGGGGGTGTCTGTGTGGGTGCCTTGTGCCTCCCCCCACAAGATGCTGCCCTGGGCAACTGCACAGGTCGCCCATGCCTAAATCCGCTACTGTTTGTGAACACGACCCTTTTGAAAATACTAGTACATTTTGCTCTGGCAATTTATCATAATGAGAAGTTGTATCATTATCTATAAATTTCCATATTGATGGTATGTGTGAACAGAGCCAGAAGATTTCAGTTTCAGTTTGTACACACTGACGTAAGAAAGTTCTGACGGAGATGACGCAATTACTACGGAAGTAATTACAGGAGTAAGAAAAATGTAAACAAATTGGATAGTGAAACTAGAGCGCTTCTCTTCATCCGAGCGGATGAAGACATTTTCCAACATTTTAAAGGAACAGAAAGCAATTCCGTTACGTACAATAAAATCATCAGCCTCATTCGGGAATGCGCAGACCTCTTTGTAGCGATATACGTACACATTACTGTGCTTCTCAGCCCCAGATAGCATTTCCGCCTTCAGATGCTAGCGACAGCATTTTGTTCTCTGTAGTTTATCAGTCTTATTTGAAGTTGTTGCATACGATGTCGTTGTGTCTCAAGCAACTGCTTGAATGTAAACATTTTCCAAAAAATTTTAAACATCACCAATATCACAGGTCGCATAAGTTCAGATACAAAACAATACCCCGCCATGTTTTCAAACTAAACGCCAATATTTCCGGCGCAGCCGTGTAGATGTGATTTCCGGCAAACAACGTCACAGAGTTTAACGGCATTTGGTGCTGATGTGTGAACGGTAGCAAAATGGAAAAAAGACAGTCGTTGCATGTGTGGGCAACCCAACGATTTTGCTGTAATTTGCATGAGTGAAAGGAGGTAAAGTCTTATGACAACACGTAATAATTCGTAAAAGATGGTGAAAATTTTAGATATCATATGACTTCGCTCGTATGAAGGTACCACTTTTATACCAATAGAGATCAACCAATCAACAAACAGAATTTTTAGTTAGCCTCCTATCCAACATTTTATTTTAAGAAAACATCAGTGAACAAATATGGTTATTTCAGTTTTATTTATGTGATAAAAATGACTGATGTATGTCAATAACCTGTAAAACACTTCCCTCGTCTTGTTCCATTTAAATCATGTTTAGAGTATGAGTAATGTTTAACTATAGGTTTGGGGTTTTAATTTAGGAAATATTGTAAGAACGCTTGTTCAAAATGCTTAAAAATTGGTTTTGTAGACAAAAACAAACTGTGCCTATGTAACATTGTCTTTACAAAACCAAAATTTTACTTAAATACTTCTTGTAGTGGATAGTAAAGGAAAAGCAGCTAACAACTGTCCAGCACACATTGGAAGTGATTTTCTTGTCACTACATAATTCCCTCATATTTGTGATATCTTAATGTTTTGATGACTTACTACTATTCTACAATGTGGAAAATAGTAATAATAAAGAATGAGTCTGTGTCTCCAGACCTTTGATTGGTAGTTTATGGTTTTTATTAATATGTGCAGACTGTAGAAATAATGGCACTCTGGACTGCTGGAAACTAAACCAGCTTGTTCCGACTGTACTGATGAGAAATCGAAGGTCCAGTCTGTTGACACATTTCCATGTGGATGACAGTAAGCTGATGTGCTTTTATGAACAGCCCGTGCTCATCTGCTCATTTTCTAAGCTGTCCATGGTGATCAGCTTTGTTTGTAAAAACAGATTGTTTATTTTGCTGGGTTAGCGTGACCTACGAACAGAGCTCATGTTGCTTGTGTGCCGTCCAAAGACACACGTATTTTTGTGTTGCGGTATAAAAACCACCCCCCAAAAAACAAAACATTTGCTCTGTTTCTAAACCGAACGAGCTCTCTAGGTAGGTATCGTATGCGCAAATAATCCCAATTTTACCCAAAATAGGTTGATCTTAAAAAAATGAAATAATTTACCTAATATTTGTGCATTTAATGTATTTTTATACTTATTAGAGTATGATTGCATTAGCTTGCTAACATGCTAATGAAAAATCGTGAACTAAATAATTTGTGAGCACTGAAAAAAAACAATTGTGAGCACTGGAAAACAAGAATAGAAAACAGAAATGAATATTAAAGTGCTCACAATTGATTTCAATAGAGTTAGCATGTTGCTAAGCTAACAACATGATACTCTAAAAAGCATACAAATATATAGCACACACAAATATTGGGTAAAATAGTGACAATTGTGCGAGTATGATTCGGTTCTTTCAAACAGTTCATGTAAATAAACCAGTTAAAAAAAACAAACAATTCCCTTATATTAAGCGTTATTACATTTAAAATGTTTTATTAATTTTAGTGAGTCAGTTCTTCCGGGCGGTTCGTGTTAATTAACTAGTTCACATAAACTGATTCACTGATTCACTTGAGCATCGCACAGCCTTAAAGGGACTTCTTTTTTGAAGCGAAATATTTAGTCAATTGCTGCTGTTTATCACTATATTTCGATTCAGTTATTAAAATAGGGTGTTTTCTAATTTTATTAGTGTATATGAAG
Source organism: Myxocyprinus asiaticus (assembly GCF_019703515.2). Taxonomy (NCBI): domain Eukaryota; kingdom Metazoa; phylum Chordata; class Actinopteri; order Cypriniformes; family Catostomidae; genus Myxocyprinus; species Myxocyprinus asiaticus. The sequence goes on from NC_059350.1 coordinate 5,129,929, forward strand.
TATACATTTATGTTAAATTTAATGTTGTCTCTCTATTTGTTTAACTCTTTTTAAAATAAACCATATTTTTACTGTAGTAATATTGTAGTAACCTTGTTTTTTGGGGGCAGAAACCAAGGTTTTGATACCATTAACCATGGTTTTACTACAGTAATACATTTAGTATCCATAGGTTATACTATAGTAATATTGTTGTAGATTCTGCTTGCGTTTCATAAATGAGGCCCATTGAATGAGCAAGTTAATTGTTGTACAACTTTTTTTGCGAAGTGAGAAACCCCTCAACAACGACAAGTAGAAAACATTGCTCTGTCTTAGTTGAACCGACAATGCTTTATATAACAAAACAGAAAAAACACTTTCCATTTCCAGGCAATAAAACATTCACCATAAAACAAATCTAACACTAATGGTAGTGCTTTATCACTTTAGTGAGCTTATGAGCTAAACAGACACATTTTTCCATGCAGTTTTGCTGGTGATTCCTGCTTTTGAGGTTGGAGCAGAGGTCTGGCTCCAAGTGCGAAAAGATAACCTCCTAAATCTCCCGAAATTAAGTTTTAGAAACAGGCAGAGCCCCAACATTTCTGTTTCTCTATCTTTTCCAGGAGACTGCCTATTGATTTAGAAATGTGCAGTATTTCAGGGCAGCTAGGACCATGGAAAATCAGCAAAAGCTGCTAATTTACAAAAGAAGAAACATTGCTCTGGTTGGTTTATATGGGGTTTCAGGATGTTCAAGTGACATGCTCAAGTTTCAAACAATGTTTATCTGTGACTGAAACTGTGAACAGTTCACACCAGCCCTTTTCCATCAAAGATAAACCTTTGTATGAAAAAGACCCTGCTTACTCTGAATTTTAGTCCTATTTAAATCTACAATTGAATGTTCCTAAACCAGTGCTTTTCAACTGGTTTTCCTTCAGGACCTAGATTTTATATTGCATAGCTTCTAGATGTCACTTGAATTTTGAGGGTTTCATGCTCTTTGGCAGCCAATAATTCCCTGCACAAAACAGTGTACCATAGTACAATACAGTTGGACATATAGCCTCTGACCTCAACAACAAAAGATAGGGGAAGTGTTTCACACTCACTTTAAAAAAAAAAAAAACTCTCTCAAAAAATGCTCTCAACTATGCACCATAATATGCTTAGATTCATTTTATTATTTATAATTACATGTCCACAGCCCACTACGGTTTAAATTGCTTTTGTCATATATGGGCTTCAGAGTCCCTTGTTTCCTTGCCCTTGTACTCGCCCGTCAGCACCTATGTGGTCTCCAACTCGGCCACAGGCACCTCCGTGGTCTCCAGCTTGGCCGCAGGCACCTCCGTGGTCTCCAACTCGGCCACATGCACCTCTGTAGTCTTTAGCTCGCCAGCCGGCACCTCCGTGGTCTCCAGTATGCCCGTGGGTGCCTCTTGATCCTCCATGGTTTCCAGCTCGCCTGCTGGTGCCTCTTGATCCTCCATGATCTCCGCCCTGTACTGATCCCCCCGGTCTAGGGAATGATCCTAAAGGCTTTGTCATTCTGACTGCACAGTGACAGATGGGAGGTTGGGAATGAGCCTGTTGGGAGCATGTTGTGATTTCACATCTCTTAGAGATTAGCTTTAAATCTCGTACAATGACTGGGTTAAATACAGGTCTGGTTTTAATTCAATCTGTGTGCCACTGACCAAGTCAAATCTCTCTGACTCCACGAAATCCAGCCACCATAAGCATGAATGATATGCTTATGGACCATGGGACAGATTAAGGGGAAAAAAAAAACATTTTGGTGCATTAAAAATATTTGACATTCAATTGCTTTTTATCATGACATAAAAAATTGACATGCTTCCAGGTAGACAGTAGTATCTATATTTTTAAACCTAATTCAGATAATTATTTGCATTTAAAAATCATAAGTGATTTTTTCTAAACAATTATCTTCTGTTGAACAAAAATAGGTTTAAATGGCCACTAAAATGTTCGAATAAGCAGTTAATGGCTCTGTTCTAAAACCTAGGGAGCTGTCTTGCTCTATTCTGCCTACATAGGCAGTTACCTTTCAAGGCAGCAACCTAACTGAAATGGAATCTCATAAGTGACTGACTGGGAAAACTGCAGTTCTGGACCTATGGAAACCAGGAAGTAATCACGCTCACATAATCAATGTCATTTTTGCTTGAAGATGAAATGTTTTACTCCACTGACAGTTAAGTTTTGGGTTGGGGTGAATGGTTTATAAAATATACATTCCTGTTAACTGAATTATATTATTTACAGCTAAAAACAACTCGCTTTTGGCATCACTGCTGTGGACATTTCACCTGGAAATGGAGCTAGCGTGTACCTAAAAAACACTTCCAGATTTGGCCACTGGGGGCAGTGGTGCAAATTTCGGTAAGAACTGACTGATTTCAGATGAAGAACTTTCAACCTACTGTTGCTGAATTCACAATGCGATCAGTCTGCATGCCAACATGGGCAGTACACTAGATTTTGGAAGAGCAAATGTTTCCAGAGAGACTAAATGTCTGGCTGATTTTATGGCTCAAGAGCAGCTTACATCAACTGTCATGACACACTTTCCCTTCCTGTTGAAGACGCCAGAGTGTTTAATAACCTTAAAGACAGTAGAAACAAACGTTCTGTTTATTCACCAGGAAATAACTCAAATCACCACTATGGTGACAATGGAGAGGGCATCTGGCACTGATTGGAAAGAATCCTGCCCTGAGAAGAGCTTCAGTTCAACCCATACCAAGGTTCTTCAGATCTCCTTTGATGGATAAGTGGACTAATGTTGAAACCTTCATTGACGAAGCAACTCGTAGCACTATGGTGAAGGTTAGGGTATACTTTGCAAGGCTGAGTTCTCAACTGCGCGAGACGTAACAGCATGTGGAAAAACAAAGGAAACCTAGCCTTTATGTAGGCAGTATACAGTGAGGCAGCTCAATTGGTTTTTGGATCAGAACCACTGAGTGAACAGGATCAATGTGGCAGAACTCCGATAGGCCTTGAGGACTTCCATTTAATGATATAAAGCCCAACAGTTCCTCTTCTGAATGCTCGGACGCCAGTTACATATTTGTGTTATCTGAACAGTGTGTGAATGGTGGGATTTTTACTCTTAAAAGTCACAGTGGTTTGGATAAATCAATTTCCTGGATTTTCTGTTTAAGACCCGTTTGTTTTCTTTTCCATTTACTCGTACTTCCTCTGTCACAGAAAATCACTTTATCTCTAAAACAATCGTTCTTGAAAAGTGTAGCCTATGGGGTTTTGGCTCAGATGAAAGGCAGAATACAAGCTGAATACAAGGTGATGTCTTTGCTTTCAGAGGCTCTGTTCCAAAGCCTAGTGAGCAGCCTATGTAGACAGCATTTTAAGGCATGCTGTGATAGGCACGCTCTTTTCTGTCAAATTCTTTCCCTTATTTTATTCCCCCTATTACTGGAAAACTTGAAAGTATGCCCTGGGACCCAACTGTAGAAATAAACATTCAGTCTCAGATAAATAAAAGCCCACACAACTGTAATTAATTGAATTCATACAATGAAAAAAAACAGACAAAGGGTGAAATAAGGACAGAAATTTCAAAGTACAATTTGCTCTTTAAAAAAAGAAAAAAAAAAAACTTTTTGCCAAGCCCCATTAGATTGCTAAGAACAAAAAGTAAAGTTCTATGCAACTTAAAAAGGGATAGTTTACTCAATAATAAGAATTGTCATCATTTACTCCCCTCCCCCTCATGTCATTCAAAACCTGTATGACTTTCTGTCTTCTGTGATTTTTACTGTCAACCTCCAAAAATCATCATAAAAGTAGTCCATGGAATGGAAAAGTGCTGCTCAGACATTCTGCCTAACATCCCCTTTTGTGTTTCATGGAAGAAAATAATACAGGGTGGAACGACATGAGGTTGAGTAAATGACGACAATTCTTTCATTTTTGGGTGAACTATATTTTTACACTAAGAATAGGTATAAAAAATTACCGCAGTGTCTAAACTGAAAAAAGGGCCAAATGACTCAATCTAAAAGATTTAAAACTGAATATACAGATGTAATGCCACCGAGGACCGGTGTCTGTCAAACACCCGACTGCTTCTTAGTCTTTGAGGTTTGGGTGAAGGACACTATTTGATTTCATAGAATGTATCCCAAATAAAGAAGCTATTTCTTCTTCCTGAGAAATGCTTTTGCTTCTTTCTGCAGCCGCTTAATGTCCTCTTTTCCACTGTCGTCTGATTCCGGCACGTAGTCTGAGTCTTCATCCACTTCCTCTTCTTCGCTCTCATCATTAATAAAACTGTCGTCATAATGATCTTCATCCTCATCATCAGGAGAATTCTTGGCTGGGAAAAAAAGGACAGTGTTTTATGTTTTGAATTAATTCTACAATGTAGTTTCTGCACCAAATACACTGCCTAACTCCCAAACAAGATTGCACTGCCAATATTCACACCAAGATAAAAAAATTCACAACATTACAGCAAGTGCATCTTTCAACTCTCAGATAACTATCTGGTTGTAATTCGATTAATCAGCACAGATATTTGCTTTTTGAGCTTGTTTCTAAGGCAAGCATCAATACTACTATTACTCATTATTTGTGTGAGTAATTTGAACTAGAGGTCGACTGATATATCGTTTTTGCCAATTAAAGGTACTGTAAGTGATTTTTTCATGGAAAGGTATGCAAAAAAGTTTCCTTCTTCCTGAGAGATATGAAATAAGTGCCCTGAAATATCTCACTGGTCTCAGTGACAGCTCTAGACTCTGTAAACAGCAAACAAAAAAGTGTCCATGGACAATGACGCGTTCTACCTGTCCATTTTTCACGTTCTCACAGTATTGTAGTTGCAGCGAATTATTGAGCCACAATGCATTTTTATGCCATGTTGTTCATAACAGTTCATTGAGGTCGCTATTTTACTACTGTTGTCTGCTCTCCATAAAGCTCATTTTGGTATCTTTGGAGCTCGGGGGTTTTGGAAAGAGGGGGCGTGGCTAATCCAACAGCTCAGTCTCATGGATGTATAACGGCTGAAATCGCTTACAGCACCTTTAATCGGCACAGATAGTAGCTTTTTGAGCTTGTTTCTAAGGCAAGCATCAACTACTATTACTCATGCTTTGTGTGAGTAATTTGAACTAGAGGTTGACCGATATATCTGGGGGGGTTTTCCCGATTATTCGGCACCAATAGTTGCTTTTTAAGCTTGTTTCTAAGGCAAGCATCAACTACTATTACTCATACTTCGTGTGAGTAATCTGCACTAGAGTTCGACCGATATATAGTTTTTTCCCCCCGATTAATCAGCACCAGTAGTTGCTTTTTGATCTTGTTTCTAAGGCAAGCATCAACTACTATTACTCATGCTTTGTGTGAGTAATTTGAACTAGAGGTTGACCGATATATCTGGGGGGATTTTCCCGATTAATCGGCACCAGTAGTTGCTTTTTGATCTTGTTTCTAAGGCAAGCATCACTACTACTATTACTCATACTTCGTGTGAGTAATCTGAACTAGAAGTAAATTGATATATTATTTTTGCCTATTAATAGGCACCAATAGTTGCTTTTTGAGCTTGTCTCTAAGGTAAGCATAACTACTACTATTACTCATAATTTGTGTGAGTAATTTGAACTAGAGGTCAACTGATATATCATTTTTGATGATTAATCGGCACCGAAAGTTGCTTTTTGCACTATTGTTTTTTGTCAAAATTATAATAGATAATTCACCAACCATTGAAGGCTTTGGGCTTGTTTATAATTAAAGGTCTCATATTATGAAATTAATAATAAAAAAATCTGGTTATTATTGGGATTTTGCAATAAAAAATATCAAATCTGGGATTTCATACATTTTGGGCAGTTGTAGCCTCTATGTCTGTGCCTGTCACAGTAAGGAAAGAATTAAAAATGTGTAATACATTAATGTATTATCAATATATTATTTTTAAAAACTAATCAGCTGATTAATCGGTTATCAGCTTTCTTCCAACACATAAGTTATCAGTATCTGTAAAATTCGATATTGGTCGACGTTTCATTTGAACCAACCCATCATTCTACATGTAAAATTTTGGCATGTATAAATTGCTTTGTGCAGTTCATGCAATTAAAGCGAATTAATCTGTTTCATCTAAGTTTAAATCAATTGTGAATTTTCAATTATTCACAAATGTACCTTATTCGCTGCCAATCTGCAAATAGTCCATACATGATCCATAATGAGGCACAATGTCGATTACCACAGAAAATAATTTAGACTCCTTGTCCCAATGTTTTCTTTATAAAAACAAACTAAATAAAAAACTCACGGTTACCATAAAGCCACAGTCACTGGGGCCTGGGTAGCTCAGCGAGTATCGACGCTGACCACCACCCCTGGAGTCACGAGTTCGAATCCAGGCCATGCTGAGTGACTCCAGCCAGGTCTCCTAGGCAATGAAATTGGCCCGGTTGCTAGGGAGGGTAGAGTCACATGGGGTAACCTTCTCGTGGTCACTATGTGTGGTTCTCGCTCTCGGTGGGGTGCGTGGTGAGTTGTGCGTGGATGCCACAGAGAATAGCATGGGCCTCCACACACGCTACATCTCCAAGGTAACGCGCTCATGTGATTAAATGGTCTCAGACGCGGAGGCAACCGAGATTCGTTCTCCGCCACCCGGATTGAGGCGAGTCACTACACCACCATGGGCACTTGGAGCGCATTGGAAATTGGGCGTTCCAAATTGGGGAGAAAAGATAAAAAAATCCGCAGTCATACTACACTTCGCGCTCCATTCATACGCATCTGAACGCGGCAAACTTTGGCCAGCGAATTCATATGATGAGAAAAAATGTGACCAATAGAAAATGGAAACGTCAAACACTGTTCTCTTGGCTCAATCTATTCCAAACAATCCATTTCAAAGCTGCATGTTTTTATTGTTGCCGGAAAGTGAGTAGATTTTGAATATAATATTTTGTAAGCCCTCGAGCGTGACATCATATCCTGTCTGTTGTGGTGTCCCAAATAATTTCACATGCTTAAAGCCGTGTGACAGTGGCTTAAAGCACTTATAATTGAAGTATATGGGGCCATGCAAAAAATGTTAAAATTAGGGCTGTCGATTTAACATGTAATTTAGTGTGATTAATTATTTAAAAAATAACGTGTTTAAAAAAATGTATGCAATTAATTGTGCCCCTGATCTGTACATAAATTCTGTAATAAGGAATGTTCCTACCATCGAATGAGGGGGCAGTCAGCTCCAGCAGAACAGGCAACACACCTCGTCAAACCAATGAGAGCAACAGGTAGAACAGCCTTTAATATAATTCATTTAATTTAAAAAACAGTGATTGCAAGCTTCAGTTAAGAGAAATTCTGAGGAAGATAAAAGTTCTGAAAACAACTGTGAAAGTCTGTGGTTTCGGGCCTGGTTTTCATGAGGCATTTGGCACACTATACGAAAAATAATCAAAATCGAACCACATTATAGCGACCACGAGACTCTACCCTCCCTAGCAACCAGGCCAATTTGGTTGCTTAGGAGACCTGGCTGGGTCACTCAGCATGCCCTGGATTCAAACTCGCAACTCCAGGGGTGGTAGTCAGCGTCTTTAATCGCTGAGCTACCCAGGCCCCTGACGTCGTCAAGCATTAAATTCCCATCACTTATCAACTTATGGTGAAACCACTCATAACTGCTTATAATCACAGATCACAAAAGCTTTGTAGATGTTTCTTTTTGTTGCTAAACAATCACATCTTAAGTCAGATGTGAATCAAAATATCAGAAGTGGAACGTTCTATGCTTCAAACAGCATGTGCGATTGCTAATATTTGTCTTGACAAATACTCTCGTCCATATGTGCAGCCTGTTCCTCCCCAGGGTGCACGCAGCATGTTTTGAATTATTTTAAGAGGAATTTAATTCTGCTAAATGTGAATAACACCAAGAGGAGCATCAGGTTACCTACCAAACATTACGTTTATTCAGTGCCGTGGAAAATGATTCAGACACTGGCTTCAGTTGACTGCACAGATTTGTGGATGTTTAATATGCATGGGTTTCAACAGTAAACATGTTGTTTATTCCTCATCTCAGAATCTAAAAGGTTGTATCTCAAAGAATCAAAAACAGTGCAAGTGTATGCATGTTTTTTCACATGGTGGAGGATTTAGCCAGGACAGACACCATATTTAATTTGACAGGAATGAAAAGCCATATCTACCCGGTAAACTAAATACCGAAGAGGTGTTGAACACTCATGTGCGTATGAATAAGTTATTTAAAGGGCACAGATGGAATCTTTTTGCTTTTTTGAGCTGATTTTGGGGGGAATTCATTTAAACATAGCAAACTGAATTAAAATGACCTGAGAGTACTACACTAATAGCCGAAAGCATTAAGAAATATTCAAAAATATTTAAGAAACCAATAAGTGAGGGTTAGGGACTTTATGTAGAACTTTGAACAGTGGGCGTTCAAATTCTGCTGAGTCCAGTGGTCACAGATTCCATCTGGCCTGGGTTATTTGTGCGCTTATGTGTCTGCAATTTCTGTAGAAACACAGACAGTCTTATACCTGACCAAATGGCTGCTATCAATGTCAGCTAAATCTTGGTGCTGACCAATGTGACCACCTTTCCATCTTTGACTAAATTACAGACGTTCACCTCCCAAAACAAACCAGTATCAACTGATGTCTGGGAACGCATGAGTGACAGTTGCGGCTTTTCCTTCCATTTGGATCCCTTCGGGGATGTCAGAAAGCTTTCAAACATGCAAGTTACTCGATTTCAAATGTCCATTTATTTAATATCTAAAACAAATTTCACACCTCTTACATCAACACTGTGGCCTTCAGTGAAATTTCACACTGACTTAAGTCTATTAATCCAAATGACATGATTCAGGAATCTGAACTACATTTTAAAGGTGTAACTAGTATTTTCACTCCAATACTGAGCTTGGTAAAAAGTATTTTATACTACATATTGCACCAAGATTGTTAAAAGAAAAAGTGTAAAATTTTGTCATCAATTATTGAGTCCTAGTGAGTGACTCACAAAATCCATTTCTAAATCTCTCTGGATTTAAATAAAATATTGCCAATCAGTACCCCCAAAAGAAAATAAACAAGATATGTTAAGTTTCCAGTGATAAGCAACAACTCACACTACAGTGATGCTTGACGTGAGACAATCATGGCCAATTAGAACTGGGTAAAAATACGGATTTTCCGATGCACTGCTATCTTCATTTGAATGAGCTCAATATCGATCCTTAAATCCCAAACTTGACCTTTTACTCTACGCGCAATTTTCGCGCTATGCAAATAAAAATGTCTGTAATTAGCCACTGGCTGGTAAATGTTCATATTTTTCACTCACCAGAGATTGAATAGTATAGTGGCAAAGAACTTCAGCATCCTTTCACTGTGTGTTGAGAGAAAAAGTTTGGTTTCACTCGTTCCATGTAATGTGTGTCCAAAGATGAAATCCACACAATCCATTTGTCATTGAATAAAGTCTCTTTTAACACCCTTTCTGTTCTTTACAGTCAATTGTTGACCAAAAACAACAAAAAATAAAGATTGAATTCTAACCACAAATAGCACGGATGAGGATAGGAGCCATTCGAGTCCTCTCTCATTAATATGCGCTCATTTAGACACTCTTTACAGAACTGCCGGTTTTCTTAAAGAGACAGTACCGATTTTTAGCACGTGTTCTACAAATCAATGTAATAGTTTGCAAAAAGTATAAATTATGCATTAAACAATAAATGTGCAACAAATCAATATAAATACTTGTAAATAGTATAAATTATGCATTAAACAATAATAAAATTTAATAAAATATAATATATGGAATATATCATGTTTATTGATGGAATAGATTGATTTGTCCATTTTTAAAAAGCTAAAATGTGACCAAAATTATAAAAAAATAAAAATAAAATACAATTCCTAAAATTTCTATTTTTGTAATGTACCTAGCTAGAAGGTCTCCTGTATAATTCACGGCAATATCTGAGATAGAATTTAATTTCATATGTAAGCAAAATGGACATTATTACTGAAAAATACACATATAAATCGCTACTTAATCGAATCAAAATCTTGTAAATCGGATCAAATTTATTATGTATTTGTTTAATGTACAGGAGTAGGATTTTGGACCAATGAGATGGGCAAGGCTACCCAGCGCAATGCTGCAGAAACCGAAACCAAGTGACCAACAAAATGTCCTGTCGGTTGTCGTGGTCGCGACTGGTTAGGACAAAAACTAAGATTTACATGGAAGAGACAGCTTTTATTGCTTGTCGCTTCTGGTTAGGTCACGGTGTAACTGGAGGCAACAACGTGTCAAAATAGCTTAAGAGTTTCACATTCTGTCACATAAAAGAACAGTAAAGATACTTACGAGGAGATTTAGTGTGTTTGTACTCTTTCTTGTGCAGAGGATTCTTCCTGCAATGTTTAGGCAAGCAAAAAGAACACATTTGAAACATTTCTTTAAATTCTAGAATTATCCAATCACAATGAACAAAATATAGACTTTTCCAGTACTGCATAAGATTATTATTTTTTTTATTTAATAATAATAATTTTATAGCATATTTCAATTTCAATTTAAAGTTCTAAAACTGAACATAACTAAATGCACTATAACATTTCCATGACCTTTTAGAATTTAATTAATCTCCATTCCTTTTTCCAAGCCTGGAAATCACAATTTTAAAACTCCCTGATATGTCCATGACCGTGGGAACTCTGTCAATCTCATACTGCTATATATTTGTTTCTCTATCTCCCATGATGTCTGCAGGTTAAACTCCAGTGTTGTCACCTGTAGCAGTGGGTTCCATACGGGCACTCTGGCCTGTCATCATCACCATCATCATCTGCTTCCTCTTCCTCATAGTCGCTGTCTCCAGGGTGACTGCTCTCCTGGAAGTGGACAGGATTTTTCCTGGATAAAGGAAATAATAATTTGGTGAACTGAACTGAAAAACAACAAGACATATTAATTCAATTATGAGCATTCAAGCAACTTAATTACACCGACAGCTAACTGCAGAAAAATAAAAAATACTATTCAACGAAGTTTTTGGATTTATAACTAAGTTTGATGTTACCATTCTGTGATCCTTCAAAACACTGCAATATTTGTATTGTATTGTCAACAGAATAAGTGAGACTTTGAAAGAATAGGTTGTACTTAAATATTACTAAAATACAGACCAAAATACAGTGTTTTTTATCTCTCAGATTTTTTATATTAAAATGTCAGAGAATTAGGAAAAACATTAAGGCATTAGAAAAAATATGTGCATATGTCTTTGAAATACCATGCAAACTATTTCAGTCAAGCAGATGTACGTTTTTTTGTTTTGTTTTTTTATTAAGTTTTTAGATGAGACAAGGAGCTTGTGCTTATTTTTTTCTTTGAATCATTTTCTAATATTTTATCTTGATAAAATAAAACTAATTGGCAAATGCAGCGTTGAATAAATAATCTGGGATACATTTTATGTCTATATCCTGCAAGTGTGCATGCTGTACCACAGACAATCATTTTGACTCGTCTCTCAGATTGTAAAAATGAAAACATATTTACAGTAAACACAATGACAATGGAAGCAAACCACAGATGATACCATAAATTCATTTAGTTTTTCCCATATTAGAGACTGTACCTGTAGCAGGAGCCGCCGTAAGGACAAGGTGTCCGCCGTCGTTTTTTCACCTTACTGATACTTGTTTTGCACTCGGACTCCGTAACCTTTGACCTTTTAAATCCTGTTTGTGAGGGTCCCTGATTGACCTGTGAATCACCGGAATCTTCTGCTTGTGTCTTTGAGTCTTCAGCTTGAGCTCCTTGTCTGATATCGACTGCAGGGTCAACTCCTCTTCTCTTCCCATCATCACACTTCATTAAACCATTGCTGTCCGACTCCTGACTCGGTTCATCCAGGACTGATGCCACTTTACTGCTCTGGGGTGTTGTAGCACCCTGCTGTCAGAAGACCCAAGGACACAGTTAACAACGGACCTGAACTCAGTTCTGATTTCATTCCAATGCAAGAAGTCATGTATTACAGTGATTTTACCACGGACTTTGTGTCATGTCTAAAACCCCTATAAAGGTGCATTCACATTTACCTTCACAAGTGAAATTTTGTTGTGCGAAATAAAGTCATCTTAAGCTTAAAGCAAGGGCGGACTGGGAAGAGAAATCGGCCCGGGATTTTACATAGAAACTGCCCCAAAAGTTGTCGAGCGGGGGGGTGGGGGGGGTCGGTGTCGCTGTCCTTTTCTGCATATCGCGGCGGCCCAATTCAGCTTATCGTGGCCAGCCCACCAAGAAATGTCCCGGTTCTCCCGATGGCCAGTCTGCCCTTGGCCTAAAGTATACTCGGTCAGATGCGAACGTTGAGCGTCTGCGTACAGGTTGCCTCACGCAAATCTCGTCATCAGCAGAGTGCACGAGCACTGAACAAGTGCAGACTGATTTTTCTAACCATGCGTCTTTGAACGCACAGAATGCACATGCGCCTGGAGATATTTTCACTAATTAGTGGGTCCACAAGGTGGCAACACTCACATTTGAGCCGTTGATGTCATGAAGCACTAGAGGAAGATGTAATTACTGCTAAACATCAGGACAGTTGATGTAGCTTTCAACTGAATTTCCTTGATGACCCATATTTTACACTGGGTACTAAGATGCGACACAACACAGTACCAAAACAGTTTTTGGATGAAGGAACACCACCTTCAACTCAACCTAGCAAAGACCGATCTCCTCGTCTTTCCAGCATACCCTGCTGTTGAGCACAACATCACCATTCAGCTGGGTTCATCTACAATAACGCCATCCAAAATGGTCAGAAATCTAGGGGTAACCATCGACAACCAACTCAGTTTCACTGATCACATCTCAAAAACAGCCAGATCATGTAGATTTACACTCTACAACATCATGAAGACCCTTCCTCTCTGATCATGCAACACAACTCCTTGATCAGTCTCTTGTCATATCTAGACTGAACTACTGTAATGATCTCTTAGCCGGCCTTCCTGCCTGCGCAGTTAGGCATCTGCAAATGATCCAGAATGCAGCAGCACGTCTGGTCTTCAACGAACCCAAGAGAGCGCATGTTACACCCCTCCTTGTCTCTCAACACTGGCTCCCGGTTGCTGCACGTATCAAATTCAAGGCTCTGATGCTGGCATACAGAACAGTCACTGGATCTGTGCCAGTTTACCTACAGTCAATCCTGCAGAGCTACGTTCCCACCAAAAGGCTGCGGTCTGCAAATTAACGGCACCTTGTCGTACCAACACAAAGAGGCACCAAGTCACTTTCCTGGGCATAACTGTACCTCGTTGGTGGAACGACCTACCCAACTCCATCCGTGAAGCAGACTCCCTCTCTGTCTTCAAAAAAGGGTTGAAGACACATCTTTTTCGTGAGCACTTGACCATACACTCATAATAAAATTTAAAAAATAACAATAATAATAATAAAATTATTATTGCACTCTAATCTCTGTCTTGGATACTACTTTTCTGATGCAACTGAAACTTTGAATCTAGTATGAAGCACTTTTCATACTAGATGAATCGCTTATGTTGTATCCTTCCTCATTTTGTAAGTTGCTTTGGATAAAAGTGTCTGCCAAATTAATAAATGTAAATGTACATGTTTTTTGTACTAAAGTAAGTGAACATTTCCTTAAAATCAAACACTGAACTTTATATTACCGTTTTCAAAAAAGGGGATGTCATGAACCCTGTGACTTGTGCATAATTTGGCTAGCTTCTGCCAAGTGACATATCTTTAAGTTTGATTGTACGCATGTCCTTCTACGTCAGTAACAACATATATCAGAAGTGTTTTCTCCTTGCTTTTAAAATTTAAGGCTATTTATTTTATATCCTAACTATAAACAATAATAAGATTAGTTGCACTTTGTTATTTGCATTCAGCATTGTTTTATTCCTGCTGTCTGCAACCTTTTTTTAGGTTGCGACCTGCCAAAAAGAACCACTGCTGCAATGTACTGGGGTCAATAATTTCAATCATATTGCCTAATTGTACAATATATCACTTAGATCAGACATAAGATTGGTAGATTTGATCTCTCTTTACCAGAGTTTCTGACTCATCTTCAGAATCACTCTTCAGTCTCTTTGCTTTCCTTGTGGGCATCTCCTCCCTATCCTCCTCTTCCTCAGATGAAAGTTGTGCAGTGCGAGCCCGCTTGGGTCCAGCTGCACGTTTGGATGCAGCTGCCCGTTTGCGTTGAGTAGGGGTCCCTCTCACTGAGCTGCTAGCATCTGCTACACAATAATGAGAAAAGCTTTAACCAGTTCATTGATTAATAAACTCAATACTTTAACACATGAAAATAAAGAAGAAAATCAAAGCAACAAAAAAACATGCAGAACTTTAACTATCTTTCAAAGCTGTGGTATATTGGTGAGCTGCATTGCTCATGTGAGTGAGGTAGTTTCGAGGTCCCAATCTCATTCCCTGTCTCTCTCCATCAATGTTCCCTTTAATTTTTATGTGCTGAACAAACTGTATTTCTACTTGGCAAACCCTTTGGCAAAATGAACAGAAGCACCCCATGTTGTGACCACACGTAGTGTTCACTGTGCCATTCTTTACAGGCAGTGGTACTAATTACTTCATTGAAAAAGTAATCACATTACTAATTACTTTGATTTTAAGTTACTTTCTAAAAAAAAGTAGAAAGGACTAGAAAGTAATACACTGGCGGCCAAAAGTTTGGAATAATGTACAGATTGTGCTGTTTCGGAAGGAAATTGGTACTTTAATTCACCAAAGTGGCATTCAACTGATCACAAAGTATAGTCAGGACATTACTGATGTAAAAAACAGCACCATCACTATTTGAAAAAAGTCATTTTTGATTAAATCTAGACAGCAGCCATCACTCCAACACCTTATCCTTGAGTAATCATGCTAAATTGATCATTTGATACTAGAAAATCACTTGCCATTATATCAAACACAGTTGAAAGATATTTGGTTCATTAAATGAAGCTTAACATTGTCTTTGTGTTTGTTTTTGAGTTGTCACAGTATGCAATAGACTGGCATGTCTTAAGGTCAATATTAGGTCAAAAATGGCAAAAAAGAAACAGCTTTCTCTAGAAACTCGTCAGTCAATCATTGTTTTGAGGAATGAAGGCTATACAATGCTTGAAATTGCCAAAAAACTGAAGATTTCATCCAAAGGTGTACACTACAGTCTTCAAAGACAAAGAACAACTGACTCTAACAAGGACAGAAAGAGATGTGGAAGACCAGATGTACAACTAAACAAGAGGATAAGTACATCAGAGTCTCTAGTTTGAGAAATAGACGCCTCACATGTCCTCAGCTGACAGCTTCATTGAATTCTACCCGCTCAACACCAGTTTCATGTACAACAGTAAAGAGAAGACTCAGGGGTGCAGGCCTTATGGGGAGAATTGCAAAGAAAAAGACACTTTTGAAACAGAAAAACAAAAAGAAAAGGTTAGAGTGGGCAAAGAAACACAGACATTGGACAACAGATAATTGGAAAAGAGAGTTATGGATCTTAACCCCATTGAGCTTTTGTGGGATCAGCTAGACTGTAAGGTGCGTGAGAAGTGCCCGACAAGACAGACACATCTATGACAACTGCTACAGGAAGTGTGGGGTGAAATGTCACCTGAGTATCTGGACAAACTGACAGCTAGAATAACAAGGATCTGCAAAGCTGTCATTGCTGCATGTGGAGGATTTTTTGATGAGAACTCTTTGAAGTAATTTAAAGGAATAGTTCATCCAAAAATGAAAATTTGCTGATAATCTACTCACCCTTAGGCCATCCAAGATGTATCTGAGTTTCTTTCTTCATCAAAACAGAATTTAAGACTTTTAGGGTTTCATTTCAGGCCTCCTCCTCTAAACAATGCAAGTGAATGTCCTCCATTTTTTGACGGTCCAAAATGCATATTTAGGGTGCATCAAAATAATTCAATGATACATCTTGGATGGCCTGAGGGTGAGTAAATTATCAGCAAATTTTCATTTTTGTGTGAACTATTCCTTTAAGAAGTTCTGAAATTTTTTTTTCAAATTGTAATAGTAATTGTTCACGCATTAATGTCCTGACTATACATACATTGTGATCAGTTGACTACCACTTTGGGGAATAAAAGTACCAATTTCTTTCCATAAGAGCAAAATCTGTACATTATTCCAAATTTTTGGCCATCAGTGTAGATTAATTTGTAATTGGATTACACTCAACACTGTTTACAGGTAAGTGATTACTTATTAGTAAGTTATCTATAGGTCATGTATTACTGGGTTCAGTACAAGTTAACCTCAATGGACAGCATGTTGATTACCACAAAAATTTATTTAGACTAATCTTTTCTTCAAAAAAGCAAAAATTGGGTTTACAGTGAGGCACTTTCAAATGGAAGAAATTTTTTTTAAATAGCATTGTTTTTGGTCACTGCATAATTCCCATTGCTATTTCATAGTTTTGATGACTTCACTATTATCATAAAATGTGAAAAATAGTAATAATAAAGAATGAGTAGGTGTGTCCATCTATGCAACAGAAGTGCAAATGGACAAATCTAATTTTCCTCCAGTCACAGCCCTCCTGTCACAGTTATTACATGGAATACTGTCAGTAGGACCGCAACAGAATATCAAAGATTCCAGGGACCAGGAGGGTCCCAGATGTGATTACTGACACTGAGAGGTCAAAGTGATGCCTTGGACAGAGAGAACTTACAGTCCAGCCAACGTATGACTCTCCATTTTTCCAAAGATCTATCCATCGAGATAAGTGCTTGCAAAGGGGACAAATTGTCTGACTGTGACTGAGTGAGTGTGTGCTGTGTGCACTGAGCATGAATACAGTTTTTCAACCCTTGGTTTAATGCAAGTGACTGCTGCAGGTGCAAACAAGAGCTCTCTGACTCTGCTGATAAACAAAGTCCTTCAACATGCTCACTCACACTTCCATAACCTGATTTAACCTCAGGATGTGAAAGAATATTACAGCGCTGTGAATGTAAAGCGCACCAGTTTCACTTTAATTTATCATTCTCGTAATGCCAAATATACTTGACCAGTACAGATTTCAATGCAAAACAAATACATGAGAAAACACTGGAAAGCAGTCACAGAAGAATTTCCCTCATGCTGTCACTATATAGAACAATATTTAAAAGCTTTAGGTAAAACATATATGGATGCTGTAGTAGCTAAAGACACAAAACTGCTCCTAATTGAGCTGATTAAGAATGTTTTCTCAAGTAGGGCCCTGCATGCTGTGTAAAGAGCCATGAGATCCAGATGGTATGCTGTGTATGACAGGTCTGATGTTAATGAGGTGTTTATGAAGTATACAGCACATTAGCAAAACATTAGCATTTCTGCCGCAGGATGCATTTGAGAGGCTGAGAGGATGAGGCAGGCGTCTGGGCCAAATCTGGACTCTATCTGGCTGGGTCGAAGTTAAAGTACTCTGAATGATTTAATAGCAAAAGACTATGTCTGCCCTTTCATTTCTCTCCTTGCCTTCTAACTTTATTCCTTCAGAACAGGCCGAGTACAGTTGCATTGTTGACGTGACAACCAAAACTAACAGTTTGTGACAGTTGGTAAATGTGGTGCTATGGAGAACGTCCAACACAAATATTTGTTGTCTTTTACATATGATGGTTGTCTTGCCATGGGCACAGGGCCTATGGCCTTTATGGGGCCTGGCTATGAACAGAGCACTAATTATGTTGCCATGGGGACAGTACCTTTGGCAGATGATGGGCTTTTGGTAGCTGAAGCTAAAGTCATCATCCAGGCTGGCAGGACACGCTTCTTCTGTGGCAGATCAGACTCCCGTTTGCTCACCGTGGGTTCCTGGACAACACAGAATAAAGTAAATGAGAGAAGAGTATAATACAGAAGAGAAGTGTATAAAGAGAAGAGTACAGTATAGAAGAGGAGTAGATAGAAGAGTAAGAAAAGGGTAAATATAGAACAATTGGGTATAGAATATTAGAGTATATCACAATTGAGTGTAGATAAGAAGAGTATAGAAGTGTATAGAAGAGAAACAGAGTATAAATATAGAGTATAGAAAAAATTAGTATTGATGATAAAAGTAGAATACAGAAGTAGTGTAGAGTTTAGAGAATTAAAGAACAAAACAACTGAGTATAGATGAGGAGTATAGACCAGAAGTGTATAAAAGAGACATGTAGAGTACAGAATAAGTATAGAACAACTGAGTACAGAAGAGAGGAGTGTGAGAAGAGTATAGTGGAGTAGAGTATAGAAGAAGTGTATTAAGTGTATAAAAAAACCAGAGTATAGACATGTATCTTATAGAAGAGCAAAGTACAGAAGAGTATAAAAGTGTAGAGTATCGAACAATTGAGTATAGATGAGGGGTATAGAAGAGTAGAGACAAAAAGTAGGGATACTCTGATCTATCAGCCACCGATCGGTATCAGCCGATATTCACGACCTATGACTCGATCAGTGATCAGTAATTTGGCAGATCGCATAAACCGATCGCTCATGTCGCAAAACACACATGGCTCTTTTAAGACATCAGCAGCACTTTCTTGGCATCACGGAGTGTGTTGAATACTGGCATAGTGTTGTAAGACAACAAACTTGATTCAGCAGTTAAGAACAATGCAGTGGGAGCGGTATGGCAAATCTGAAAAGCTTGGTACTGTACTGTTAATGTGGCAGTACAAGTGGCAAACGGTCCTTATTATCGATCATGGCGGCAACTTCTCGGTCTCCGCCAGGTATAGGCATCTCAGTAATAACGCGAGTTACAAGATGTGGTGTAATTCAAACATCTATATTAAATATCTCCCGATTAAATGGCTTTAACAATATAGCACATGTGAGTCCAGAAACATGTGCTCTTTCTCTGCTTTCCTTTCATCTCTTGCCCTCATGAGAGAGCACATGTTCCCCTCATTAAAGTTCAAGCAGCAACCAGTGAAAAATGAATTACTAATACAATCATCCATCCAAATGAAAAGGCAGGGAAGGAATTTATCAATATTATAATTCTTTATACAGTATTAAGATACCATAATATAATGTATTAAATATAATGCAACAATAAAATAAGGAATTATAATAATTATATGAAATAATGACAATGAATCAATAACCAAAAATGTCATATTAAGTTTAATTGCACCTATGGGATATCGGTTTGTCTTCAGTTTGACACTATGCTTCATTTTTTATAGGGCTATCTATCTTAATATAGAGAATATTTTGTTCGCCTATACTTGTTTTAAAGTCTTATTTTAAAAAGCTTTTTTAATAAGCCTTTAAACTTTTTTTGTCAGCAAAATCTAGGCAAAGTGATGTTACTGGGAAGAGGAAAAGTCAATTAATAGCGACTGTGTGCAGAAAGCTTACAGAAAGCCAGTTATAACAGAGATCCTGATAAAAGGTGAAATGATCGATATCGGCCGATCAGGTGACAAGAATATCGGTGATCGTATCGGCTGTAAAAATCCTGCTCGGAGCATCCCTAACAAAAAGTGTAAAGTAAAGAAGAGCAGAGTATAGAAGAGTAGAGTATCAAACAATAGAGTATAAACAGAGATAAATCAGGAGTATGAAAGACCAGAGTATAGAAGTGTAGAGTATAGAACAATTGAGTATCAATGAGGGGTGTAGAAGAGTAGAATATAGCAAATTATAGAAGTGTAGAGTATAGAAGAGTACAGTATACATGAGAAGAGTACAAAAGAGCACAGAAGGGAAGTGTAGAGTACAGAATAAGTATAGAGTATAGAACAGTTATGTATAGATGAATAGAGTATAGAAGAGAGGAGTAGGGAAGAGTATTTGAAGACGACAGTGGAGTATAGAAAAGTAGAGCATAGAAGAGCAGAGTTTAGACGAGTATAGAAGAGTAAAGAACAACTGAGTATAAATCAGGAGTATAGAAGAGCAGAGTATAGATGAGAAGTGTAAAGTATAGAAGAGCTGAGTATAGAAATGTATAGAAGAACAGAGGATCAAATAGTATAGAAGTGTAGAGTACACAACAGTAGAGTATAAATCAATTGAGTATACAGTATATCAAGAGTAGAGCCCTTAGGAGTAGCATATAGAAGAATAGAGTATAGATTAAGAGTATAGAACAGTAGATTATAGAAGTGTACAGTATAGAAGTGTTTATAAGAGTAGATGTGTGGAGTATAGAAGAGTAGCGAACAGAACAGATGAGTAGAGCATATAAGAGAAGTGTATAGCAGACCTGAGTATAGATGAAAAGAGTTCAGAAGAGAGGAGAAGAGTATAGGGAAGTAGAGTATAGAAGAGAACAGTACAGGAGAGAGGAGAGTAGTATAGAAGAGGAGGATTTTAGATTTCACTCCCAAATAAACTTTTATGTACTATGCAAACACACACCTCATTTAGAGAGCAAAAAGTGTGTGAAGCACCCTCCTCTGCATATCCTGGGAATGTGGAGCTCTGGGTCTTGGCCTGAAGTTTGGCTGACCCTTCAGAGAGTTCTGCTGGTTCAGTCAGACACTTCTCCACTTCCATCTCCTCCTCAAACATCTGACTGTTTCTGTGAAGAACCGACAGTGGAAATCATCAGTCAGAGATCACTCCCATTTTACACCAAAAGTTCTGAAAAATTCTGGGATTAGACTCTGTGTATTCTTTCATATCTACAGCCAACACACACAATGATTCTTAACATTCTGGACACCTTTTTGTGTGATGATCTATTCAAGAAACCAATTTCAACCCAAACTCTTGTCTTATCTCTTCACAGACAAAAGTCAAAAAAGCACACTCTGGTATAACCCCTTTTATAAGTGTTGTTTTTCCAAACTTCGACTCACAAGAACGTATAGCACAGACACAATAAGTGTCCCCTTCCTGGGGGGACATTAAGGCTTAGATCTCAACAGTCTTTAAAACAACTCATCACAACAATCCCTTGTCAGCACGAGCCCACCTCAAGAAAGACATTCAGACAGCCTCTTAATTGGCTAATTTCACGGATGAAAGCTATGACTTTCAATTGTATGCAAATCAGCACATTCAGAATAAATTTGTCACAGCATCAATTATCATTTATTTCCTCAACCAATCAGCGGTGTGTTATCAGAGCGTCTGTTTACGCATGTCCATTCATCCAAAGACTGCATGTGCTCATTACAGAGAAAGATAGAAAGCCTGTCCTTTGATCTCAACCCAGCAGGTCACATTTTAGTTTATGAATTGAAAACCCATTCAACCAGACATTCATTAAAACAAATAGAGGACACATGAAAATATGAGATAAATGAAACACCTTGTAAAAAAGATGATATTTTTAGGATGACAAATAACAATAATGCAACATCATGCATAAGTGCATTTTAATATTCATGAAAATATGAACGTTCATGAGAATTAGGCAAGAGGAATCCTTAATTAAACTTCAAACTGAAATGGCATTTGCAACAAATGTTACTTCTGAAATGTGATGAATTTCCATGTAAAACAAAATGTAGGATGTGACTTAATTTTATCCGTGAATTAACTGGATTGTGAAAAGTGGGTATTGCATATCAGGATGGAGCCAAGTTTGCAGTTTATTGTGGAGAGAAATCTTTATTTGCTATGATTGCCATAAGTATTTGGTGTAATCCGGGTGTAAGGAGCCCCTTACCTAACCCTTTCCCTAACTTTGTGTGGAAGTGACACCCCATTTTGTAGTTGGCGCAACCCCCTTTTGGAGAAACCCCGCCCCTTCTGGAGTAACTCCGGCCTCTTTTGGAGATTCTGCACCGCATTTGGTGGTTTCCGGCCTGCAGCTATACCTACTTTATCTACTACAGGAGCCAAAAACAATGCTTAAGCAACTATTTGGCTATTGGTTAACATTTACTGTAACAATAACCTGCATGATCTTGGTGATCTCAACCGTGAAGGAAAGTAGTTTCAGAGGCGGTGTAAATTTTGGTACAAGGTTACAAAGATTTGTTCACGGGAACAACGTGAACCAATTAGGACCATGAATGTGTGTTCAGTAAATAGTGTTAATTTTGAATTCAGCTTGACTTCACTCAACACCAGTGTACACTCACTGAGCACTTTATTAGGAACACTAAATCCACAAAAAGAGGTAGATCTTTTTCCTATTTGGATCCTAAACTATGGAATAGTCTCTCTAACACTGTTTGGGATGCAAACGCACTCACTCAGTTTAAGTCTAGACTAAAGATTAATCTATTTAGCCAGGCATACACCTAATTTATCCATCAACTCACAAATAGGCTGCTTTAGTTAGGTCTGCCGGAACCAGAAACATCTATCATGATCTAACTTCCACACAAATTGAATGGCATCTACGCTAATATTATTCTATTTGTTTCCATGTCTCAACCTCGGGATTCATTTCCCGAGGATACTAGAGCCGGCCAGATCCAGCTCCGTTCCTGCTTGGTGTCAGACTCCACTGCTATAATGTGATGTTGTCTAAATGCAGCTGGTGCTAGCCAGACATCACTTCAGTATTTTACGACGGACTTCAGAGGATGAACTGATGCCAACTCCAACTGTAAGACATCAGATACTTCATATGTCACTACCTGAACCTTGGACTTAAGATGGACCCCACCGAAATGACCTGCCGGTTGAACTACGATGCACCTCACTGATCTCTGCCTGCATTACCTTTGTCTATTAATGGACTGTACTCTTGAAATGGAATACATAGACTATCAATTAACTGCCAACAAAAGCCTTCATCGGCCAACTAACAAAGGACAATGCATCTATGTGAACTTCTGTAGTTAATCCAGGATGAACTTCAAAGACATTAGTCATTAATCTTACAGTTCATAAAAAAATATTTTTAAACACTGGACCTTAACACTTACTTAGTTTACTAATCTTAAACCATGACCTGCACTGCACATAAATAACTAGTATTGGCATTATATTCATGTTGTTTAGCCAGAGGGGAACTGGACCCCACAGTGAGTCTGGTTTCTCCCAAGGTTATTTTTCTCCATTAACCAACATCTTATGGAGTTTTGTATTCCTTGCCACAGTCGCCTTCAGCTTGCTCACTGGGGTTATAAATAAATTATTTTTTAATTATTTATTTTTATACTCAACTTATTTAATCAAACTTCACAATGATGACTCTAAGCCTTTATAGATATTACAGTTAATTTTTTTGTTAATGCATGATTTCCTGTAAAGCAGCTTTGAAACGATATGTGTTGTGAAAAGCGCTATACAAATAAAAATGACTTGAGACTTTGGTTCTAATAAAGTGCCCGACGTAGTCTCCTGCTGTTGTAGCCCATCTGCCTCAAGGTTCGACGTGTTGTGCATTCTGAGATGCTATTCTGCTCACTACAATTGTACAGAGTGGATATCTGAGTTACAGTAGCCTTTCTGTCAGCTCGAACCAGTCTGGCCATTCTCTGTTGACCTCTCTCATCAATCAGGCATTTCCCTCCACAGAACTGCTGCTCACTGGATGTTTTTCATTTTTGGCACCATTCTGAGTAAATTCTAGAGACTGTTGTGTGTGAAAATCCCAGGAGATCAGCAGTTACAGAAATACTCAAACCAGCCCATCTGGCACCAACAATCACGTCACGGTCCAAATCACCGAGATCACATTTTTCCCCATTCTGATGGTTGATGTGAACATTAACTGAAGCTCCTGACCCGTATCTGCATGATTTTATGCACTGCAGCCACACGATTGGCTGATTAGATAATCGAATGTATAAGTCCTAATAAAGTGCTCGTGAGTGAATTAACCCTTCCTTTTGTAGAGTAAAATAAATAAAGTCTATATTTTACTCCATCAAATCAAATCATTGAACAGATTTAGATCTCAGCCGGAATGAGACTGGGTGATGTCCCGGCCCAAAGTCTTCTAGTCAGTTTCCTCCAGACAAAAGTTGTTGAATGCTAAACGATGGCTGTGAGTGACAGGCAGAATTACCTGAGGGTCCCAAACTCTTCCTTGACGTGCACTCTGTACACATACTTCCCAGGCATGAGAGAGAAGATGTCTCCCTCCCGCAGAGAGTGCCACTGGTCTTTCTCTAGTGGTTGAGGGGTGGCCACAATGTTCGTCTGAATAAAACATGGATTCAGGTGTGTCTGGGGTGCAGACATGAGAGGAATGCTGGTTAGAAAGGTTTCCACCCTAGCTGAGTATTTATGTAAAAAATCCGAATATTGCATGAAAAACTTTCAAACAAAGCAGCATTTCCATGCCATGTGTTCAAGAAAACAAAATCATCACTTCAGGGGAAATTGGCACAAAATGAATAAGATATTATGTTATGAAGTGCAACAGAACGCAACAACATATGAAATCGAGTTTGCGTAAATGAAGAGTTGAGAAAATTCATGAGATATAAGCTGTTTTGAAAACAAGGGCTTATTAAAAATCCAAAATAGAGCCAAAATATCAATGGAGGAGAAAACAACCCAAATGCAATCATTGTTGCTATTACAGCATGACTAAGTGGGTATAACTACATGTGTAATTAGGAGAGACAGCTGCTCAAGAGAGAGAGACAGGAGGAGAGATCACATAATCAAATAACTTTTGATGTCTTATCATCAAAGGCAGATGCTGCTTTTGTCTGCCAGAAGAGTACATGCTAAAACTACAAAACCACCATCACGACTCTCGTCCCACATAATCAGATGACAAAAGAAAACCTACGGGCTTCAGACGCAGCTGACCATTTTGGTTCTCCAGAATGCCGTGGTTCCTCGACACCCTCTTATCACTCACCTGGTTGAGAGGAAAGATAGTGTTACGGCTATTGTGAAGAAAAAGTAAAACATACATATGTTGAATACTGAATATTAAAAGAACACTTCACCCAAAACTGAAAATTCTCATCATTTACTCACCCTCATGCCATCCCAGATGTGTATGACTTTTTGTCTTCTGCTGAACACAAAGATTTTTAGAGGAATATCTCAGCTCTGTAGGTCTGTACAATGCAAGTGAATGGTGGCCAGAACTTTGAAGCTCCAAAAAGCACATAAAGGCAGCATAAAAGTAATCCATACGACTCCAGTGGTTAAATACGTGTCTTCTGAAGCGAAATGATAGGTGTGGGTGAGAAACAGATAAATATTTAAGTCCTTTTTTTACTATAAATATCCACTTTCAATGTTTACATTCTTCTTTGGTTTTTGGCGATTCACATTCTTTGTGCATATCGCCACCTACTGGGTAGGGAGGAGAATTATTGATCTTTTTCTCACACACACCTATCATATCGTTTCAGAAGAAATAGAATTAACCTGGAGTCTTATGGATTACTTTTATGCTGCATTTATGTGCTTTTTGGAGCTTCAAAGTGCTGGCCACCATTCACTTGCATTGTATAGACCTACAGAGCTGAGATATTCTTCTAAACATCTTCATTTGTGTTCAGAAGCAGAAAGAAAGTCATATACATCTGGGATGGCGTAAAAGAGTAAATGATGAGTGAATTTTTATTTTTGGGTGAACAAAAGAATTACGTGAAAGGTAGTAGAGCAAAATGCCAGCAAAACCAATGTGATGGGTTTGATTCCCAGGAAACACATGAGTGAATCTCACAAAACTTGTCAATAATATCTCATGTTTCACCCCAAAATAAAAAAATATAATATTATGTATTTAGGATTAAGATTTTTTTTGCATTGTGACATTAAGCACATTTCCCCCCCAAATTCTCATTTTTGCAATACTACAAAATAATATTGTTTTAATTACTGTAATGCAAAAAAATAATGAAGCATTATTTAAATTGCAAAGGTTTTTTTTTTAACATCACGGTAGTATTTCTTGTCCTCCCTTGAAATTAAATATGAAAAATAACGAAAATGTCACAATGCAAAACATTCTGAATTGTCCTAAAAATAGGTTTCATTTCCTTTGTTATGAATATCATTTCTATATATATTTTCTGATATATATAATTTCTACATATATATATATATATATATATATATATATATATATCTATATCTTCAGTTAATGTTCACATCAACCATCAGAATGGAGAAAAAATTTGATCTCAGTGATTTGGACCTTGGCATTATTGTAGATGTCAGACGGGCTGGTTTGAGTATTTCTGTAACTACTGATCTCTTGGGATTTTCACACACAACAGTCTCTAGAATTTACTCCAAATGGTGCCAAAAACAAAAAACATCCAGTGAGTGGCAGTTCTGTGGACGGAAACGCCTTGTTGATGAGAGAGGTCAACAGAGAATGACCAGACTGGTCTGAGCTGACAAAGTCTATGGTAACTCAGATAACCACTCTGTACAATTGTGGTGAGAAGAATATCATTTCTGAATGCTGTTTTGAGATGCAGGTTGGTGCTGTTTTGGCAGCACGAGGGGGACCTACACAATATTAGTCAGGTAGTTTTAATGTTGTAGCTGATCGGTGTATACCTTGAATGCACCACAAGTCACTTACAATAAATGCATCTGCCAAATGAATAAATGTTCATGAATGATAGGTATACTCAATGGCACTGCAAACCATAAATGTCCAGTGACCACCAAAAAATTTATTTATTTTATAACCTGATTGTTAGCTCAGTCTGGAGCAGTGTATGTGCAGGGGAACCTTACAATGACACTATGAGGTCACTGTGATTTAAAACCCCATTAAAATGGCTGGACAAGCTGGGGGTTTTCCCTGTGTTTATGTATTTCCTCTTGAAACAGGAGGTTGGGGCAGGATATACTGAAGGGTTAAGCATATTTTTTTTAATATCCAACATCCTTTACTTTACAACACAACCATGAACTTTGATTTGCTTCTTGTTTGTGTCAGGAGGTATTAGGTGGAGAGGACTTTCTCATTCCAGATTGCATACTGATATTTTTGGTCTGCTTTCCTGGAAGAGGGAAAATACTGTACATTTGAAATGTGTTTATCTGCTAAAAAAAAAATCATTTTGTCAACCTTTAGAAGTAAACTAGCATACAGATGGTCACACAGACATGGACTAGAAGCCACTAAAAGTCTTTAAAAAAAATAAAATAAATAAAAATAATAATAATCTATGCTTCCTTTATAGCCATTGTGATCTCTATATAGCCACTAACAGTATCTCTTAGATTTGCCAGCACATTGAAAAAGGCTGAACACTTTGGTAACAGCATCTCCTGAAAGCTTCAAACCCCCAGATAGGAGAGTTTGGTGATGCTATATTTTTTTAATTGGACAGTGCAGTTTAATGCAAGAAAAAAAACCCATGCATGAAACTGAATGTAAAAGGTTTGCTTTTAGATTTCCAGAATAAAATAACATGAAGAAAACAAACAGCAGGCCCACGTTTCAACACATCAAAATGAAATAATTGCACACTTGATGCAGAAACATACAGCCTTAACAGAATAATAGTAAACACGGTCTCTATAACTTACTCCAAGAAATGGTCCTCTCCCCAAAATAGTTTCTCCATAGGGCAAGTCAATGGGACTGTCACCGTCTACCTGCTCCAGTTCAAAGCCTGGCATCTGTGCAGAAGAACAGTGAGAATGCTATTAGGATGTATTAAGACCTGTCTTACAAAGCAAATGAATCAGCGATTATGTATTAGCATCTACTCATTAACTGTTGACATCAAACAGTGCACGCGCTGCAGTCCCTAAACTTTCTCAGTCTTATTTTTCCTCTAAAGAAAACATGACGTACTATTGAATTGGCTAACGAAAATGTATTCACTATAATGTCACATTCGACCAACCAGCTCGCTACTTCATGTACCTTAAAATATATAACAAAATGCCGTTGTTGACTATGAAGTGTACTTTGTTTTAGTTCTCTTGCGAGAATGCGGACTTCCGGTCTCTACCATGATGAGCACGTGCTGTGTAAACATCCATGTCGGACCTTTTCGAAAATTATGCCTAACCGCTAAGACCCTGTTTTTGTTAAAACCGACGTACACAGTGAAGCGCTATATTTCCTCTTTTTCTGCATATTCGTCGTTTTGAGTCTAATTCATTCTACAGAGTGCCACTGTAATGTCGCGCATGCGCAATGAGAATGAGGCGCGGTTTGGCGTCTGACGTCACCGGCGTAAACAAACAGAGACGTTTAAATCCTCGGCTGTCAAAGCGACGCTTCCGTCGGTATGAATCTTTTCGAAACACGCTTATATTCCTTTTTAAAATCAATAGCGTTTCCTGCCTTTGTATACTGCACACAATTATATAGATGTGATGTTTTTGAGTTGTTTTTAAAATCAGCGTCTCTTGCATTTTAGAAACTGGTTCGCTAGGCCATATGTTATCTGGTGCTGTCTTTACAGTTTCAGTGCAACCTTAGCATAACTTATAAGGGTTTGATCTGTAAGATCTGACGTTTTATATATAACTGACTTGTGTTGGTCTCAAAGACAACACACTTGTCTCTATGGGCCCACGTCAGTTTTGACACAAAGAAACAATATTTAACTGTACTGATACTGCTATTTTTATGCTGTTTCAGGTGGATATCAGTATATGTTATAGAAAGAGGAAATGAGTTCATTGTTCTCAGGAGCTACCATGGTGTTTTGATGGTATCACATGGTAATACCATGGTACTTTGATATTTACTGTGATTTGGGATGATTGCCATATTCATATACCATGGTATTTACATGGCACACCACTGTACTTCAAAATACCATGGATTGACCATAGTACTATGTCCTAAAAACATGGTTATACCATGATGCTTCTGGTATTCGTGTAAGTTTAAGAACTGAATATTATCAAACAGACTTAAAGGGATAGTTCACCCAAAAATGAAAATTGTCTCATCATTTACTCACCCTCATGCCATCCCAGATGTGTATGACTTTCTTTCTTCTTCTGAACACAAATGAAGATTTTTAGAAGAATATTTCAGCTCTGTAGGTCCATATAATGCAAGTGAATGGTCGCCAGCACTTTGTATGTCTAAAAAGCACATAAAGGCAGCATAAAAGTAATCCATAAGACTCCAGTTGTTTAATCCATGTCTTCTGAAGAAATATGATAGGTGTGGGTGAGAAACAGATCAATGTTTAAGTCCTTTTCTACTATAAATTCTCCTTTCTGCCCAGTAGGTGGGAATATGCACAAAGAATGTAAATTGCCAAAAACAAATAATGTGAAAGTGAAAGTGGAGATTTCATAGTAAAAAAGGACTTAAATGTTGATCTGTTTCTCACACACACCTATCATATCGCTTCAGAAGACATGGATTAAACAACTGGAGTCTTATGGTTACTTTTATGCTGCATTTATGTGCTTTTTGGAGCTTCAAAGTTCTGGCCACCATTCACTTGCATTGTATGGACCTGCAGAGCTGAAATATTCTTCAAAAAATGTATGTTCAGAAGGAGAAAGAAAGTCATACACATCTGGGATGGCATGAGGGTGAGTAAATGATGAGAGAATTTTCATTTATGGGTGAACTATCCCTTTAAGTATACAGACAAAACTGACACTTAAAAATAATAAATATTCCTTAGAAATGACCTAGTTTTCATGAAACATGTTAAAATAAGTGTTTTAAATGACGTTTTCCTAGTTCATAGGAAAAATCGTCTAGTGCATTTTTATTTTTATTTTTTAAAGCTGTATATTTCAAACAAACATTAAATTGATTTGGGGATGTAGTTGAACTCAGATGTAGTTAAATACATGTTTTCATTACTCTCATTATGAGGCAGAAGTTTCACAAGCCTCTTTTTTCCTGAAGAACTCTAACATACTGTGTTAAAGGAATGTTCTGGGTTCAGTACATGTTAAGCTCAGTTGAGAGTATTTGGCATAATACTGATTACCACCAAAAATAATTTCAACTCACCCCTTCTTTTCTTTAAAAAAAGGCAAAAATCTGGGTTACAGTGAGGCACTTACAATGGAAGTCAATGGGGCCAATCCGTAAATGTTAAAATACTCACTGTTTCAAAAGTATAGCCACAAAATGTAAACAACATGTGTGTTAATGTGCTAAAATCGCTTACTAACCTTTTCTGTGTAAAGTTATATCCAATTTTACAACTTTGTTACCATGACGATGTAACGCCTTAAACACTAAAACCCTAAAACAACTGTAAAAACTACGATTTAAACAACTTTACAGCTCTAATAATACACAAGTTTTAACAGAAGAATTAATGTAAGTGCTTTTATAAAATTATAAGCTTCACATTTCTGCCTTTAAACCCTCTAAAAATTGGCCCCCATTCACTTCCATTGTGAGTGCCTCACTGTAACCTCGATTTTTGCTTTTTTTAAAGAAAAGGAGAAACAAGTTTAAATGAATTTTTGTGGTTATCAACATTATGCCACAAATGCTGTTGACTGAGCTTAATGTGTATTGAACCCGGAATATCCCATTACTGTTTATCAAAGTTACTTTTTGATGTTAATCTAAATATATGTAACAATGTTTATTTGTACCTCAAACTAGTTCCAGGACGCTGAGAGATGCATAAAGTCTGTAAAAGGAGCAATAGCGCCATCTTCATCCAAGAAGGAGGCTCGACCATGATCTTTGGCCAGAATCCACTTCAGCAAAACTTTGCCGAGACCCTTCCTACAGAGATGAGTGTGAGGATCTTCAGTGAGCTGGACCTCAGGAGTTTGTGCCGGGCCTCTCTCACCTGTAAACAATGGAATGGTATCATCGAGAACAGTGATCTCCTGTGGCGGAGCCACTGTCTTACCGTGTTAGCCATTTGCCGGAGGGAGGTGGACGGGGACAGGCTCGATGGATATTCATGGAAGGTTTGTGTTATTGCAGCTCTGCGTCATGCAGTTTCAGTGAAATTAAGTTAATGATATTTTAAGTGAAAATGTTTTTCAAATATTTTTAGCTAATTTCAAGCAATATTATATTGAATATAAAAAAAATGGTCTGATTGACTAGAGTCAACACATATTAAATTCAATAATCATACAATCCACCACAAAATCTCTCAATGATGCACATTCTGCCTGTTCAAGATTCGTTTGGCAGTGATGTGTATCTATTTGCTTGCTTCTCTCCCAGGTTACTCTTGTTCGTAACTACAGGAAAGGATGTGTAAAGAGAAGATGGCTGAAGGGCCGATACAGCAACATCCGCTCTGCTGATGAGATCCCATCCAACAGTATGTGTCCACTGGATGTGGAGACCTGGGGAGAGATACTGGAGGCTGAGCTGGAGAGATAGAACTGAGAGATTTTTGGGATCGTGCTAATAGAAATGTCTACAATGGAGTATTATGACTCAAACACTTAATGGACTCTGATCAAATCATTTTATGGGATGTTTAATGATCAATGATCAATGGGCATCTGTGTGGCTATGAGAATATATGATAATGTGGCTTTTGTTTTGTGTGTTAAGGAAAATTTTGGTTGTATTACTGAAATTTGCTTGAGACTGTTTGGGAAATTAGTTTGGATAGGATGATGGAATCATTTTATAAGTGGAAAAGATAAGTTTGTTTATCTTTTCTTCTCTCTTTTTATAGATATACAAAATTGTGTTATATTATGCTTTTTTTTATTTATTTTTTTTAATAAAAAAACAAAACAAAAAAAACAAGGAGGGGCACCCCTAAAAGTGTTTTGCCTTAAAGGAATATTCCGGGTTCAGTATAAGTTAAGCTCAATCGACACCATTTGTGACATAATATTGATTACCACAAAAATGTATTTTGACTCGTCCTTCGTTTTCAATTAAAAAAAAAAGCAAAAATCAAGGTTACAGTGAGGCACTCACAATGGAAGTGAATGGGGGCCAAGTTTTGGAGGGTTTAAAACCAGAAATGTGAAGCTTATAATTTTATAAAAGCACTTACATTAATTCTTCTGTTAAAACTTGTGTATTATTTGAGTCGTAAAGTTGTAAAAATTGTCATTTTTACAGTTGTTTTAGGGGTTTAGGGTTTGTTGATATTACATCGCCGTGGCAACGAAGTTGTAAAACTGGCTATAACTTTACACAGAAAACGTTAGTAAGTGATTATATCACACTAAAATCATGTTAACACGAATATTGTTTATGTCTTGTGGCTATAATTTTGAAACAGTGAGTATTTTAATGTTCAAAAATTGGCCCCCATTCACTTCCATTGTAAGTGCCTCACTGTCACCCAGATTTTTGCTTTTTTTAAAGAAAAGGAGGGGCAAGTCAAAAATATTTATTGTGGTGATCAATATTATGCCACATATGCTGTCGATTGAGCTCAACTTGTATTGAACCGGAAATATTCCTTTAATAACAGCCCTAAGCTTTGTAAAAAGGCAAACATGTGTCAGGGGAGTGGCCCGCCTTGTTTTATCCAATTAGAACCCCCCTCTGCCTGTCAATCATTGTGCATGTTGGGGTTTGCTGACATCGGGTTGGCTGACATGTCTTCAGAGGGCGGGGTTTTGGAAAGATTGAACGCCTAGTGGAAGTTAGTACGACTGAATCACTTACAGCACCTTTAACCAATATTCTATTAAACCTAATATATAATTTTTCCCCGTGTCTTGCTAGCTAGACCCTTCATTTCCCTAAATGTCCTGGTTGTCTCGTGTTTTTTTGAATGAAGCCTGACCGCGACGCTTTGGCGTCACGTGACAGATTTTCTTCAATTTCAGCACTTTGGACAGGGGCTGTTTGTAATCGCTGGAATAATGAAACTGGACACTAACAACTGGGCTTTAAAGATCAAAATTAATACTTGATATGCTACTTACAAAATATGTTTCCCCCCGAAAATATAAAACAAACAAGCCAATAATAATAATAATAATAATAATAATAATAATAATAATAATAAATGAACAATAGACAAGTAGAGTAGTGCAACTGCATACACATTAGTGCAGCCTTTGTTTACAAATGCGTTATATCATTCCAGTGAAGCTGTAACAATATAAAGGCTTTTATGTCTGTGATGGTTTGTGCATACGTCAGCATCCCTCAACATCTCTTCCTGGGACCGTCCGCCATCCCTTTAATGACTGGGACCCTGGAAATACACCGATCGCCGTTATCTCGCAATTATGGCCGATGTTCCAGCGATCATAAACATTGCCATTTCGCTGAAGATCCAACCCAACGATGGGCCTGTGTTTTACAAAGTGGACGGGACGAGGTTCGGCCAGAGCAGGACAATCAAAATGCTAACGGGATCGAAATACAAAATCGAGGTGATCGTGAAACCGGGTAACGCGGAGGCCACGTAAGTCGATTAAACATGCATTCTCGAACACGCGATTGATCCGAAGTAGATGCATCTGTCATTATATGTCGGCTTTATGTGTGTATAGAAAGAGTGAAGGCGTTTCCTTATTTCTGCAGTGCGACGTGCACGTTTAAAAACGATATATGGGTGTATCGAACCGAAGTGTTTGCTGTCCTAACTTGTGTTTTACTGATGTTTAGATGTGTCAGATAAGCTGAATATACTGTACTGGCGAATACAGTAACACTGCTTCTTGTTTTAATATTCAGCACGATGGGTATCGGTGGAAAAACCTTCCCTTTGGAGCAGCAGTCCAAAGACGACGAGCAGATCGTTTACAATGGCACATACGATACTGAAGGTGTGCCACACACCAAGAGCGGGGACAGACAACCTGTGCAAGTCTCCATAGAGGTAACTAAACCCCTAAATAGAATAGAATAGAATATTGTAGTGGTTCTCGACCTTTTTCCAAGTTTGACTCCAAGATCTGCATTGTCCAGGACAATATTCGAAGAACCTCATCCCCCCAAAACTTGGAGTGTCAGTAGATAAAAATACTTACATTTTAAAGGAGAGTTCACCCAAAAATGAAAATTATCTCATCATTTACTCACCCTCATGTCATCCCAGATGTGTATGACTTTCTTTCTTCTGCAGAACACAAATGAAGATTTTTAGAAGAATATTTCAGCTCTGTAGGTCCATACAATGCAAGTGAATGGAGAACTTTGAAGCTCCAAAAATCACATAAATGCAGTATAAAAGTAATCCATAAGACTCCAGTGGTTTAATCCATGTCTTCAGAAGCGATATGATAGGTGTGGGTGAGAAAAAGATCAATATTTAAGTCCTTTTTTACTATAAATTCTCCTTCCTGCCCAGTAGGTGGCGATATGCACAAAGAATGTGAATCGCTAAAAACAAAATAAGAAGAATGTGAAAGTGAAAGTGGAGATTTACCATAAAAAAAGGACTTAAATATTTATCTTTTTCTCATCCACACTTATCATATCGCTTCAGAAGACATGGATTTAACCACTGAAATCTTATGGATTACTTTTATGCTGCCTTTATGTGCATTTGGAACATCAAAGTTCTGGTCACCATTCACTTGCATTATATGGACCTGCAGAGCTGAAATATTTTTCTAAAAATCATAATTTGTGTTCTGCAGAAGATATAGACATCTGAGATGGCATGAGGGCGAGTAAATGATGAGAGAATTTTCATTTTTGGGTGAACTATCCATTTAAAATACGAGATTAAATTGTAGTGTTTCCAGAAGTTTCAGGAACTGTCAGTTTAATGTTTTAGGCCTACAGATTTTCGGGCAGATGATAAAATGGGTAAAAAAATCCCATATATTTACATTGAAGGACAACTCAAGCTTTGACTAGGATTCACCCAGACATGAAAACTCAGTCATAATTAATTCACCCTCATGTTTCTTTCATCCATGGAACACAAAATGAGATGTAAGGCTGAATTTTAGCCTCAGTCACTATTTTACTTTTATTGTATGGAAAAAATTAAGTGAAAAAAAAAGTGAATGATGGACGAAGCTAACATTATTTAGTAACCACATAGCAACATGTTAATAACCTGTCTTTAAAGGAATATTCCGGGTTCAGTACAAGATAAGTTCAATCGACAGCATTTGTGGTATTATACTGATTTACGCAAAAAAAATAAATAAATAAATAAATTTATTTGTTCTTCCTTTTCTTAAAAAAAAAGCAAAAATGAGACACTATATGGAAGTGAATGGGGCCAAGTGTTGAAGGGTTTAAAGGCAG
Organism: Myxocyprinus asiaticus; assembly: GCF_019703515.2. Lineage (NCBI taxonomy): Eukaryota > Metazoa > Chordata > Actinopteri > Cypriniformes > Catostomidae > Myxocyprinus > Myxocyprinus asiaticus. The sequence goes on from NC_059350.1 coordinate 5,165,021, forward strand.
AAATGTGAAGCGTATAATTTAAAAAAAAAAGGACAACTCAAATAGATTAAATCGCAATTTAGGGTTTTAGGGTTTACAAAGTTGTAAAATTGGCTTTATAACATTAAACAGAAAAGGTTAGTAAGTGATTTTATCACACAAAAATCATGTTTACATGCATATCATTTGCATCTTGTGGCTATACTTTTGAAACAGTGAGTATTTGAACATTTATGGATTGGCCCCTTTCACTTCCATTGTAAGTGGCTCACTGTCACCCAGAGTTCTGCTATGTTTTCTTTTAAAAAAAGGAGGGACAAGTCTAAATTATTTTTTTGTGTTAATCAGTATTATGCCACTAATGCTGTTGATTGAGCTTAACTTGCGTTGAACCCGGAATATTCCTTTAATATCCAGGTACAACCTTGTGGAAGTGCTCTTCAGGAAAGGATTTAGTAAGTTATTTTTGTTGCATGGAATGACCCCCCATGAATGAGTGCCCACTTAGTGCCCTTAAAGGTCACAAAAAAGCTGTTTGGAATTTTTATTGTAATCAAGATGCTACTGTACATGTTCATATTTAAATTATTCCAACCAACATTGAAAGAAGTGGACAATTGATTGAGCTGAGCTCACTGTGAAGAAGATCAACTGTGAGATCACCGTATAACCTTAAATCTTCTTGTCATTGCCAGTTCAAAGATGCCGGGATGTTTGAGACAGTATGGCAGGTGAAATACTACAACTACTACAAGAGAGAACACTGCCAATTCGGCAACAGCTTCAACTGCATCGAGTACGAGGCCAAACCCAACGAGACCCGCAGCCTTATGTGGATAAACAAAGAGGTTTTCCTGTAAAACACGACTACAGCAGCACAGCAACAACAGCAGCAGCAAACCTGCACAATGTCCTGTAACCATCACGGGGCCGCTGTGTGTCCGATAGATGACTCAGAGGTCCTCTGTGAAATAAGCTGTGAATATTAAAGGCTCCAGACAAGTGATCCATCAGGGTATTTGCTCCCCAGTCAACCAGTTATACCACTGCATGATCTGAATGTTCATGTTTTTAATGGTCGGTCAATCATGAACAGAATCTCTCCTCATTTGTGTCCCTTACCATTTATCATGGGAAAAGATGGATATGTACAGAATTTGGCATTTAATTTGTTTGTTTGAGCATCCCGACCAGCCTCACGTAGCAACGTAGGCTCAACCAATGACATGAGGTTGGGGCGGGACTATCTTGATTTTTCAAAAGTACGCTAAAACACACTTTTAAGAAGCGATTTGTGGGGGACCTGGGTAGCTCAGCAAGTAAAGACGCTGACTACAACACCTGGAGTCACAAGTATGAATCCAGGGCATGCTGAGTGACTCCATTTAAGCTTCCTAAGCAACCAATTGGCCTGTTGCTAGGGTGGGTAGAGTCACATTGGGTTAACCTCCTTGTGGTCGCTATAGTGTGGTTCTCGCATGGTGAGTTGTGCGTGGATGCTGCGGAGAATAGCGTGAAGACTTCACACGCACTAGGTCTCCGTGGTAACGCGCTCAACTAGCCACGTGATAAGATGCGAAGATTGATGCTCTCAGACGCGGAGGCAACTGAGATGTGTCCTCCGCCACCCGGATTGAGGCGAGTCACTTACGCCACCACGAGGACTTAAGAGTGCATTGGGAATTTGGCATGCCAAAAACTGGGGAGAAAGGGGGAGAAAATCCCCTCCCAAAAAAAGCGATTTGTAATGAGGATTCAAATTCTCAGCTCTGTCTTGGTCATTTGCACAACACATACCTGCTCTGTTATGGTTACAAATGCAATGAAACCTTCCTTCAACTTGACTCCGATGAGAAGGCCTCACTGCAGGTGTGTATTTAACCCAGTAATTTGCTGTCTTAGAAATGGGCAGTGCTCCACAATGCTTGCTCAAAAAGGTGCTGTATGAACGTATACCGAATATATATGACACTCTATATTAGTACGTATAATGTAGTAAATGTAAAGACCACCCAGTTAAAATTTGGGTCTTTTGAGACCAGCATTGAAAAAACAATGATTTATTTGTGACAGGCGTGTATATTTCTCTTTGGTGTGACTGTGAGTGGATGTTCAATCACTTCTCTTTTGTGTTACTGTTCTGTACTGCTATTTATGTTGCCTACCTCTTTACAGCTACAGTCTATATTGACAGGAAGTAATAGTTCACAGGAAAGAGATACAAGTGCTACAACTTAGTGCTTATTTTTATGGCTTTCTACTTAATTTTTTCTCAGTTCTCATGATTGTTTGTTTGCTTGTGTGGTGCCTGTGTATGTTGCTGATATATCTGTTTTGATTTTTGTGTGACTTTGAGCTAAACTTTTGACGTTTTGTAAGAATATAAACAATCTTGTTGCTTGAATTCTGTTCTGATTGAATGAATGCATTATAAGACAATACCAGCCAAGAAAAGACCAAAAGAATAAGGAAAGAATTGATAAAATTTAGTAACATTCTTGTATCAAAGTTGTTCATGTTATGCAGTTCCTTTTGAACTCTGTAACTATTAAAACTGAGGGTGCTTGTGTGATAATTTCATAAAGTATTTCTATAAAACGGTATACCAGAATTTTTAAGAAATATGCTCAGGTCAGGCTCATTGTATTATTAATTATAACTTGATTGTTTACAAAATGATAATGAATGTTTACACACCTGGACGAAGATATCATTTAAGAAACTGACTTTTGTTAGTTAAAGGGATATTCCAAAAGGCTAAAAGGAAAAGGTGCAGTAAGCGATTTCAGCAGTTCTGGAACTTCCGCGACTGAGCTGTTAAAGGAATATTCTGGATTCAATACACTTCCATTGTAAGTGCCTCACTGGAACCCAGATTTGTGCTTTTTTTAAAGAAAAGGAGGGGCAAGTCAAAAATAATTTTTGTGGTAATCAGTGTATTGCCACAAATGCTGTCTATTGAGCTTAACTTGTATTGAACCCAGAATATTCCTTTAAAAGATTAGTTCACCCAAAAATGAAAATCCAGTCATTGTTTACTCACCCCTGTGTTGTTATAACCTGATATGACATTTCTTTCTTTTTCTTAACACAAAGGGAGAAATTGTGGAAACATTTTGTGCTCAGTGATGTCATACAGTGGCAGTTTATGGTGACCACCTCTTCAAGCTCCAAAAAAATGCAAAAGTATAATTCAGAAGTCTAATAAATGATTTCATGAGACTCATGATTGTTATGAAAGTATACGATAAGGTTTGGTCAGAAACAAACTGAAATCTAATGTATTATTTAGTGAAAATGTTCACTGACCGTTGATCTCCTGTGCACGTTCATGAGAGTGCACGAGAGCAACAGTTAACGAAGCCCCCTTGCGTCATTGGCTTGTTTTTTTATCTAAAAACAGGTCCTCCACAGTGATAGAGACAACAAAACACAACACAGCTGCACACAAAACAGAGAACAGAACTTACTAAACATGTCTGAAGAGTTTGCAGTTGAATAATTTATGCATTTCTATGCTCAGCCTTATTTTTTTGAACGGAGCACTCGGAAATCAAACAGAAACATAGAGGAGGCTACAGGCAACCTGACGGTAAACGACATGTGATAAAAGGTATATTTTCTATGGTTATTAGAGTTCTTGTCCTAACCAGCAGTGACGAGCAACGATTCATTCTATTGATCGCTTGTTTTCCATTTTCGGCATCACGCAGGTAACTGAAGTGGCACCGGTCCAAAAACTTACAAAAAAATAAGGCTGGGCATAGAAATGCATCAATTCTTCAACTGCAAACTCTTCAGACATGTTTAGTAAGTTCTGTTCTCTGTTTTGTGTGCAGCTATGTTGTGTTTTGTTGTCTCTATCGCTGTGGAGGACCTGTTTTTAGATAAACAAGTTTTCGCTTGAACGCATCAATGTCATGAGGGGGCTTGTTAACTGTTGCTCTCGTGCACTCTCATGAACGCGCACAGGAGATCAATGGTCAGTAAACATTTTCACTAAATAATACATTACATTTTGGTTTGTTTCACTTTAATAACAATCACGGGTCTCTTGGAATAATTTATTAGACTTCTAAATTATCCTTTTGTGTTCTTTTGGAGCTTTTAGAGGTGGTCACCATAAACTGCCATTGTATGACATCACTGAGCAAAAATTTTTTTCACAATTTCTCCCTTTGTGTTAAGAAAAAGAAAAAAAGTAATATAGGAATATAACAACACAGGGGTGAGTAATGACTTAATTTTCATTTATGGATGAACTATCCCTAAATTAGACACGCCCCTCTTTTCAAAACATCGCCCTCCGAAGAGATACCTGTGCAGCCAAACAGACTAGAGCAGTGCGTCTTTTCACGGTTGTCAAACAGTAGCGAAATAACGCCCTCAGCTGACAACTATTATGAATGTGAATCTGACATTAAACCTGTATGTTCCGCTTCAACTACTACACTATGAGAATGTGCAAAATGATTGACAGGACCGGGGATGGGGGGGAGGGTTACATTATGAAGCATTTACATGTTTCCATTGATCATGGTATAAATATTGGGGGGTTGTACTTGCATGTTTTTATTATTGGGGGGTTACCTCCACCCACATCCCTCCTGGAATCTACGCCCCTGGACAGGACATAAAAAAATGTGTCACATTTTTGTTTGCTGTTTACACAGTCTAGTGCTGTTACAGAGACCGGTGGCGGTGAGATATCTCAGGACACTTATTTCAGTGATATCTTTCAGGAAGTCTATTTCAGTATTCCTAAAAATATAATTAAAATGATTTCTATGTTTTAAAAAAAAAAAAAAGTTAGATTAATATTTTACCCAACATAGTAAACTATATTTACAGAGAGAAAATAAGACAGAAGTACCCGGATGTGTTGTTCTAATGCACTTACCCCCGCCTCCCTCCCTCTCTTCTCTCGCCACCACCAATTCAACCCATTGCTTCTTCCCCCTCCGCCTCGGACCTGCTGGAGCCACTGCAGTGAATCCGTCGACTGAAAGACTGAGAAGAAAAATCCGATCGCCGACTGCTTCGCTCAGAAAAACCAATCGACAGCACAAAGACAGACCCGTTAAATTCAGGAGGATTCTGCACAAGGCGAAGAAGACCCGACCGACAGAATGGTAAGACCAGAGAACAGCATTAAACCATTGCAAATGTATTTAGGATATTACATTCTCTGTATATGTTGCGCTTCAGATCAACAGAGCGTTAGAAGCGCTTTCTGGTGCCGTGACCTACTCGAAATGTGCTCGCGGTTTCGTGATCAAAGCCGTTGTTGATAAAATAGAGCCATTGCTGTCAGTGTGGCCCACGTTCAGGAAGCCTCTGTACTATAGGAAAAGAAACGCGGACACAGAAAACACATTTTGTTTTCCCTTTGATCCCAGTGTAATTGCTGTATTGTGATACAGTGTAGGCGTGCGATATGACCGCGGCCCGCGGCAGGGCAAGAGAAACATATTATCACGAGCTAGCTGCTACCGCTCTTATTTTAACGGCTGGGGCTCAATCGATAGGGCTGTCAAGCTTAATGGAGAGCTGTTTTGCCTGTTAAATGGATCTGTGACAACTTAATTCGACTGCATGTTTCTCCAGAAACGATTCATATTGCTGGCCCATCAACTAAAGTAGTGTGATGTTTGAAAGGAGTCACCAGAATAAGCGTAGTTTACGAACTATGTTTACGTGGCCCTACCTGAACATAGTCTTGATCCATTAATGTGTATATCTTTATAAAACTATGCTGAAACAACTCGGTCCAGATCTAAACTGTTACAGTAAGCTAAAGGAACAAGCAACAGGCAGGTTCTGGAAAACCTGGAATATCAGGGAAACTTGAAAGTTATTTATTTTAAAAGTCATGAACATTTTTATAGTGACTAGGGGTAGACCAATATGGGGTTTTCAGTGGCTTATAACAATATCTAGAGAGCTGGGTGGCCAATATAAACATTAAATGCAATTTAATCACAACCAGGGCTGCAGGTAGGAATTCTTGGGCCCGGTACAAAATGCGTTAAGCGAGCCCCCCTCCAGTCCGTTGTCCGGGGCGGGGTGTTGCAGACAGTTATCATATCAAGGTTATATCTGCATCTCCATTGAGCGTGTTTAGAAGCGCTATACAATATGTAATAGCCTTTCTGTGGACCCCAACTCTACTCCGGGCCCCCCTCAAGCCCAGGCCGGGACAAAAGGTCCAGTTGTACCCCCTTATCGGCGGCCCTGATTACAGTTAATGAGATGTACTCAACATTGCTGAAATGAACACTTATATACACAATATTTAAGAATTTTACTTAAATATTGAAAGAAGTTCATTGTGAAATTTGTATTCATTTCAAACACGTGGACACAGAATTCGTAACAATAGTACGAGGTGGTGAACTCGTACCAGTTTGTTCCACGTTCATTCGTACCAGTTTGTTCCACTTTCATTCGTACCAGTTTGTTCCGAGTTCATTCGTACCAGTTTGTTCCGAGTTCATTCGTACCAGTTTGTTCCGAGTTCATTCGTACCAGTTTGTTCCGAGTTCATTCGTACCAGTTTGTTCCGAGTTCATTCGTACCAGTTTGTTCCGAGTTCATTCGTACCAATTTGTTCGAGCTCATTCGTACCAATTTGTTCGAGCTCATTCGTACCAATTTGTTCGAGCTCATTCGTACCAGTTTGGTCGAGCTCATTCGTACCAGTTTGGTCGAGTTCATTCGTACCAGTCTGGTCGAGTTCATTCGTACCAGTCTGGTCGAGTTCATTCGTACCAGTCTGGTCGAGTTCATTCGTACCAATTCGTTCGAGTTTATTCGTATGAAATCATACACCCATCAATGAGAGATGTGGTGTTAGTTCCGTGTTAATCTAAAACTGTTTTCGCAACTTTAATCCCTAAGCCAAAACCCAATCCCTAACCCTAACCACAGAGTGTAACACTTTACACTACTGAGAGTGTAAACATAACCACAGTATTAATGTTAAAAGCTCTTGATGGGTAATATGTAAGAAAGCGACACTTCATGTTTGTAAAGCGCATGCGATTGGTTGACATATAAGTTGTTAAATGTGTACAGGGAGCTGGCTTCACAGGCCCAGATTTAGTCTGGTCCTTGAATACAGCTTTCTACTAACACCATATCTTTTCTTATTTTAATTTCATAGTAATTGATCATGTTTAGCCAGTGTTTAAGAACTCTAGGCACAAGCATTTCCTCTGGAGTGCTGAAATGAGCTGTGTCCCCTCAATTAAGACATAATAAAAACTCATATAAGAGTGATTTATCTGTAAAATATTACTGAGTAATGTATATTAAATGTGGATTATAGTTAGTCAACATGAATTCAAAATCGACCCGATTTACTTTTTCAATGTACGTTCCTGGTCTTGTAATGCATTATTCATTAGTGCACATTATTCCTAATTAAAAATCGAACTGTAATAACTTGCTCTGTCTCTGAAACAACTTTCCTTTTCGGATGATGTCTCAAACCCCTTCAACCACCTTTTCCATTCGGAAATGTAGCACCCACTTTTCATGATCCAAACAATTTCCCCCAAAAAATTGGTAATTTACTTTATTTTACTTTGTAGAATGTAGGGCTGGGCGATTATTCAGATTTCATTTTCAATTACAATTTTGGCTTCCAATGATAATCGAGATAAAACAATTATTGTGCCACATTCCTGAACGGTCAAATACATTTCAAAATTCTGACAAAATGCACTTCTTTGAGGTATTCATGTATACACAATGAGTTGTCTAAAGTGAAGGTAAACAGTGGAGAATAAACACTCACTGCTCTTGACTGAGTAACTTTAGTAGCTTTAAAAAGTATTAATGTATTTTAATCATACACTGAAGACCAGTAGTAGTTTTATGTTGCATTTCATTCTGAATGTTTACTTGAATACTTGAAACTGCTGTTAAAAACTTCTAAAGCTTTTAAAAAAAGCACAGAATTTTCTTAATTTGTATTTTTTGTTCTATTATTTTGAATCTATTTCTATTCATTGCTGTTTCTTATTGTTATTTTATTACTGATGTTTACTAGTCTTGAATAATTACTTAATTCTTCCATAATTAACATATTAGTTAGTGTTATTATTTGTTGTGATTTTGAAGCTGGTATTGAGAATCGGCAAATTTCACTACCGACTACTAAAATGTTGGGGTTGTGATAATGTATAGCCTTTATTGTACATGGTAGATCTCATTCCGTAGAAGTGTGAGCATCCCTGCTGTTAATGATAGTGATGGAGGCTTTTCTTTATTTGACTACCGTACGTAAAATAAAATAATGATCATATGACGATACCTACCCAGTGCAGTTTACATTTCAAGTTCAAGGAAATCCACTGTTAAAAAGACAAGTTTTTTTAAAAGTTCAATAAATGCGTGATGTTTCCAAAGTCAGTGAGTAATCGTGTTAAATAATCGTGATCTCAATATTGACCAAAATAATCGTGATTATGATTTTTGCCATAATCGAGCAGCCCTAGAATGTTGTAGCATTCCCATTTTGTAAGGTGCACTGGATTAAAATATATGCTAAATTATGAAAATTCAAACTACATCTGTTGACCTTGCGAATAGGGGTATGAGCGTGATTTGCTTATGCATTTTAGACGGTCAGATACAAAGGTATCATTACTTTTCACCTGCACTCAATTCTTTCTCTTTGAAATTACCAAGAGAAATACTACAAGCTCATCAAACTAATTTGACATACTGCTTATTGCATGCTTTATAGTAGGGAAGTACCCTTATTGGATGCAGGGATGGTCTTGGAAGTGAAGATAGTATCTGTACAGGTGCCAGTTGGCTCATTGATATCTTCCTATTAGATCAGACCATTGAAGGAACTTTTTGATTGGACGTTATATGGCTGGAGAAGGTAGTGATGCCAGAAAAGATACAAAATTGCTAACTGAACATTCGATTTCATTTGAACTTTGAACTAATTAGCTGTTACAATTTTAGCATTTTGCTTTGCTATGAGTTGTTTTCCTTGCCTGGTGACTTGCTCATGGTTAAGACAATATAACCTGTTGAAGTAATCCTAAACACTCAATCCACTTTAAGTTAATTTGCTGTCTCTATAACACTACAGTCAAAATAGCACAAGGCACTCAACCTGAGCTAACCTTCTAGCTCTGTTTGTAGTGCACAGGAACGTCCTAACTAATTTTAGTTTTAAAGACACTGAAATGGCTGTGTCTGTATAAAGTAAATTAGAGAGGCCAGAGATGTGTCATACGGGTTGCGTTGTGTCTTAATTGAAAGCTATAGCTTTCTACCTGAAGGATAGAAAAAGGTATTTTAACATTGAAAATATAACACACACCAGCTGTAAATATGCTATTACATATGAAATCATAACTCGTCTCCTGTTATGTTTTCACTTATCTTTTTACATTTATCTTACCCATTTAAAATGAAGGAGGGGGTTATTTTTGTCACAAAGGAATGACCTTTACATGACCCACAGCACGATTGCAAACCATTCATGGCCCGGATTTGTTGGCACAGTTAGCTAACCATGCTCATGCTGGTGGAATGGCTTTAGTACGTGATGACTCACGATTGTCAATTTGCCAATGCCAAGGTAGCTCAGTTGTTTCTAGGCAGCTGGCAAAGTTCACAATGGTGAAGTTAATCAAAATTAGGGCTGGGCGATTAATACAATTTTATTTTCAATTATGATTTTGGCTTCCAACGATTATGAGAACAAGATAATCGAGATAAAACGATTATTGTGCCACATTCCATTTCACAATGAAACACCCCGGCGTTATATCTTTAAAGCATCCTTTATTAAAGTTCAAATAATAAAGAAGCGGGTTATGAAAATAAACTCAGAAACTGGCATTTCTCAGTGCGGTCAGCGCCGCGTCTATGAGTTGCATGAAGCGACCAGGGAAGAGACTGAATCTTCTACCGGCTGATGCACACTCTGGCGCAGGGATGCTCATTACTGATGCACGTTTGCTGAAGCTAGATTATAACGTGATGGCTCGCGACCTAGTGAATCGTAATATATGTGTCACGTTTACTGTGTGTATCTTATCATGAAGAAAATCGGTGATACGCAGCTCTATTAAAGAGGCCCTATTATGCTTTTTGAGATTTTACCTTTCCTTTAGTGGGTAATATAGCTGTTTGTGCATGTAAAAGGTCTGCAAAGTTACAAAGCACAAAGTCCACACAAAAGGGAGTTATTCTCTCCCACAGACAACACTGCTCAAGAACTACAAGAAACGGCTGGATTGTAGTCCAGTAATTTCTTCTGTAAAGTATCTACATCACTATGTAATACATTTGCATAATGCCCGCCTAAGGGCTGCTTTGGCCTGCCCTCAAACAAACGTAGTCATAGCCGAGGCCATGATGAGTTGGGTTAGTGTTGTCGCCATGTCGAGAAGACACTGTTTTCTTCACTGCAAAAGCAAAACCTCTTTGTTTGGACTTCCAAAGGGAGGCGAATTGAAGTATCAGTGGTTAAAATTTATTTTTACCACTATTCCTCAGCAGTACAACCACAACCAATGCCGGATTTTCAAGATGGTTACTCCTGAAAGATGGTGCAGTTCCCACTTTGTTGGGACAATCTGGTGCTTCAGGATCACAACCTGTAAGTATGCTTGATTATTTGTGGATTTATCTGCTACCGAGAGTTCAAATGCGGAGTTTTGTGTTGTAGCTACAGTGTACACCCAGTGCACAGCTGTAGGCCTCTGCTAACCTGCTAGCTAATGTTATTGTGTTGAAATAGTTTTGCTAATCATCTGCGGACCCACATTTACCTACAGCTGTGTAGATTTATGCAGATTGTTTGTCGTTCTTACTATCATGAATAGTGATCAAGTGTGGAGATGGATTTATTTTTACAAATGGTAATTTTACGTCTGCAATCCACGGTAGTGCTCGGCTAACTTGCTATGTAACATTATTGTTTTGGTAAGGGTTTACTATTCAGCTGGGGGCCGGCTTTTACCTAAAAATGTGTAACAAAATTGTCAATCTCAAGAGTATTATATAATTACAAGCTGTAATGTTACAGCCGCCATCCATGGTAGTTCATGGCTAACTTGCTCACTAACCAGGAGAAAGCCTCTGTTTTCCGTTCATAGCTCTGGTGAAAAAAGTTCAGCTGCACCCATTCCAGCAAAAGATGACTGACTTAGATGCACTACGTGTCTTTTACTTGAAGCTTTGTCAGGTTCACAATAATCAACAGTGTACTTGTAAGAAAGCTACAAAATTAAAACTTACCACTGTGAAACGTCCTGCTCAAGTCGTGCTTGCGAAGGTGGTTCGGGTTGATCAGCTTGTTCTTCCAAACTTTCATTATCGGACTCAAACTGGTACGGCAAAAACCAACGCCACTGTTACCATAGTTACAATAATGTTTACAGAGCTTCTCAGGAAGCCTGAAACTCAGTTATGGTAAGGTACATTTCCGACACACGCTCTACGCGGTTGACCAGTCACAACAGACTAGGCCAGCTGACCAATCAGAGCAGACTGGGCTTTTCGGAAAGGGGGGCTTTAAAGAGACAGGTCCTAAATCAGAGCGTTTGAGCCAGAGGATGAAAAGAGTTTTAGCAGAAATGTACAGTATGAGAAAAATTATGTGTTTTTTTGAACATTAAAGCATGTATACCTATTCTAGTAGACCCCCAAAATAAAATCATGAACCTGTAAATTAGCATAATATGGGCTCTTTAAGAAGAGAAAGTTAAAGATGGATCGAAGTGAAAATAAAGGTGAGAGAGTCTTAGCCCATTATACACTGGAACAAAATAACGAAAAAATAACTGGCTATATTTGTGATAGCCTAGGCCTGTTCACTTTTTAGAAGGTTAATATTCTTATTCTGCTGTTGAAAGTAATCCAGAGCACGTAATTTTATAATTACTTTATTGTACATTGTAGATCTTGCTGCAATAACATGATGAAAAAGTAGATCTCATTCCATAGATCTATGAGCATCCCTTCTGTAAATAATGGCGATGGAGGATGGAGACGATGGATCTTTATTTGACTACCATACGTAAAATAAAATAATTATCATATGAAAATAGACTCCTCCCCTACCCAGTGCAGTTTACATTTGAAGTTCAAGGAAATCCACTGATACATTTAAAATGCGTGATCGTGTTAAATAATCGTGATCTCAATATTGACCAAAATAATCATGATTATGTTTATTGCCATAATCGAGCAGCCCTAATAAATTTGTTTTTAAATAACGTTTGTTTGGTTTACCTTCATGATTTTATGATGATGGTTTAACTAGTATAGAACATTATATTTCTGCATGCCTTTTTTCATCAGGGAGGTAGGTTACACTAGCAAGCTCATTAAAACTTGCATGATATTTTGTCAATAAATGTTCTTTTTTTAGCTAGTCTGGGAACTTTTAACTTCACCTGAGTTCATGTCCGATGGCATACACAACCCCTCAGCAAATGGTGGTAAACCTCTTGCCTTTTTCTTTTTGCTTTCCTTTTTCCTTGTGCTTTAGCAGAGTAAAAACCAGGGGGAAAAGCAGTCCTAAAAATTGGAATATGCGATCATCCTCCCTAGCGCATTCGCTCTAATGTTTACCTTTCATGCCGTCACAGCACCACAGTCGAAAAAGAAACCGTATCAGCACGGAACGCGAACCGTTCAACCCAATGGTGGAAAAGCGCCTTTAGATTCTTTATTCTGGAGGTCTGTTATAGAATCTTCTAGTCACAGTGATGCCCCAGTTCATCTGTCCCACTGCACCCTGAATATTAGGTTGTGGCAGCTTTGATTTCTTCTAACAAGTCATAACAGGCCTTCAGTGCACAGTTTAGTTGCTGATAGAATTGCAATCCTAATTTAAACAATCCCTATATCGACTCTTCAAATCCAAGAGTGGTCTTTTTCTTTACGCCCAACCCTCTAAAGTGCGAGTAAATCACTCACATTTGCGACCAAATTTCGCCCTTTGAGACAAAATGTCAGTATTAGCCACTGGCTGGTATATGATCAGATTTCACTCGCCAATGAGTAGTATATTGGCAAGGAACATCGGCACTGAGATCCTTTCACTGTGTGTTGAGAGTAAAAGTTTGGTTGACTTGTTCTGTGTAATGTGTGTCCAAAGACGAGATCCACGCAATCCATTTGTCATTGAATAGTGTCTTTTAATACCCTTTCTTTTACCAAGTTAGAAGTTCCCATATATAATTAGCAAAGAGCGAATTTCTTTCATATGTAAGCAAAATGGACATTATTACTGAAATATACCCAAATATTTCGAAATCGAATCAGGAAATCTGTATCAAAACCCAGCCTTAGTTGCTGTAGGCAGAGGAAGCGTTTTAAATCTCTTATGTTGTGTACATTTTGGTATGGTAAAATAACTTTTGGGATAGTGATCAAGAAGATGAAAGAATGAGAAAATAAGAACTGAAGAAAAGGTTAAAGCTTTAAACCTTAGGCCCTGGGCTGAATTAATAATGAGGAACCGTTTTAGTGTTGCTGCCCCATTTAAAAAAAAAAATTATCTCTGCCTTTTCCTCTCTTTTCCCATTTTCCCCTCTCTATCTTCCTCTATCGTGGCCTATTTTCACTTTTCCTCTTCTATCTCTGTCTCCTGCTATTTGTGCAGGTCCCAGTGTGTTGAATGTGTATGTCCAGTTTCACTGGCCATCTGTTGGCACTTTAAACGCATCATAAATCTGATTAGCTGCTTAGCTAAGACACGCTAAGTGCCATAGTGGTGACTCTCAGCACCCTGTGACTCTTGTGACAGCTGTGTGTCATTTAGTGAGAATACCTGAAAGGTCCTGATTTACTTAATTGTGAAACTTTCTAATAAGATACATTGTATATGGTATAAGACACATCCTGCTTGGTAGAGGAATTTGAAGAGCTCATATCATTGATTTTGTGTTACAGCTGTCACGATTATGAAATGTTGCCTTGAAATACAATGAATTGTGATTTAATGATTTAATTGTCTGTTTTGTTAATAAATAAATATATGAATTCCTTTAAGACTTTGTAACTAAATATTACATAGGGTAGAAGGACATGAACATAGTATGCTAAATACTAGATAGGTAAAGTTTATCAAGACAAAGTTTGATGTTGGCTTGGCTGAAAGCTTAAACTAATTTTAAAAGTTTGAAGTTTGATACAGATTTTACAGTAAGACAATCTGCCATCTAGCTAGTTAGATCAGTCGAACAGACTGCCACATAGAAAGTCAGATAAACCATCACATAGTTATAGAGAAAGAGAGCATCTTAAAGCAGAATAAAGGCCTTTTGTAGGTTTGTTTACATCTGAATATTTTTTAATTAGAGTTTGAATTAACGAGCATTCTGTTGGACCATTTGAACATTCTGGATTGCGCGGATTGACTGTCTCAGACACGGAGGCAACTGGGATTCGTCCTCCACCACAGGATTGAGGCGGTTCACTACGCCACCACGTGGACTTAGAGCGCATTGGGAATTGGGAAAAGGGGAGGAAAAAAAAAAAAAAATATATATATATATATATATATATATATATATATATATATATATATATATAAAAATCTTTTTTTTTGTTTTTTGTTTTTTGTTTTTTGAGGCATCGATATATTAACATTAGCCAACATTTAAATTAGAAGCCTAATTTGCATGCTTTCCAATTCACTCAGTTGGGCTTCTGTTGAATGTCTGGCATAATAGGGTTGTAAGACCACAATGGGGTGATATAACATTTACTAAAGCATGTTGCAAGGCACAGGTGTCTCAACACAAAGGGTGCTTCTCAATGCTAAGAACGCATTCTTGTTTTTGCGTTCTTGGAAAAATCACTCTTTCCTAACTACCTTGAAAGAGTGAGCTCTGAATACATGAGGAAATAAAACGCATCTATGCGGGTTTTGAGATGTGCTGCGATATGTAGATTCAACAACCTCTTAAAGGGGTCATTAAGTGCTTTTTTTTGTAATTCAGTTATCTTCCCTGAAGTCCAATGATAGTGTTATAAAAGTTTTTTTAACCAAAACAGTCACAATTTTGTAATATATGATCATTTTCCACCCTGTCTCTTGCCCTCTGTCTGAAACGCTCAGTTTTGGCCTAAGCGCATCCTTAAAACTTCAACGTAAACGTCCACTGTTCTGATTGGCTAACATCATGCAACACTTAAAAATTCAACAAACTCAATTGGAAGAGAATGAACACAAGCCCCTCAGCTAGGGATGCACCAGTCCGATACTGAAGCTTTTAGACGGATTGGATATTGGTCCGATGAGCCTGATCCAAATCCGATACTGTGTGTTAGTCATGTTCGTTACTGTCAAGCTCTAAAAATGACATAAAAGAACCATAAAAACACCATTAAAGCAGATCATATGACTTGTGCATTTTATTCAAAGCCATTTGAAGACGTGTGATAGCTCTGTGAATCACAAAAGGCTGTGTTTAAGTAAATGTATAGTATGCGGAGCACCAGCGCGTTAGTGAATGGTGCTGCTCTGTTGATACAAACTCACGCACAGGCTGGTGATGCACTCGCTGCTGTTTTTAGCCTTCACAGCAGAGCACAATATCTGAGTGCTACTCAAGAACAGCATCTCAGATGTAGATGCACAGTAGTTCAGTTCACTTATAATATGCAATTAGAACAGCACCGGAGGTGCATTTTACCAGAATTTGAATAAGAAGCGAATTAAACTACTATGCCTACAAACGGACATATACAGCACTTCCTGGAGAGTTTAGAATGTCAAAATAAAAGCGTGAGGGTTTAAAAAGTGCACGATTTAAATATATTACTGTTGTATTTAAAATTAAAAGTCAATAATAATAATAATATTAATAACAATTTATTATTATTATTATTATTATTGTCATCATTAGTATTTGTTTACAATTTATAACAATATTTAAGTGGAATGGGCTCCAAAAAATAACTGTGTGAATTAAAAGTGGACTGATGTTTGTAAATTGAACAAAAAAGAGATCTGAATCCTTTAAAGTCCAGATGCAAGTTGAAACATTTTTTGGGGGAAAAAAAGGCAAAAATAAAACACTGGTTTCTTTTCTACTGAAGACTGGAATTACTGTTAATTTTGCTGCTACATTATAAAGCATACTAGTTAATAATAAAGTGTTTCTTCATAAGCTATACATTTTATGGTTTGTGAGGTTTGTGTTTCTTTACATATTAAAGAGTACTCCCAATTAGTTCCACGCAATAATGTAAAGATATTCTAAACTGATTATGCAAAAAATCAACACTGGTATCAGCTTGGGATCGGTATCGGCCGATACTGAGATTTCCGATATCGGAATCGGATCGGAAGAGAAAAAGTTGTATCGGTGCATCCCTACCCTCAGCATCATAAAGCAAAATTGCAGGTTTATACATAACACACATCCAGCACATTGCATCCGAATATATTAAACTGTTCATCTCAAGCACAACTGTTAACACTCAGCACCATAAACTATCAAACAGTCATGACATTTGAAATATTCATGAATGAAATGTTTTACTTACCTTTTTGATAGGGTCCAAGTGTTTTTAACTGCCCCATCCTTCAATAACAGTTCCTTTGCAAAGCTTGAATCGTATTATGTATGGTCCACAAGCGATCCACGCCGACATGAGCCGAAAAAACAAACACACATAGTCCAGAGTGGTGAAACTAGACGAACGTACATACAAAATCATCCTGTGCTAAGGCGCACATCGCTGGAAACACATCAAAACGGTCGAAGACGTCCATCTTAGTTTATGTTTACATACACTGATGAGCCAAAACATTATGACCACTCACAGGTGAAGCGAATAACGTTGATCATCTCTTAACAAGGTCACATAGAATTGCCTTTCAGAGTTGTAACTTGACACCGCGTCTTTTAAAAGTGGGAGATACATAGCAGCGGTCAAAGAGTCTGTGTAGTTCATGTTTATATACAAATTAATTAAAAAAAAGTCCAGGTGGGTCCCCTTATAGGTGTTATGTTAGGAATAATTAGCCACGGAAGGCCTCCTCTCTCGAACTGCGCGCCAGGGGGCGGGGCCAAGAATGCGAAGATGCATGTTGTGGGATGTGTAAAGGCAAATGAGCAATGTGTCGTGACGTCATGAACAGACAGATTTAAAAATTAGGCGTTTCAGCAGGGTGGCAACTATAAATGCTCTTTTTAGACTGGGGAGGAAGTTTTGAGTTCTGAAATTTACAGTATGTTTTTATAGTACAGTTACCTCATATGTCTAAATATCAAGGAAAATTTGGTTCTCCATTTCATGACCCCTTTAACTATTTGTATTTTTGGAGGTGGGTGATGATGCCAAACAAGTCCACAAGAATGTAAGAACACAAAATGAACGAACATTGGGAAACAGCTAAAGATGGGTATTTTAGAGCTCCTTGCACAGGACGCATACACACAAAAGTTACGAAAGTTTTTGTACTTCTTCAAGAGTGAAAGTGACGTTGATGAGTTTGCAGGTTAGTGTATGAATCTGGTGTAACTGCGCAAACTGAACGATTAGCAATTCTGTATGTAGCTTTTGAAGAGGTTTCATTCAATCTGTCAAACCATAAAAACACATACTTGTAACTGAAAATATATTGTGTAGGCTCTATGAAAGATACTTATACATAATATAAATCCACTGATGGCTAGAGTAAATAATCTTTGTCCTTTGATAATGATTTGGGTTGAATTTAATGGAAAACTTTACGAGTTGAGCTACGTGGCGCTGCAGATTTTTGAGCTGCCTCGAGAGATGGCGAGCCTGTGCTGTGTGCATACATTCCTTAATAGAAAATAATTGTTTTGAATTTTAGACCGAGCCATGTCGTCCGTCGTACACGGCTTCTGAGACAGTCAGTCCACGCTTATCACGTGGTTCGCTGTGCATGACACCGCGGAGACTCGCAGCATGTGGAGGCTCATGCTACCCTCCGCGATCCACGCACAACTTACCACGCACCCCATTGAGAGCGAGAACCCCTAATTGAGACCACAAGGAGGTTACCCCATGTGACGCTACCCTCCCTAGCAACCGGTCCAATTTGGTTGCTTAGGAGACCTGGCTGGAGTCACTCAGCACACCCTGGATTCGAACTCGTGACTCCAGGGGTGGTAGACAGCGTCAGTACTTGCTGAGCTATCCAGGCAACCTAGCTCAAACAATTATTATAAAAGAGTATTATATTAATATATTGATTTATTCAACAGATAGTTCCAGTCCGCTAATATGATTGGCAAAGAGTCCATCCAAGACTGCAACACAGATTATTTTGAAAAGAAGAATATTATTAGCCTATACAATTCTAGTATATTTTTATCCTAATTTATTCACCCAGTCTGTAGTTGGTGGCGATTGGATTTGAATACTGCCCATTGCCTTTCTACTGTAATTTTAGTGATGTGTATCATCATGTTGATTTTGACTTTTGTTCTCTCTCTCTACAGGGAAACGAGGCGAGTTATCCCTTGGAGATGTGCTCACACTGTAAGTATATGGGCCGCTGTTCCATCTTACCTAAAATTCTTATTTTGTTTCATTAATTACACAAATGGGATTGTGCATCTGTACGGCGAGTAAAACTAAGTAAAGGACTAGGATTAGTCGGAGTATTTGAAAATACCTTTCCATGTCGGGGTTCATTCAGAAAAGCTAGTGTTCCTGTCCCTTTAAACTCTTGTATCGGCTGCCCTGGGATCAGCTGGAGAACGGAGTCATGAGGGAAAGGGCTTCCCCTGGATCAGTGGGGCACTCTGAGTTTGGAGGGGGGCCAGCACTAGTGCACTCAGGCTAGACAAGGTGCCTTAAGGGTGCTGCTGTGGGAATGAGGGCTATATATTCCTCCAGCTGGTAAAGGTCAGTGTCAGGGCTGCAAGAAGTGTATTTTTAGAGTTGGTGGCGGGGAACATGAGGTGAAAGTCAGTTTTCATGTGGTTTGTCTTCTTTCTTTTAGATGTTTGAAAAAATCCATGTTTAGGGGAACTGTGATTTTTGAACCACTAAGATATCTTGTGTGTGTATTTATGTGCTTATTTGAGAGGATTTTAACACTCGCAGTTGGTCAAGGAAGGCAATTTATTATATATAAATAGCTTCATTTGCTTTGTGTGTTGATCTTAAAGCAGCCCAACATCTTTTACTCATTTGCCCTCTTGTCATTCTGGCTCCGTATTATTTTTTTTCTTCTGAGCAACACAAAAGATGTTATGCAGAATCTCAGAGCCGTTTGTTTTTTCACATAGCAGAAAAGTATGGTGATTTACTTAAGGGTTAACGATCTGGGCCACTAATACAAAGATTGCAGGTACAACCCCAAATAGGAATGATCCTTGAAGTGATACTGAAGATGACAGATTCTGTCATTCACACGAGGTCTTGCCCGTGAATGGCAAGTTTTTAGCTGTTCAAAACAGCATCTAATTTTCTTCAGGAGGCTAGAATAATTAAAACAGAGTCCAGTGTACTGTGCTGGTGTGAAACTGAGCCACCTGTTGGTCAGATGGGTGCTAAGCAAACCCATGGACACAATAATCCCTCCTCAGTTAGCATCTGGGTTAAAAGCACACTTTCATGGCCTTAACCAAAAAACAACATTCAAACATGTGCACATCAGACCAGAGAAATCTTACCAATACAAATTGAGAGGATGATCCTAAGTGATTTCCAGAATACTTATATTTGAGAGAGTTCACCCAAACATGAAAATTCTGTTGTCATTTACTCTCCCTCATGTTGTTCATGGGCTTGATATAGCACAACAGAAATCAGGCTACTACTTTTCACCTCTCTTATGATGATTCATATCAACTACAACAAATCGTTCAAGTCTTGACCCAAACCAGATTTGGCTATCCACCTCATTATTCTTTATGTAACTAGGGGGCGGCCATTTTCAGCCTTGAATGTGTACTAGGGCTGCATGATATGCATCGCATTTATCGGAATATCGCAAATTTACATATCGCAATATGCATATCGCAAGTGTAGTGCGATAATACTTTACAAAGTAACGTTTATGGCAAGACAGATTGCAGAGAATAGACTGGCCGTGGGATTGTCACATGGTGTGTGTGTGTGTGTGCATGCAGTGTGCTTAGGCGTGAGATATTCCCCATTAATTTTCTCCATTTCATTTCAACATTAACCAATTGGGCGCTTACATGAGAGTTGACACAGTTTAGTAAGTTGTATTTTTTTTATTTTTTTCAACATGCCTTCTGAAGGTCATTCATGTTTTTTTCGTGCAATACGTTTTTTTTTTTTGCTCCCAATAATTTTCAGTATATTTGGGTGTTGGAGGTTCCAATGTTCCGCATGCTCCAATGACGACATCATAGCTCTCTGTAAAGTAAGAAGCAGATTTTATTAAGGTTGATTTAATACAACCCACAGTAACAAGTAAATGGTCTACTTTTTACTATAAATGCTGTCGTTAGAAAATGATCCTACATTAGCATATCGTTCTGCTGTACATCCTGTCGTTGTGTGATAGTTTATAAGGCCACTTCACTAAATTCTAGGATTATTCTCCTTCTAGTTATTTACATTGCGGCTAATGACAACAGAACTTCCTCACATATGCCGGAAATGTTTACTTGCTTACTTCTGTGTTGCAATGGTACATACAGTGGCAAGAAAAAGTATGTAAACCCTTTGGAATTACCTGCATTTATGTTTAAATTTGTCTTCAAATCTGGTTTGATCGTCATCCAAAATTAAATTATGAACAAACACTATATGTTTTAACTAATAACACACAATTATTGTATTGTTCTTGTACATATTGAATACATAATTCAAACATTCACAGTGTAGGTTGGAAAAAGTATGTGAACCCCTAGGCTAATGACGTTAAAAAAAGCTAATTAGAGACCGGAGATGATAAGTCTGGGATCCAATTAATGAAATGAGATTGGAGGTGTGTGTTAGAGCTACTTTGACTTATAAAAAGTATTTAAACATTTTGAGTTTGCTATTCACAAGAAGCATTGCTGACGTGGAATAAATCTTGCAAAAAAAGAGATCTCAGAAGACTTACGATCAAGAATTGTTGCTTTGCAAAAAGCTGGAAAGGTTTACAAAGTTATCTCAAAGAGCTTAGATACTCATCTGTCCACAGTTAGACAAATTGTCTATAAATGGAGATGATTTAGTACTGTAGCTACTCTCACTAGTGGCCGTCCAGACAAGATGACTCAAAGGGCACACTGCAGAATGCTCAATGAGGTAAAAAAGAACCCTAGAGTGACAGCTAAAGACTTGAAGGAATCATTGGAACTGGTTAACATCTCTGTCCATGGGTCTACTATTCGGAAAATATTAAACAGGCGGGACACCATGAAGGAAGCAGCTACTTTCATACAAAAACATTGCTGCGTGCCTTACCACCTTGAGACTCCACAACGCTACTGGGAAAATATTTTGTGGACTGATGAAACTAAGGTTGAATTGTTTGGGAAGAACAGGCAGCACTACATATGGTGTAAAAAGGGCACCGCATACCAACAAGAAAACATCATCCCAACGGTGAAGTATGGTGGAGGGAGCATCGTGATTTGGGGCTGCTTTGCTGCTTCGGGGCCTGGAGCGCTTGCCATCATCAAGGGAAAAATTAATTCCCAAGTTTATCAAGATATCCTACAGGATAATGTCGGAGTGGCTGTGCACCAACTGAAGATCAGTAGAAGTTGGGTGACGCAGAAGGACAATGACTCAGTCTGAGCCCAGACCTTAACCCAATAGAGATGCTGTGGAATGACCTCAAAAGAGCCGTTTACACCAGACATCCTAAGAATATGGCTGAGCTGAAGTAGTTCTGTAATGAAGAATGGTCCAAAATTCCTTCTGAAACTTGTGCAGGTCTAATCCGCAGCTACCAGAATGGTTGAGGTTTTTGCTGCCAAAGGAGGATCGACCAGTCATTAAATCCAAGGGTTCACTTACGGTTTCCACAGCACTGTGAATGTTTAATGGGATATGTTCAATACAGACATGAAAGATTATAACTGTTTGTGTGTTGTTGTCTATACTTGTGACTGAAGAATTAATGCAGAAAACAGCTAATTCCAAAGGGTTCACATAATCACATATTCACATATTTCTTGCCACTGTATAGTGGCCTTTGTGTGTTATGTTGAATTTTCCTCGAAGATTCCTTCCACGATTTGGTTCACAAAATCATATTACAATTATTTTCGCAATTATTGCGATTGCGATAATATTTAATATCACATATTGCCGCTCTTTGGATATCAAGGCTAAATGTCAAAAACAAATATGGTGGAATCTGTCAAACAGACAGAAGAAACAGTAATTATTACAGTGAAAACGTTAGCGCTGTCTTACAGGCCCAATTAATTATATATGATTCTGAATAATGAACTGAAGCAAAATCAAGCGTTATTAACTTTCAGAAATCCCCCATGAATTGTGTTTATTGTATTCTGTGGCTTACATACAGTGACAAATGATTTTAGACCATCATTTTGACCAAAGTAAGGAGTAACTGCACATAACGTCTGCATTTAAAAGCATGTTTAGATTTAAAGTAAGTGAATCCGAGTCTATTCTCTGTATTCCTTCAGGAAAAAACGCGCCACACCAATCAGTCCTTTTTACGTAACGCATTTCCACATAAAGCTGATGTTTATTGGGATTTATAATAAATAAAAAAATGAAAAAACTCTTGTCGTGTCAACAAATCCGTTAAAACATTTAGGACCCCCACCCCCCCCCAAAAAATGCAATGGTTCTGCACGAATCCTGTAAATGGCATGTTAAGTATTCAAAACTTCAAAATTGTGTTTTAATAATCACACTAGTCCATTTCAATTTTAATTCAGTTAATTTCGCAGCCCTAACCTCTTGTCAGCCTGCTGATTATTGGAGATGTGTACCACGTGGTTGTGTGAATGAGATTAGATAATTAAGCAGTGGCTACAGCACAACTCTCTGCTGTAGTTTAACGGCCACTCTCTAAACGATGACCATGACTGCCAGGCAGGACAAACTGGGTAAGGCTCTGGCTTTATGATGGGATTCAAAGGTTGATGCAGTTGTGTGTGTGTTATAGCCTTGGATATGGAGTATCGCTTATACCTCTAGCGTGTGTGTTTGTGTGTGTCAAGACTCGTGCGGTCCCGGTGATCATGGTTGATTGGCATTTTCAACTAGCAGTGATGGTAGTAGCTTATTTGAAACCAAAAAAAAAGAGTGAGGAAAAAGGTGCAAGTTTGAAGTGTGGTGTTTGTGTGTGGGACTGTTTTGTTCATCGCTCTCTCTCTCCCTCTCTCTCTATTTCAGTTGACGCTGATGAGATTAAAAGACTAGGAAAGCGGTTTAAGAAACTCGACCTGGATAACTCTGGTTCTCTCAGCGTGGAGGAGTTTATGTCTCTACCCGAGTTACAGCAGAACCCATTGGTGCAGCGAGTCATCGATATATTCGACACAGACGGCAATGGAGAAGTGGACTTCAAAGGTCTCAAAATCATTGTTCGTTGTTTACAGAAATATTCCAAGTCTCTGTATTAAGTAGAACTGCAGTATACTTTTGTTTAGGGTTGGGTGGGATGGCCAAAATCATATATCATGGAGTCATTTTATGTCACGGTTATTTTGATGGGAAAATAATGCCTAGTAATGCCTAGGCTAATTAAATGCTTTATAGAAGGTACTTTGTCTCATTTGATTGCTTCCTTAAGTTGGGACTTTATTCATGCAAACCAAAAGCTGCTTCACATTTTGTAAATAATATCTAGCAAAACATTCTAAATATGATTGCCATGTTTGAAGACATTGTAAAATAACATTTGGTTCTTGTTTGCCTAAATTGAATTGACCCTTTGCTAAGCCCTGCTTTAAAAGCATTTCTGACCAGTCCTATCTCAGCAACTGTTACCGTTCGCCATTTCTCTGACAATCACTTGCTTTTTTCCAACAAAAGTCTTTGGGAGTAATGTGTGTTTGAGTAGTTTTAAGTGGAATTTTAAAGAAATGATCCACAAATGTAAAAAAAAACATTGTTGCAGGGTCACTTGTAATAGTGACACATGATACCTAGAGAGGATACATTCTTATTTCTTTTTAAATCTTTAAATAAATCTCGAGAAGGGCATGCTATGGATTAAACTGTGTTAGCCATTCCAAAATAAACATGTATAGCATCAGCAAGGACACCCACATTTGCTCCAAGGTAAATTAAAGCTAATAACTTAATGTTAATTAATTTACGTATTGATTCAGGTCTTAGTTGAGGCGATAGTAAATAAAGAGTTCACAACATCACCGTGAGAGTGTTATGAGATGTTATAAGCAGTTTTGTTCACTTACACTAATGTTATTAGATGTGTAATCGCCATCAAATGACGCTTTTCTTTTTTCAAGTGACTGATAATCGTTTGGCTCCATTCTGATTCACAGTCGCCACAGATTTCAATCAAATAACTGTGTAATTTAGCAATTTATGTTACAAAAAATGTTAGGTAAATATGCTTTACAATATCACTCTTCATTCCAGCCCGTATAAGAATATTGTCAGTTCCGTTTCTGAGCATATTTAGCCAAAAACCATGCCGTTTAAGGTAATCTCCCATTCATTCCTATGGGAAGTTCTGCAAAGCTTGTCAGAGTGAGCAATGGTAGCCAAGGGTGGGACAGAGCTTAGCGAAGGGTCAATTGGTAATTGACTAGAATAGATGCGACAATTGTGTGTGGAGACAATTCTACAAATAGATATATGTAATGGTGCATTTACTGACCCAGGTTTCAGTTTAAATTGTTACATTAAGAAGTTCAGTGTAGTGCTTCTCCAAAACTGTGGTCATGCCATCCAAGTTTCAGGAGTGCACTGTGTACTGCAGGAGTTAAGATGCATCAACACAACTTTGATCCAGAAAAGTGGGTAAATGGTTACACAATTTTCTCTTTTTTTTTGCAGAGTTCATTGAGGGCGTCTCTCAGTTCAGCGTCAAGGGCGACAAGGAACAAAAGCTCCGCTGTGAGTCTCTTTTAGTCTTGAATCTCTTCCCCAAAGTCACCATTAACTTGTTTTTTTTTTTACTAAGCCTGGTTCTTAACTGAAACACTTTAATAATGGTTATTCCATAAGAGGGAAAACTTTGATTTAACAGTGCATTGGAGCAAAGCATTAAATCACATTTTCAGGTTTTTTTTAAATCCTTGTTTGTGCAGTTGCATTTAGGATTTATGACATGGATAAGGATGGCTACATATCCAACGGTGAGCTGTTCCAGGTGCTGAAGATGATGGTAGGGAATAACCTAAAAGACACTCAGCTTCAGCAGATCGTCGACAAAACCATTATCAATGCAGACAAGGACGGAGATGGGAGGATATCATTTGAGGAGTTCTGCGCTGTGAGTCACAGATGCATAATTTCATTCTTGCGAATTTGATGTAGGGATTTCCATTTCTATATGTTTAAAAGAACAAAATCGTCATTCACAGAGAAATTGTAGCCACTGTAAAGCACTGTAAAGAATTTTGTCTCATGTCTGGGATCGACAGTGCATCACAGTTCTGGCAGCGCTATGTGTGTGCGTTCCGCCCTCCATATGTCTTTGCCGTGTGGATCTATACAGGGTTCGTAGAGAGTCTTGAAAGTTGTGAAAAGGCTTGATTTTCCCAGTTAGGTTTTCAAGGTTTGAAATATCCTTGAATTTTGAATATGTTCCTTGAAAACGCTTGATTTTTCCTTGGGTTGTTGACCGTTATAAAAGATCTAAAATTATTTCGAATTTGAAATAGATATTATACAGTTATGTAATGTTTGTCTCGTAAGCGCGGGAGCACACGTGCGCCGCTCCGCATCTTGTTTTGATGTCGCGCGCACATTGAAGTTCTGCACGTTTCCACTGTGGTATATTGGCGCCAAAGAAATTATACTTGCATCTCCTGCTTCCATCAACATGCCGGAGTGCCGTTTCAATGACAGCTGGATGGAAGAGGAGACATAAAATATCACTACGCGGAGGAGCGATCAACAACAAGGGAATCTGTCTAAGTGTGCAAAGAAAAAAAAGATGTCAATGGATGTTGGCACTAAGCTATTCTGAAGGTATAAGGTGAGACAAAGATTTTGTTAAAACTTGAAATTACTTTGGAATAATTTACAATCAATTATACTGTAAGTAGTATCTAATGAATACTTAAGATGGGCAGAAAGTCAACGTATTTGATCAATTAAATATGTTAAATCTAGGGCTGAATTAATCGAAATCGCAATATGGCCCAGTGCGATTTATTAAAACCCCCAAAAGGCTGCAATTTTATTACATAAATGTACTTAAAGTCTGGATTAACATGGTCCAAGCACGGCCACTGTTTTCAACTGTCTCAGCGGCTTGCAAATATGAGTGTTTAATAGGACCAAAGCTGTGTGAATGTAATGAAATTACGATAGAAATATTACTGTTGTACTACAAAACAATTAACATATTCGTTAATAATATTTTAATAATACATTACAGTAATCATTACAGTTTGCTTATGAACTCTCTCAAGTTATCAAAGACGTCTTCGCATGACGTTTTACATTAAATAATTTAGTATAATTTGTTGGTAAATATTGTTGTTTATTCATTGGCTATGTATTGATATGTTGGTACATTTACCAATTTTAATATGATAAACACAAATTTATATTTATTTAGGTAGTTTTATTTTCTCCCCAATTTGGAATGCCCAATTCTCAATGCGCTCTAAGTCGTCGTGGTGGCGTAGTGACTCGCCTCAATCCGGGTGGCGGAGGACAAATCTTAGTTGCCTCCGCGTCTGAGACCGTCAGTCCACGCATTTTATCACGTGGCTTGTTGAGCATGTGGAGGCTTCACGCTATTCTCCACGACATCCACGCACAACTCGCCACGCGCCACACCAAGAGTGTGAATCACATTATAGCGACCACGAGGAGGTTACCCCATGTGACTCTACCCTCCCTAGCAACTGGCCAATTTGGTTGCTTAGGAGACCTGGTTGGAGTCACTCAGCACACCTGGACTCGAACTCGCGACTCCAGGGGTGGTAGTCAGCGTCAGTACTCGCTGAGCTACCCAGGCCCCCACAAATTTATGTTTATGATGAATAGCCTATTATTCTTCCATGAACTCATTTAGTAGAAAACATGACTTGATTATTTTAAACTCAAAGAAACCCATGTTCTAAGGCCTTGTTGAATGTGTGCCCCAGCCTGGGTGTATACTGGACATTTATTCTTTTCATATTTTAGCTGTCAGAACAGCTCATCACTCATATTATTCATAATAACATAATATTCCTCAAATCAGTCTGAAAACTGCAGTCACGTCTTATACTGTTGTGGGGGGAAGCAGTCTCATCACACTGAATTTATTTCCGCTGCAGATGTGCATGTTTAGAGGTGACATTCCACATGCATCTCATAAGCAGTCTTTTAGCCTTTATTCAGATAGCGGGGGACAAAATATCAGATATCGAATTTTTGCTTTTATTTGAAGTAGAAAAAAACACACCAACACAAACTTTCTTTAAAAATAGCCAAATCCACATGGAAATAAATAAGTAAGTACAGTAACCAGGATTTGTTTGCTTTATGGTAATTCACGTCCTTTAGATAACCGATGTTTCCGACTGTATCTGTGTGTTAATGCAAGACTTTGATTGTAATCATATTAAAGATTCCAGTCTTAGCTGTCTGTGGGTTTAAAGGAATTCTTAAAACCTTCATTTTTACTGATTGGGCACCAATGTTTAAAATCACAGAGGATGCTTTTTTTATCATTGCAATTTTGTCAAGTAACATTTAGAATTGGATAATATTTAAAGCTTCAAGGTGCTTGAAAAAGATGATTATGGTACCTTTAAAATGCTTGAAAAGTGCTTGAATTTCACTCTTAAAAAGCCGTACGAACCCTGTCTATAATATACTTTTCAAAAGTGTCAATAAACCTGCTCTTCAGCACAGTTCAAGTTTGTATTCGACTTATTTGCTCTGCAAACTCTTTGCAGACTTTGGAATTTCAGGACATCGTTATTTCAGGATGACCAGAGCAACATTTCCGTTGCGATGATTGGTCCGCTAGTTAGTCCAGTTATGAACGAATTTCTCAGTTACATGACTTTTTTGATGCGCATCTTGTATTCCTAATTAAATCGATAGGAGTTTATTCTGTAAATGTGTTTTAATCATAGTTTATGTGCTTTTGTTCTTATCGGAGAAAAAAAAACAATTATCCATAATTGTTTTTATGCGCATTTTGGAGATTTTATTCGTGTCTTTGAATTTCAATAAAGCATGCACATAAAAATGCGTGGATGGAAATGCAGCTGATGAGATGCTAGGCAGAAAGGATGAGCAGCTCTTTTCCATACAACAAAAGTGGATTGTGATTTATACTGCCAAGCTCTGAAAGAGCACAAAAATGCACCATAAAAATATTATTGAAGTAGTCCATACAGGGGCCTGGGTAGCTCAGCGAGTATTGACGCTGACTACCACACCTGGAGTCGTGAGTTCGAATCCAGGGCGTGCTGAGTGTCTCCAGTCAGGTCTCCTAAGCAACCAAATTGGCCGGTTGCTAGGGAGGGTAGAGTCACATGGGGTAACCCCATTGTGGTCGCTATAATGTGGTTTGCTCTCAATGGGGCGCGTGGTGAGTTGTGCGTGGATGCCGCGGAGAATAGCGTGAAGCCTCCACACTTGCTATATCGCTGTAGGAATGCGCTCAACAAGCCACGTGAAAAGATGCGCAGATTGACAGTCTCAGACGCAGAGGCAACTGAGATTCATCCTCCGCCATCCGGAATGAGACGAGTCACTACGACACCACGAGGACTTAAAGCGCATTGGGAATTGGGCATTCCAAATTGGGGAGAAAAGGGGAGAAAAAGAATCTTATGGAAAAAAAGTAGTCCGTACGACTCATGCTCTAAAAATCTTTCCCTCGTCTGCAGCTCTCGCAAAGACGTCCGTCTAGTGCATGCTTATATAGGAAAACATTTAAAAGCCAGCATGGATGCAAACAAAATTACACGCGTTTGATGCCAAACAGGTCTTGCACGACATGTGACGTTACGAACTGCAACATGGCACGTTTGAAAAAATGTGCTTGTTTTTTCAGCAACTCGCACGGAAGTTCCGTGATTTTTTAAAAAATACCGTGTCGAAGTAAAAAAGCATCTCTTAGACACTCTAGGCTTTCTTTTCTGTTCGTTGCACTGGGACTTGCTTTTTCAGCACAAGCCCTTAAAGCGGCATTTTTAAAATTGAAAACAAGCGCTAATTAGTTTTTCGAGTTCTGGCTGAGGGGCCGATTTTAAGTGATCAAGGGCCTTTTTTTAATTTGTGAAGTTTTGTTAGTGTATATTAAGTATAAACGTATGTTCAATTTAATGTTGTGACTGGAGATGGGTAAAAATATCGATTTCCCGATGCATCCCAATCTTTATTCGAATGATCTCTATATCGATTTTTAAATCCCAAGATCTTTTACTCTATGCGCAACCCTCTACTACAATGAGAGGAAATCTCGCATACCAAATTTCACACTATGCGACTAAAAATATAAATGCGTTGTTTCCTTAAAGAGACAGTACCGGTTTTTAAGCACATGTTCAACAAATCAATATTAATATCTGTAAATAGTACAAATTATGCAATTAAACAATAAACATGTAACAAAATATAATCTATGCAATATAATATCATATTTATTGATTAAATTCATTGATTTGTTCAAGCTAAAATGTGACCAAAATAATGAAAAACTAATAAAATCTAATTAGTCAAATTTTATATTTATATATTATACCTAGTTAGAAGGTCCCCTGTATAATTAACAGCATTAGTTGGGAGATAATTTCTTTCATTTTTAAGCAAAAGGGACATTATAAATGAAATATACCCATATGAATCGATATCGAATTGAAATTGGAATCGAATCGAAAGCTGGTGAATCGGAATCGAATCAAAATAGGAAATCTGTATCAATATCCAGCCCTAGTTGTGACCCTATTTGTTTAACCCTTGCAAAAATAAAAAGTGGTTTTACTTTAGTAATATTGTAGTCACCACGACTGTAATAACTATGGTTAATTTTCATAAGGTAATGTCACACTAATTAAATATATAACTATCAGGTGATATTATTAGTGCCTGACCGATATATCGGATATTAGCCTTTCACCGATATATCAGTATCGGCGTATATTTTACCGATATGCGCCGATATGAAAACTTTTTTTCAGAACATACAGAAAACAATGTTTTAGAATTGGTGTCATAGCGTAGTTTGTCCAGCAGAGTGCGCTCTGATGCCATTGTTTACAGAGCTGACTCTGAACTGACCTTTTCTTTACACAAACTTAAATTAGTCGTACCCTGCTCTGCAGACGAATAAAGTCGTCTGAATGACATTTTCTACACTTCAGAACTATTTGTCCAGTGCGGAGTCCACTTTCAGGAAACGAGCTTTTGAACATTTTAAAACTTTTAAAACTTTTAAATATTTTAAATCTAACCCTCTTTACCTCGGATCGCATTTGCTGAGCTTCTTCAGAAAATGTAAATTGCATTATGACGCTAAAATTAATTTTAGATAATAATCAAGTTCAGTTGTGGGACAAATATACGGGACATAATGCAGTTGTGATGGCGATGCTTTAGATTAGTTGATTGTTCAAAATAGTCTATTGAATATCAGGAATGTATCATATATGTAAACCCTGATTTTACACCGCATCAGTTTTTCTTTAATAGTTGTGCACACAGTATATACACATCGATGGATGTTCCTTATAATAAGACTGAAAGTTTCCCCACTACTTGGTGCAGGATGCCAGCTTGAACAGGGCCGTGACGATTCACTTTCGGGTCGGAACCGGTGGCAACCTGCGACATCAGGACCAATATTACAGTCCTATCAGAAGGGCAACTGCTCGCTTTTGATTGCATTTATTTGTGAATTAAAATGACAGTAAGCTGGTTAATTTCAATGAATTGTCTCAATACTTTCCCCATTTTACCAAAACTTCAGAGGAAAACAAATTAGAGACATCTGGGAGGCGAATTAGCGATAAACACACATTTCTGTACGGAAACGGCTTAAGGGCAGATTTATTTTGCGATAAACCAGAACTTATGCGACAAAGTGTTTTTTTAGGCATGACGTCATCACGCACACCATTTTTATCGATAAAAGGCCATTTGAATGGAAACAGGCAGAAGACGGCAAATTTCGCAAACATTTTTTTTACGCATTTTCACTTTGTCAACAACAAAATAGCGCTAAAAGTGGATAGAAACTAGGCTATTGTTGTCAGCTGAGTGGAAGCTAATGTTTTGTTCAGGATTCACAGTTTGGTACCCCCTTCAACTGAACAGTTCCAGTCGTTGCATTTATAAAATGTAATATTTAGAAGTCTGGTTTTCCACCGTTGAAAGTTAACTCTGAAGTTGTATAGCAGAATACAGTGTAACACCACTGCTTATCTGTTTATCTTGACTCAGCAGTATTAATATAGTCAGCCTTTGACTGATAGTAATCAGTAAGACTGATGTTTATTTAGCTATTTATTGTATTTTTTGTTCATTTCTAGAATTTTGTTGACAATGTATAATAATAATAATGTCAAGTATTCTTTGATTAAAAAATATTTAAGAAATCAGCCTTCTGAGTACTTTGCATAGTCATATCGGTGCAAAATCGGTGAAAAATCCACACAGAAAAGGTCTGTTTTCATTCCAGCTCAAAAATTAAATATATCGGCCACCATATCGGTAATCGGTGAATTTTCCCTCACTAAAATCGGTATCGGTCTCAAAAATCCCGTATCGGTCCGGCTCTAGATATTATTGAGTACTGCTTTAAATAGCTTCAATGTAGTTAGCTACTTTTTGTTAGTAGCTTGTAATATAGCTAACTACTTTTTTTTTTTTTTTAAGAGTAGCTTGACTGTAGTTTAATTACTTTAGGTTGAGTAGCTTGAAGCTTGGGAAGCTACAGTTTCAAAGTAGCTTCCCCAATACTGATCACTGTTGATAATTTGATGGGATTGTTGTAATCGGAATGTTTTCTGATTGTTTTTGAGGGGATTAATGCTGATTGTGATTGTATTATTACACTGTTTTGCAGCTCTCCCCTGCAGTGCACTGACATTTTTCCTGTTTCTTTTTCCGTTTATTTCACAGGTGGTTGGCGGCTTAGACATTCACAAAAAAATGGTGGTGGACGTGTAAAGAGACGGACGGGCCCTTCACCGGACACCCTGTTTTTCACTTCTCCATTTCTGAGAATCAGCTGCAGATGTTCCGCTAACAAGCTCTCTCTCTCTTTCTTTCTCTCTCTGTCGCTCTTTTTCTCTCTCTCAATGGAAGTATTTCTCTGAATGATGCCTCTGTTCACGCCTGTATTCCCTGAGCCTTGTGACGCCTGCCATCCTAAGTGTTATAGAGCATGAGAGTCTTCTGTCCAAATTCTTGTCGGAGAGACGACTTCTCTGTCGATTACCGAGCAATTCAGTTTGGTGGAGAAGGAAGAGAGGAGGGTGTGTGTGTGTGTGTGTGTGTGTGTGTGTGTGTGTGTGTGTGTGTGTGCGCGCGCACGTGCATTATTGTGTGCGTGTGTGTTCAAGTGTTTGTGTATGCATGCAAGTTCTTTTTTTTTTTTTAAATGCTTTAGGTCTACAGGGAATATGTGTATGTGAGCGAGATATATGACTTGAGACTTGATTTCAGTGCAAAACGCTTCAAGCATGAAGTGCCAATGTAAACATTTGTGGGATTTAAAATTAGCTGAATATTTAAATCGCTATCTGATGTTCACGTTATAGGGAGATTAAAAAGATACATCAACACAAGGTTATTAACAGGCTTATTGCTTTTTTCCCAACTATTTTGAGCAAAAAGAATTTTGGTTTGCTTCTGATCTGATTGCTTCTAAAAAAAAAAAAAATGCTGATTTGATTAAGATTTTCTACCAAGAATGTGTGTGTGTCTGTGTATGTAAAAGTGTGCTGTGTTAATATTGTCAGGGAGTTCATCTCGGTCTTGCTTTCTGATAAACAGTAGACTAGGAACAAACAAATTTATTTGAAGTTGTGCACATATATACATGTATGGTTTACTTTTAAGACTTTTATTGGGGGGTTTGAATATTGTAAAGCATTGTAAAGATCTTAGTAGCTCATATTTGTATTTTAGGGTTATAAGAACTGATTACATGTTTTGTGAGTTTGGGATTTTTTTAAGCTTAAATCGAGTCCTTTCGCAGCATGTCATCGAAAAGTTATCGTGACTAGACAAAACCAGATCTGACTGACCTTCAGGAATTTCCTCACATCAAGTTTCTCTCTTTTCCTGTGTCATTTCAATTTAAATGCAGAATGATGTGACTCAGTTGCTTAACAAAAGAGAGACCAAACTTAATGCTGTCAATACAGATTAATGAACTCGCGGCATTTGGCCGCGCCGCTATTTTTGCCGCGCAAAATTTTCCCGTGCAAACCGGCGTCTCGCGCCTGCTGTTGCAGGGTGATGGCTCTTAAATGTCTTTCCCAAAGACCCCTGAGGTCTTGTGGTGTGCTTGCATGAAACGGGAGGGTTTCGCTCTCTTTTTTGCTTTCTGTTGGGCATGTAGATCTGATTTTATGGGGGGGAAAGAACCGCGGTAAAGATAGTTTGCGGTTTGAAATTCAGACTTTGGCTATAAACCGTAAATAATCATAGACATGTAAATAATGTTGCATTTTATTCTTCATGATTTG
Organism: Myxocyprinus asiaticus; assembly: GCF_019703515.2. Lineage (NCBI taxonomy): Eukaryota > Metazoa > Chordata > Actinopteri > Cypriniformes > Catostomidae > Myxocyprinus > Myxocyprinus asiaticus. Next base: position 5,198,788 of record NC_059350.1, read on the forward strand.
TCAGTTCAGATGACATCATCCTCCGCTCTGCAGTCGGTCATTTACATTTTAAGACTCTTCATTTTCTAATGCAAATAGCTTCAAAAGTTGAACACCTAGAAGACTGAAATCACTCTCATCTTCACAGCAGTTTGTTTTCCTGTCAACTCTTTTTAAGTCCATGAGTCGGGACGGTGACAAAGTGCTAAAACTCTAAAAACTGACAATCTAGATGGGTCATAGTAGCCTCAAATTGACCTTCATGATTTGTGGATTTTTTCACAGATCTGTTATTGTCTCTTAACCCTTTTTTGAGTTCTGGAGTCAACAGTTTACCTGAAAAATCAATGTTATAAGCATTGAGAGGTCACATTCTTGAAACACATGATGCATGTGTATGTAAAAACACTAGTTTCATACAAAACTGGATTTTTGAAAACTTTCACAGATTGGTTGTACTCCGTTTGATGGTTTCATGCATATTGGCATTGTGAAACATTTATATTGGAAGCCATAAAACCAATACACTTGACCAACTAGACGGGTCACACTAGGCTTAAATAGACCATCCTGATTTGTGATTTTTTTTTTCACAGTACAGTTTTTGTCATTTAACCCTTTTTTGAATCTTTGAGTCAACAGTTTATCTGAAAAATCAGAGTTATAGGCTTAGTGTTATAATTGCTCTGTGTTTTAGTCTTTCCCATTCATTTCCTATGGTGGGTCAGAAATGACCTGGAACACCACAAGTGTTACTTTTTTTGTCACGCGGCCTAAACTCATTGAATACAGTCCAATGTTTTTTGTGTGTTCAGATGGTAAATGTAGGAAAAGTAACCAAGCCTTGGCCCACCGAGATGGATACCATTTTTATTAAAGAAACTAAATCAGAATGGGTCCCGAACGCCACACAAGGGTTAAACTAAATGACTAGCTAGTCGACGTATCATCCATATAAAAATTGTATTTGTCAACAACAAACCGAAGCCAACAAACTGAGTCAAATCAATCTGTGAAAGTTTTCACAAATCCAGTTTTGTGTGAAACTAGTTTTTCCATCATAATTATCATGTGATTCCAGAATGTGACCTCTCAAAGCCTATAACACAGATGTTTCAGGAAAACTGTTGACCCAAGAACTCAAAAAATGGGTCAAATGACACAAACTGATCTGTGAAAAAAATCACATCATGAAGGTCAATTTGAGTCTAGAGTGACCCGTCTACGTTGTAATTATTATTATTATTATTTTTATTTAGTTTTTTTATGTTTTTGTTTTTTTAGTTTTAGTCCTTTTATTACTTTTTTGGCTTACATCCTTAATTTTTCACAATGCCAATATGCATGAAGCCATTAAAAGGACTAAAATCAATCTGTAAAAGTTTTCACAAATCCAGTTTTGTATTTATCATGTTTCAAGAATGTGACCTCATAATGCTTATAACACCAATTTTTCAGGTAAAGTGTTGACTCAAGCACTCAAACAAGGATTAAGAGACAAAACTGTACTGTGAAATAATTCACAAATTAAGATTTAAGCCTAGTGTGACCCATCTAGATGGTCATTTTGTAGAAGTCTAAGAAGTTTATTGGTTTTATGGCTTATTATATTCATACTTCACAATGCCAATATGCATAAAGCCATCACAATGAGTCAAATAGATCTGTGAAAGATTTCACAAATCCAGTTTTGTCTGAAACAAATGTTTTCCCCTGATTATAAGCAGGGTGCTTTATAAAATGGCCTGCCAAGGCCTAAATAATAATTATTCTGATGAATTGTTGACTCAGAAACATAAACAATTAGTTAACTGATATTAAATGAACTGTGAAAAAATTCACTAATCATAAAGGCCATTTTGAGCTAACTATGAATTAAAATTAAAAGCCTTTTATTACTTTTTTGGCTTACGAACTTAATTTTTCACAATGCCAATGTGCATGAAGCCATTAAAAGGACTCAGGAAAGTTTTCACTAATACAAGTAAATTTGCATGAACCCAGACTGTGTGTTTGCTGGAAATGTGAAAGTGAAAAGTGAAGAGCACTTAATTGTCACCGTCCCGACTCATGGACTTAAAAAGAGTTGACAGGAAAACAAACTGCTGTGAAGATGAGAGTGATTTCAGTCTTCTAGGTGTTCAACTTTTGAAGCTATTTGCATTAGAAAATGAAGAGTCATAAAAATGTAAATGACCGACTGCAGAGCGGAGGATGATGTCATCTGAATTCACAAATCATAAGGAATAAAATGCAACATTATTTACATGTCTAAATCTAAGTCTGAATTTCAAACCACAAACTATCTTTACCGATGTGGGAAAAGATTCTCTTGTTTACATAAAAATCGTACTATTGAGATATTATAATCTGAATGACAGTTACATATATGGACGTTGCCAAACTTTTGGTAAATGTTTAAATATGGAAATGAGTTTTAAAGGAGTTTCTTCACTACATTTATCTATAGTAATAATAATTGTTGTTCTGAAAAGAAATGTGTGAGTTATTCTGGATTGGTTTCACTCCCAGCAAAACTTCATTTCCCCCCTCCTTTAACTGTTAAAAGGAGTGGGGGTTGTGTTTATTTTATTTTTTGTCTCTCTTTCCGTTCATGATTGGGTTGAATTGTTTTGTACAGAATATGTGTTTACAGTGCTCATTGCTTTCGGTTTTGTATTCCTTTAGCTGGGGGTCAGACAGCCATCTGTATAACTTTGGCATGGCCTCGGTGGGAGAGCGGGGTGGGGTTTTGACAAAGGAACATTTTCAATTGAATGAAAACGTTTCACTTTTAGGTCAAACATTTTGTTTCTTAATTTGTCTCCATGCTGCGTCATATGCCGTGGAAACGAATTGAAATGTCTTTTATGAAAATGAGAAATAAAATATTTGAGACTTGTAAAACTGTAGTCTGTGCGATTATTACATGTTCATGGTTCTTAAACCACAATTTTGGGAAAAGTAGGCAACATTTATAGGCTAATGTCCCCATCATATATCACATGTAAAACTCATAATACACAGATGAGACAAAACATTATGGACACCTTCCTAATATGCTGTTGGTCCTCCAGGGTGTATCCAAAACAGCGTCGACCGACTAAGGCATGGACTCTACAAGACCCCTCAAGGTGTCCTGTGGTATCTGGCACCAAGACATTAGCAGCAGATCCTTCAAGTCCTGTAAGCTGCAAGGTGGAGCCGCCGTGGATCAGACTTGTTGGTCCTGCACATCCCACAGGTGCTCAATCAGATTGAGATCTGGGGAATTTGGAGGCCAGGGCAACACCTTAAACTCTTCATCATGTTCTTCGAACCATTCCCAAACAATGTGTGCAGTGTGTCAGGGTGTTTTTCCTGAACTGTCTGTGAGTAGTGATGATGTTTTCAACTGTTTTCATGCTGTGATTCTTAATGGATCAATTCTGCAGTGGAAGACCATAATTATTATATGAGACATGTACAGTAGTGAGATGTTTTATCAAGTTTGAAATTAATTGTATTATGATTTTCCTCTGTCCTGCATTTTTCCTGCCTGCAATTCACTTTCTTTTGAGTGTCTTTGCAGAATGTGCATGTCTTCCCTTAAGGGGAAAAGGTGATTTGGAAAAAATGTGGACATTAATACAGTGTCAATTAAATGTATTTGTACAGTGCTTTTAATAATACATACTGTTTTATAGTTGCTTTACAGAGAACATTGTACTTTTGTGTACAATGTTCATAAAGTATGTTCAAATAAATGTTTATTTGAATTGCATGTAGTTCTTTTTGTTACGGTACAGTTTATTGTGTGGCTGCTAATAATACATCGTTATTTCCTGCACAAGAACAATAAATTCAATCTATCAACAGGATCAGTTGTTTAGTTGACACTAAAACATTTCATGTAGGTTATAGCATTGATACGGAGGTTATGTATGTAAACTAACAATTATAAAGCTAGATTGAGCTTAAAACACAGTCATCTCCCATGAAATAATTTTATTTTATCGGTAAAACAGCAGCGTGACAGTATCATCGCCAGAGTCCTGTAATACACGTGCATCCTGCTGTCTGGACCTCCCCTGTATCTGCAGTAAGTACATAATCTCAGTATAACAAACTCTTAAGGTTCTGACTAGACTCAATATGTGCTTAAAATAAACATAATTATCTAAAGTTCTCAAAACATTTCCAACTTTACAGCTGTGAAGGCGCTAATACGCTACATAGCTTTTCAGGTTAGTCAGCTCAGGTTCTTCCATCGATGGATAAAGACTCAACAAAGTAACTAAAATGCTTCTATTTGCGATATTTGGCCGTTATCCCGAAACTTATAATCATTAACACATAGGTGAGGAAGAACAATATCGCCTTGCTATAATTCTGTGAACATTTGTTCTCATGTTTCTGTCATTTTTAATGCTGTTTTAGTGCATAACATCCTCCCACATCGCCCGCAAAGTGTCATGGGACTCAGGAATATTGTGGATATTTTTAGTGGCAATTTGGAGCCCCTTTTTGGAGCTATGCTTGCAGTTATACCCTTCTCCATTATCCTGCTGAAAGAGGCCACTGCCACCAGGGAATACCATTGCCATGAAGGGGTGTAACTGGTCTGCAACGATGTTTAGGGAGGTGGCACATGTCCACATGAATGGCCGGACCCAGGGTTTCCCAGCAGAACATTGCCCAGAGCATCACACTCCTTCCATGGCTTGTCATCTTCCCACAGTGCATCCTGGTGCCATCACTTCCCCAGTTAAACGGCGCGCGCGTAAATGGCCGTCCACGTGATGTAAAAGAAAACGGTACTCATCAGACCCAGTGACCTTCTTCCACTGTTCTAAGGTCCAGTTCCGACGCTTGTCCTACAGCCCCATATGCAGCAGGGCGTGATGCACTGTGTGTTGTGACACATTCGTCCTGTAACCAATTTTCTGTGACTTGTGCCACAGTAGACCTTCAGTCTGTTCAGACCAGACGGGATAGCCTTCGTTGCCCTCGCACATCGATGAGCCTTGGGTGCCCAACACCCTGTCGCCGGTTTGTGGTTTGTCCCTCCTCGGACCACTGTTGGTAGGTACTCACCACTGCTGACCGGGAGCACCGGACAAGCCTTGCCGTTTCAGAGAAGCTCTGACCCAATGTCTGGCCATAACAATTTTGCCCTTGTCAAAGTCACTCAGGTCTTTACTCCTGCCCATTTCTCCTGCATTCAACACGTTGACTACGAGAACTGATTGTTCGCTTACCATCTAATCTACCCGGACCTTGACATGTGACTTTGTTAGATGATCAACATTCATTATGTCACCTGTGATTGGTCAATGTTTTGGCTCATCAGTGTAAACTCACAATGTTTCGAGATGGAAATCATATTCTTTTATCACAATTTCTTAAGTGAATATATTAAATTATTTTACTAGTGGATGTTGCTGCAGTATGCACATGTAACTTCAAAAATGAAAAACTATCTCAATTCTCTGATCGAAATCTTTCCAACAAAACATGTTATCTTGGAAATAATTCATGTATAATTTAGATATAACAACAGAGTGATTGTTAAGACATACATTTACAAACTTGATCAAAGTTCTATGAAGGTGAATTGTGCAGTGAGATTAATTTATGCTGTTTGGAACAGATACTATATGTGTGTGAAGCAAAGTAAAGGCAGATGCAAATGACACATTCAGTGAGACGTAAAAGATACATTAGTATTCATTCAAATGGTAATGAATGCAAATTTTTCCAATGCCTTCCTTATCATTTTACATCCTGTTAGTCTTTTGTAATATCCCTATCTATCCCTTATATCCATAACTACATAAAGACATTGTCCTAAAGGAAGTGACAATTTTTGGTGGGAAACCCACAGCACGAACAGCAAGTATTAGCAATGGACTTTATGAATTCTGTGATGTTTTCTGGTATTACTTTTTTTCATCACTCTTAAAGGTGCTGTAAGTTATTTTTACATGAAAATTTTTTATTTTTACATTGTTTTTTAACTACTCCCTGAAAGATATTAATGAAATAAGTGTCGTGAGATATCTCATCGGTCTCTTTGACAGCTCTAGATTCTGTAAACAGCAAACAAAAGTGTATGCGGGCCGCAGACAATTACGCTTTCTGCCTATCAATCATTTTGCACGTTCTCATAGTATTGTAGTTGCAGCGAAATATTGAGGCATAATGCCATTTTTATGCCATGTTCCTCATAACAGTTGTCAGTTGAGGGCGCTATTTTGCTGCTGTTTATGCTTGTGTTGGTGTCAAAAAAGCTCATTAGGTTTCTTTGGAGTGTGGGGTTTTGGAAAGAGGGGGCATGGCTAATCCAACAGTTTGTCGAAATTCTAGAATGGCTAAAATCGCTTACAGCACCTTTAAATTCTATACTGTTTGATACAATTTCAGAAAATGATACAATCAGCATTCCAAATTTTGCTTTTTGGACACTTCACATACGTTAACTCTCAATTCCTCATTGAGAAATGGTTAGCTTTAGCTCTTTGTTTCCATCCTGTTCATTTTCTTCCCTTGTGTAAAATAACATGATTCTGAACATGTTTCTGAAAGTCTATTACACAATTTTATGGAAATAACTATTTAATTTACAACATAATTTATTTATTTTTATTTATTTATTTTAAGTTACAAAGTTCAAAATTTATTGCAGCAGGAATGACCCTGAATGTCCAACATCTGTAATATTAGATTTTTGCCACTAGATATCAGTAATACACAACAGACTGACGAATTCAAGGGTATGTTGAAGAAAAATATGGAGGACCAAGTCTGCCAATATTAAAAATAAATTTATATATTTGCAAATAAAAAAATTTAAAAAATGACAGAGAAAAATAAAGACGTTTGTTTTCAGATGTGACACAGATGAGTATTTATACTTTTAAATTATTAATTTCCAAATGTATTTATTTCCTCATTTATTTATTATTTAAAGGGGTCATGAAATGCTCTTTTTTTATATAGTTTTATTATCTTCCCTGAGGTCCACTGATAATGTTTGTAAAGTTTTTTTTTCTTTCTTGCATTAAAACAGTCATAATTTAGTAATACAGTATATGAACATTTTGCACCCTGTCTCTGACACCCCTCTGTCTAAAACACTCGGTTTTGGCCTGGGCGCCTCCTTAAAACTTCAATGTAAATGCCAACTGTTATGATTGGCTAACAACATGCAGCCCCTCGAATACAGTCATTTTTTAAACTTAATCAAAACAAAATTTCAGGGTTTACACATTACACACATCCAACACATTGCATCCAAATATATTAAACTGTTCGTCTCAAGCACAACTGTTAACACTCACATCCTGTCTTCACCAGACACGAGAATTGAATCAATAGCAATAAAACACATTATAATCAATGATGCTGTCTACCATGAAAGCATCCGAGGCGGCGCGTTGCGCAGATGGTAAACAGATGTCCCGTTCAATTTTGCGCTGTACGCGCTGGCGCAACTTCTGTCAACAACACAAATAAACGGTTTAGAAAGTTTATGTCAATGCGCCTGGTGTAGAGCGCCTCAAGCCATTGCGTCGTATCAACGAATGTGCCCAGTGTAAACAGGGTGTCAGCACCATAAACTATCAAACAGTGATAACATATGAAATATTCATGAATGAAATATTTACTCACGGTTTTTGTGATCGGGTCCAAGTGTTTTTATCTGCCCAATCCTTCAAAAACAGTTCCTTTGCAAAGCTTGAATCATATTATGACTGGTAAGATATGAGCTGAACAAACAATCCATGCTTAAATATGCTGAAGACACATCCATTTTCCAATATCATTCCATCATTTTTTTATACACCAACAACTAAAAATAGCGCAGATTGGCGAAAGAACGCGTCCATGATGAACAAGAGGCAGCAGCTGAATGAAAGAGAATTGCTTTTCCCTTTCAGAGAACTTGACACTGCGTCTTTTAAAAGCGACACAAGATATATATCAAGCGGTCAAAGATATCTGTCTAGTGCATGAATATATTAAATAATCCAAAGTAGTCCTGATGGGTCCCCTTTAGTGTTATGTTTGGAACAGTTAGTTACACAAGGCCTGCTCTCTTGACTAGATATGCACGCCAGTGGGCGGGGCCAAGGGTGCGATGACGTAAGTTGTGAGCAATGTTTCGTGACATCATGAACAGACAGATTTCTAAACGAGACGTTTCAGCAGGGTGGCAACTATAAATGCTCTTTTTAAGCTGGGGAGGAAGTTTTGAGTTCTAAAATTTACAGTATGTTTTTATAGTACAGTTACCTCTTATATGTCTAAATATCAAGGAAAATTTGATTCTCCATTTCATGACCCCTTTAAAAGATGTTACTAAGGGAAAATTTAGGTGATCTGTGCCGTTTGTGGCACCAAACAGTTTTACAAGGCAAAATTATTGGCTGTTTTCAAACACTCTCCTGTCTTCCATTGTTTGTTCAGACAGGTAACCAAAAACATACGCCATTGGTTGAGCCAATGTTGTGTCGGACCACTCAAACAAACAGATTGCAATTACATTTACTGTCTAGAGGGCAGAAATGACACCTCACCTCTAAAAATAGGCTTATGAACAAATGTGGTCCAAATGAATATGCTAAAAGTGTTTGCTATCTCTGAGATGAATTAATAGCTTTCTGCTGTCTTTTAAAAGAAGGGCAATCTCAGTCTGTTGTTTTACGACACATTCGGGAGATTTGGTGGGGGGAAATTAATAAAACTATCTGTCTATTTTAAGTCAAATTAAATAATCACAGTATGACACAATAACGTTCAAATACACAACTACAGGAACACTTACCCAGGTCATTTATCATGATTTCCAGAATTTTGCTAATTGTACTTGTATGCAGCCAGGAACTGTCAGAGGAAATGAAAACAATAGTTTTTTTTTTTCCTGAGCCCCCTCCCTTCGCCTCCAAGTTGAAATCTCAATAGTACCTCAGATGTTACAAGGACATTTTTAAAACCAATCTCAGGGCAAAAGATTTTGACCTGTATCTGATTTTCTGTACACTCCATATATTCAATAACCTTAAAAAGCAGCAATTTTGTAATTCACAGAACTAAATGAGCACCTAGTCCAAACTGAAAGACCCCATGACATTACCTGACAAGTGCAGTTTTTTTTTCTGTGTTGACATATTTCCTATTAAAACAGGAAAATGGGCCAGCAAATATTGAAGGGATTATCCTTAAAAAAAACAAAAAGAAAAGCCAATAGCCTTTAGTTTACATCACATCTGTAAACCATGGTTTGCTACTTGCTAATGCTAGTTGGTTGCAGTGACACTCTCATTCTAGAAAGCACTTTATTGAACAAAAATGTGGATACGCCCATTAATGCAAGATGAGTCAAAAATATTTTTGGTTCGTTTTCTCGGAAGAGAAAGACTATATTTTAACTTCGTATCTGCTAAAAGTTAAAGTTGTCATCCTTTAGGAGTACACTTGCATATAGATGACTGATCTCACAGTGAAATCGGAAACAGTAGGCTAACTTTTCTTTACCTAAATTCGGTCTGTACTTACCAAAATTCAAAATACTGCCCCCACTGGTCAAAGCGGTAAGTGTTGTTGGGCATTTTGGCATGCGTGAGCTCCATATTCCCAAGTAAGTATAGCACCAGGCCGGAGATCTCCACATGGGGGTGGAATCTCCAAAAGAGGGCAGAGTTACTCCAGAAGAGGACGGGGTTACTCCAAAAGGAGGCTGCGCCAACTCCAAAAGGGGGTGTCACTTCCACACACGGTTAGCGTTAGGGAAGGGTTAGGTTAGGGGCTCACTATCAGAGTTCGGAAGGGCATACTACCCATACTACTCTTACTACTTCTGTGACAGAAATAATATGAGTAATATGGTAGTATGCCATTTCGAACTCTTTGGAGGGGTGCCAAAAGTGAGTTGCAATGCAAGTTGTTTTCAGCTGTACAGGCTGTACAAACGGTGCCCCCCAAACCAAACACCAAACCTAAACCTAACCATCAGTGGAGAAAAATTGGGAAAATGCAACCTCTGAATCATGCTTGTCACTAATAATGCAAATGTGATTATTTTCTTGTTTCAACACAGGATCCGAACCCGGGTCTCCCACGCAACATGCTTCCGGTCATGCCACAAGGGAAGGAAAACACACCAAATGCAAAAATGCAATGAGCCAATGCAAAAATGTCTGATAAGAGATGCTGCTTGTCAGTGAGTTGGTATAATACTGCCGATCCTGGAGAGCTGGAACTCTTGGAAACATCATGCCGACTTCCTGTGTGATCATGTTGATGAAAAAGCCACAAAACTCCAATTTTATTAATTGAGTCTTGAAAGTAAAAACACATTTTGTATTGCTACCTCAGAAAAAATCCACAAATGAATTTACAGAACACTTGTAATCACAACTGGTTGGTCAAAATGATGATTTAAACCAAGGGTAAACCTATAACGCTTAAGACATTTTCCAATACGTAATTTTTGTTCTTCCAGAAACTGAATTGTGTACAGGATCTTTCAACAGGAGGGATTCAAGACCAGCCAGTCAGCATCAGGTTAAGCACAACAAATTAGAACATCTATCAATTACAGCTCGCCAACACACACTCAGTTATTTCCCACACACATGCATTCACCAGAGGACACTGATTTGCTTCCAGAATCTGTGCCCTGGTAGGACATTAGACTTGGCCTCAATGGTTTGCTTTTCTGAGGCTCAGCATCTGGGACAGTGAGCGATATTTTGTATCAGTGTCCGTACTGACTGGGAAGGAGAATAATTGATGAAAGTGAGAGAATCGGAGTAAAGCAGAGAGGGTTCACTTGGAGTTCAGGTGTATTCTCAGGTGACTTTATTTCTGCACACAGGCTGCTGATAAGCATTTTTATCGAGCAGACAAAGGACAGTAAGGATACTGTTGCTTTAGGTTAAAGCTGGTCTCCGTCTCCATGTGCTGGCAGCAGAACTCCAGATGGGTTCTAAATGGAGCAACAAAATCCCTATATTTTTTGACAAATTCATTTTTAGCGACTTTTCCAGTTGTTTGTCATTACTGGAGATAGATTTAAAAAAATTAAATAATTCAAATTCAGACTGATTCGCTTATGAATTATTTATTTTGTTTGAATGATTCATTGAAAAGTATTGATTTGTGATTTGCTCACAAATCAGGTTGCGAGCAAATATTACTCTACCCAAGAGCAAAATCTTGCTGATGAAGTGTTATAACACAAATCATAACTGGAAAAGTGCCGATAGCTAGTTGACACATAGCATAGTCACAAGATTCATTTATATGACATACACTCACTGAACACTTTATTAGAAACACTATGGTCCTAATAAAGTGCCCAACATGGTCTTCTGCTGTTGTAACATCCGCCTCAAGGTTTGACATGTTCATTCTGAGATGCTAATCTGCTCACTACAATTGTACAGAGTGGTTATCTGAGTTACTATAGCCTTTCTGTCAGTTCGAACCAGTCTGGCCATTCTCCATTGAACTCTCTCCTCAACAAGGTGTTTCTGTCCGCAGAACTGCCACTCACTGGATATTTTTTGTTTTTGGCACCATTCTGAGTAAAGTCTAGAGACTGTTGTGTGTGAAAATCCCAGGAGATCAGCATTTACAGAAATACTCAAACCAGCCCGTCTGGCACCAACAATCATGCCACGGTCTAAATCACTGAGACCACATTTTTTTCACCCATTCTGATGGTTGATGTGAACATCAACTGAAGCTCCTGACCCGTATCTGCATGATTTTATGCATTGCATTGCTGCCACAGGATTGGCTGAGATAATCGCATGGATGATTGTTGGTGCCAGATGGGCTGGTTTGAGTATTTCTGATTTTCACACACAGCAGTCTCTAGAGTTTGTGCCAAAAACTCAGAATGGTGCCAAAAACAAAAAACATCCAGTGAGCGGCAGTTCATTACCTTAATGCGAAAAATATGGTCATTATGATATTCTCATTACTGCAATGTGAAAGAAGTTATATATAAATGTTAGTATTTATATATCATAGTACTTATTTTTTACATTTTTGCTGATTTTAATAATAATAATAAAAATCACTGTAGGCTACAACAGCATCTTTTCTTTTTTTTTCTTTTTTTTTTTTTTTTACTCTAATACAGGCAATAAGAATTATCACTGAAAACATTTGGAATAGTAAAAGTAAATGTCCAGATGCCTTATGGTAAAGAGAATTGGGCGGTAAAATGTGCTTATGTGTCCTGGAATTAAAAAATGTCAATGCACAAAATCTTAATGGTCCTAAATTTGGCTTTATTTTCTTTATGCAAAGTATGAATAATTGTTTTCTTAATTTGGGGTTAAATATGACCTTGACATTTTCTTGACAGGTTTCATGAGAATTACCCCTGTATGCAGGAAAAGTGTCTGATAATATGTTCAGTATTAAAGAGAACTGAATTAGAAAAAAAATAATGAAAAGAGACAGATAGAATGTGAATACTGTCATTTTAAAGCCCATGTTACACTGCTCTAACAAACACAAACAGGCATTTTCTTCCTTAGAACAGCTGCAGATTTTCAGATTGGTGTGATTGGAGTATTTTCTCAGCTTTAACAGCAGCCTAATGTGTATATTTGTTATGGATCTAGTGGTTAATGAAGCATAGATGTAGACCTTTGCCTTTAGCCATGTAATCCTCAGGTCAGACCCATATCAAAACACACACTAATCTGTGCATGTACTACATGCAGAATCCTCCATTCATGCTGTCCTCATCAGAGTTCACACAACACATGGTCCAGGTAAGTGCCTGGACGCTCGGCTGATCAGGTTAAACCCTATCCCCGGGCCGTGGGGGGTTTTCATAGTTCTGCGTGCTAGCTACAATTTCACACCGGCAGCCTGATAACAAGACTCGACTTTCAGAAGCACTCAGGTGTGCCGCAGGTGTCCGGGTACAGCGGCGTCAGAGAGCTAATGAGAGGGAAACAGCAAGGTTGAGAAGACTTAAACACTATTACACCTGTTTAAATGAGTTTAAACTCATTACATTTACATTTATTCATTTTGGCAGACTCTTTTATCGGAATCGACTTAGAGTTCATAAAAATCAACAAACAAAATATTTTTTTACATTTTTATAAATCAATATGAATGAAAAAAGCCAACAAGAGGGATTTATTTAAAGGAATATTCTGGGTTCAGCACAAGTTATGCTCAGTCGACAGCATTTGTAGCACAATGTTGATTGCCACAAAAAATAATTACAATTTGTCCCTCCATTTCTTTAGTGAGGCACTTACAATGGAAGTGAATGGGGCCAATTTTTGGAGGGTTTAAAGGCAGAAATGTGAAGCTTATAATTTTATAAAAGTACTAACATTCATTGTTCTGTTGAAACTTGTCTATTATAAGTGCTGTAAAGTTGTTTATATCATCGCTTTTTTATGGTCATTTTAAGGTGGACAATGTTACGTCATCATGTCAATGAAATTCAAAAATTGGAAACAGAACAGCTTTACACAGAAATGGTTGGTAAAATCAAGAAAACATGCACACTGTTTATGTCTTGTGGCTTTATTTTTGAAACAGTGAGTAGTTTAATGCTTACCGACTGGCCCCATTGACTTCCATTGTACAGTAAGTGTCTTAACATAAATGCAAGTTTTTGCATTTGTTTTTTTTTTTTAAGAAAAGGAGACGAGTCTAAATTAATTTGTGTGGTAATCAACATTATGCCACAAATGCTGTCGTTTGAAATTGTATTGAACCCGGAATATTCCTTTAAGTACATGACATTGGTCAATAAAGCCTATTTGAAATAGCAAAGAAATAGATTATATGGAGTGGCAATGTTGTCATATAAATGTTTTACTCTTGATGTGGGTCATATACAACACTTGAGACTAGTTTTTTTAAGGATTAGTTAAATGAAAAGTTGTAGAATACAACATATTTTGAAAGCTGTTTAATAAAGCCTTAATTACAGTGAGATTTCCAACTCATAAATACTAACCATCACCCATGCTTATAAGTCACTTTAATACCCTGGGCTACTTGTTTTAGTAATCAAAAAGGAAGAAAACACAAATAAAACCAACAAACGAAATATTAATTTTTTTTCCTTTACATCATGTTGAATGAAAAAGGAAATTTAAGGAAAATATTGTGGAAGAAGAATCCTGATTTTCTAGTAATGACCTATTGAGAAGGTCAATGCACAATGTGTATCAAAAGTCTCAAAGCAAACTTCCAAAGAAAACAAGTGATGATCTAGGATCTGTTTGGCACTATGCAAACAGTTATGCAGTAATGGTCAGACACCTGATCTCAGATCAGCATTTCTTTATCCGAGCAGTTAGATACACTGGCCCTAAACCCAGGGGTGTAGATTCCAGGGGGGATGGGGGGGAGGTAACCCCCCAAAAATAAAAAGCAGCAAGTTCAACCCCCAAAAATCTACGCCCTTGCCTAAATCAACAAAAATCATTGTTTCAGAAACATTTCGGGTAACACATTATATTGCTCCCATTATAAGCAACGAAGATTCGTTTGCACACTTTCGTTAGCTTCTCTTGCAGAATACACACGGTGTAACTCCTCATGTGAAGAACTCAGTTGGACTGCTTTGTTGTGCATCTCCATGGTAACACAAAAAAAGGATTTCTGAGGTTCTGATTGGCCATCAACCTGAGTCTCCGCCTCTCCACAGCCAGCTGTTTAGACAATAGACAATACGGATGCTATCAAATCAAATTATTCTTGTAAAAATGTATACTTGGGATTGGATACATTTTGGAAACATTGATGCAAATAATTTTAAACACTTCAAAAGCTCATGCAGCAGACCTGGGGCTGGGTGATATATTGAATATTCTTGGTATAATCGTAATGATTTTTCTGCTATATAAAGTCTGGCAACATCCTGAATATCACATTGATTTTAATGCGCTTTATATAGACATTAAGTTAGAGTTACAGTTGATCAACTCATCAATGTTTTGCATTACTAATTATTGGTGCATATAAAGAAAATACTTATTTATCATTCTTAATGTTTATTTAAAGGGGTCATGTTATGAGGGATCAAATTTTCCATGATATTTTGACATATAAGTGGTCATTGTACTATAAAAACTTACTGTAAATTTTAGAACTCAAAACTCAATCCCCAGTGCAATAAAAGCATTTATTGAAACCAAGTTCTCTACTTCCATGTCCTAAGTCATTTGAGGACCAAGTAGTTTCTACAATGAAAAAACATTAACGCCTACTGTACATCATCTCATCTTTGGCCCCGCCCACTGGTGCTTCAGTTCGTAAATAGAGAGAGAGAGCAGGAAAGACAGGCCTTGTGTGGCCTAAATAGAGCTGCACTCTTTTTTTTTTCTTAAAACATATTTTAATTACTTTTTATATTAATGAGTTGAGCAGACTATGCTATATGCTATTTAATACATAATGGACACATGTAATTAACAAGAGTAAAATAAAGCATTATATATATATATATATATATATATATATATATATATATATATATAGCAAAATTCTTGTACAAATGTGGTATACAACTATTACAATAATCATATAAAGGCCAATATGTTTTTTGTATGTTTGTTTTAAAAGATCCACACTTTTACATATAGGCCATATACTGCTGCAGAATGCACCACTCTAAAAAATGACAATGTACAATTAAAATTTACATTTTGAGTAATGTCAAATTTTTTGGACATAGACGATGATCTGTTCAAAGATTGTCATGACACAACTCCGTTATTGCATGATTTCTCTTTTTACATTATTACAGTTCACGGTGAGCATATATCTTTGTTGAGTTTGTTTGTCACCGGACACTCGGCTGATTCGAGCTATGGCAGTGACGAACAGGTGTGGAAGAGAGACTGCATGTGCATGTTTAAAGTGACTGAGAGCGCACACAAACTGTTATCAACACGTGCATGCAGACTGACGGCGCACTCATGTTATATAATGTGGCTTATAATCATTTATATTCACAGATTTGTAGTTCAATTCATTATTTTTATCCGTTTGCTGTTTCTTTTCCTCAATAGGGGTTCAGCAGTTTATCAATTCTGAGAATTACTGTAAATGTTCTAGAAAATTGACACCACAAAATTCATACATATTAAATTGTTTTATGTGATGACAACATCACGCGGGCCACAAAAAGATGTTGGGCCGCATGTTGAGTACCATGGAACTAGATAGACGTCTTTGACCTCTCTCATGTATCTTGCGCCGCTTTTCAAAGACGCGGTGTCAAGTTACAACTCTGAATAGAAGACCCTATTCTGTTTCATTCTGCTGCTGCGTCTTTCTTTTTTTTAGCACAATCGCATCATGGACATGTTCTTTTGCTCATCTGCGCCATTTTTAATTGTCAGTGTATGTAAGCAAGTGTAACAGGAGCCAGCTGATAGATATCTGTACAATGTGTATAAACCTCACTTTCCTGACCTCAAGAGGTGCACTAGCGACTGATATTAGAGGCTGTAGCCTTTAGCCTCCTTGTTAGCGCACCCGCCTCCCATGCCAGAGATGGCGGTTCGAGTCCCATACGGAGCGGGTAGAACAGGAGCATCAGACATGCACTAGATGGATGTCTTTGAATGTTTTGATGCATCTCCAGCGATGTGATACTGTACTGAACCCACGGGGTTCTCCGTGCGCCAAGCGGACAGAGCGAAAGACCTCTCAGGTCTGTCAAGTCTTTCTGCTCTCCTGATCTGGAATTTCTCATGCTTCTGTGTTGACCATTCTGGCTACCGAGGGAATTCACAGCGGTCATTATCACTGCTGTGTACATCCCACCACAAGCTGACACAGACCGGGCACTCAAGGAACTGTACGGGATTATAAGCAAGCAGGAAACCGCGCACCCTGAGGCCACGTTCATTGTGACCGGGGACTTTAAGAAAGCCAGTTTCAAATCAGTCGCACCAAAATACCACCAACATATTAGTTTTAACACACGAGGGGACAGGGTTTTGGATCATTGCTACTCTCCCTTCCAGGACAGTTACAAATCCCTCCCCCGCCCACCATTTGGCAAATCGGACCACTCTTCCATTCTGCTTCTGCCCGCTTACAGGCAGAAACTGAAACAGGAAGCACCCACCCTCAGAACAATCCAGTGCTGGTCGGACCAATCAGACTCTACGCTACAAGACTGTTTTGATCACGCGGACTGGGAGATGTTCCGCTCCGCCTCTGATGACAACATTGAGCTTTACGCTGATAGCGTAACGTGTTTCATCAGAAAGTGAGTAGAGGACGTCGTTCCGACCAGAACAATACGGATCTATCCGAACCAGAACCTTGGATTAATAGCAATGTTCATGCAGCACTTGATGCGCGGACCTCCGCTTTTAATTCCGGGAACGCGGAGGAGCATAAACTGTGCAGCTGGATCCTGGACTTCCTGTCAAGCAGACGCCAGGTGGTTAGAATAGGCAGCAACATCTCCTCATCACTGACCCTCAACACTGGAGCCCCGCAGGTCTGTGTTCTCAGCACACTCCGGTATTCCCTGTACACACATGACTGTGTGGCAACACACAGCTCCAATGCCATCATTAAGTTTGCTGATGATACGACGGTGGTAGGTCTGACCACTGACAATGATGAAACAGCCTACAGAGAGGAGGTGCACACTCTGACATGCTGGTGTCAGGAGCACAATCTCTCCCTCAGTGTCAGTAAGACAAAGGAGCTTGTGGTGGACTTCAGGAGAAGAGAAAGAGAACACAGTCCCATCATCATCAATGGAGCACCAGTGGAGAGTGTCAGCAGCTTCAAGTCCCTGGGTGTCCACATCACTGAGGAACTAACATGGTCCATCCACACTGAAGCCATTGTGAAGAAGGCTCATCAGCGCCTCTTCTTCCTGAGACGGCTGAGGAAGTTTGGAATGAACCGCCACATCCTCACATGGTTCTACACCTGCACTGTAGAGAGCATCCTGACTGGCTGCATCTCCACCTGGTACGGCAATAGCACCACCCACAACCGCAAAGCACTGCAAAGTGTGGTGCGAACTGCCAGACACATCATCGGAGGTGAGCTTCCCTCCCTCCAGGACATATATACCAGGCGGTGTGTGAAAAAAACTCGGAGGATCATCAGAGACTCCAGCCACCCGAGCCATGGGCTGTTCTCACTGCTACCATCAGGCAGGCGGTATCGCAGCATCAGGACCCGCACCAGCCGACTTCATGACAGCTTCTTCCCCCAAGCAATCAGACTTTTGATCTCCCACGATCAAAATACATCAGCACTGCACTTTATTACTCTTACTCTTATATCTCACATCGGACTGTCATAAATTATATTGTTATTATATTATATTCTCTCTTAACAACTTACTATCAACCGACAGCCTGAATGTCAATACAGTACAATACAACCTACTGTACATTCTATATATACTATATATACTTTTTTTTTAATTGTATAATGTGTATTCTATATTGTGTGTATTGTATACTGTACATTGTATGTTGTTATTTGTATATTGTGTTGTGTGTAATTATGTGTATATTAGATTTTAAATTGTGTTGTAAATCTGATGTTTATTGTAAATTGTCTCATCACTGTCACGACTACTATGTTGCTCGGAACTGCACCCAAGAATTTCACACACTATTACACTTGTGTATATGGTTGTGTGACAATAAAAGTGATTTGATTTTGATTTTGATTTTGATTTTGATTTATGTGTGTGCATCTATTCACCGTGCTTTGGACTATGTATGTGTGTTTTGTTCGGCTCACATCAACGTATAATATGATTTAAGTTTTGCAAAGGAACTGTTATAAAAGAATGGGGCAGGTAAAAACAATTGGACCAGTAAGTAAACTGCTTTATAAATGGATCTATAAATGGATGTCTTTGACCATTTTGATGCGTTTCCAGGGATGTGGTACTGTATGTGTGTGTGCATCTATTCACCGTGCTTTGGACTATGTATGTGTGTTTTTTTCAGCTTATATCAGTGGATTGCTTGTGAACCATTAACAATACGATTCAAGCTTTGCAAAGGAACTGTTATTGAAGGATGGGGCGGTTCAAAACACTTGGAACCGATTGCAAAACTGCGAGTAAAAAGTTTCATTCATGAATATCTCAAATGTCATGACTGAGTTTATGGTGCTGAGTAATAACAGTTGTGTAAACCCTAAATTTTGTTTTATAATATTGTGGAGCTTGTTCATTCTCTTCCGATTGAGTTTTAAAAATGGCTGTATTTGAGTGGCTGCACGATGTTAGCCAATCATAACAGTGGGCATTTTCGTTGAAGTTTTAAGGAGGCGCTTATGCCAAAATTGAGCGTTTCAGACAGAGGGCAAGAGACAGGGTGGAAAATTATCATATATTACAAACTTATTGGTTCAGAAAAACTTTACAAGCATTATCAGTCGACCTCAGGAAAGATAATAAAATGATAAAAAAAAATTGCATTTCATGACCCCTTTAATGAAAAACAGTGTGGAAATCATGCCTCTTTTGATGTTACAGTATTTTACTTCTTGCGTTTCACATTTTAAAAATATTTGGCAACAATGGATGTTTGGTCAAAATGACTGTTACTCTGATTGCACAAATACCTAAATATCAAGTTTAACAAACTTTCACAGTACAATGAAAAACCCAGAGTGAGTAACATTTTACTGTATTGTACCTTTGGTGACCACCGGTGCAGACCTGAATGAGGCACTGTACAGCTTTTGGAACTGAAGACTGTCTGGTATCCTCACATATGATTGGAGGGTGGCCAGCACATCTCTCTTGTGAACCTGCTGTGTGGATGCAGCAGGACAAGATCCCTTTCCCACCATTGAAGAGCTTTTCCACCTGTCTAAATTTATATGGTCCATTACTTGAGGGGCCAGATGGTCTCGTTGTGTCATTTGACCCATTAGAGTTGAGACCTGTAAGTCCAGAATTCACTGCATGAGCTTTCGGCTTGTAGAGAGATGCTGATGTGTTTGCACTGGACATGGAAACATTAGTAGCAAGTCTTCTGGGTGGGTTAGATTGAGCAAACAGAGTCTGCTGACTGGCCATTTCAGAGTTGATGTATGTAATGTTCTGTAGTGCTTTAGGATGTGTTTTGTTAGTCTGTTGGTGCTTTGTGGCTGGGTTTTCAACATGGCGAGTAGGGTTGCCAGATACCTTATGATTATCACATACCTCACAAAAAAGGTCATTATCCTCAACGCTGTCATCCCAGATGTCAAGAGATGCAAAAAAGGAGTCCAGATCTTTGTCTAAAATGTCACCAAAGCCATCCTCTATGTTTTGTTTAACACATCCAGTGTTTGTGCTGACAGGCTTTGAATGGGAAGTTTTTAATATATTTAATGAATTCTGAACAATCTGAAGCTGTTGTGCTCCACGTTTGTGATGATATTGTTGGTTCTGGTTAGTTTTACTGTGGCATGGAGGAACAGCCAAACCTTTTCTCATTGGAAAAGCCTGACTTACATAATTATCTTCCATGTGATTTCCAATTCTAGGCAAACCTCCATAGGGCTTTGCTTATATCTGAGAAACTTCACTACATTAAACATCATTTTTGGATTCTTGTGGTTTGTTTCCATCACACTGATGCATTCGTAACTGTAAAAACCATTTTGGTTCACATGAGTTTGTTTCTGTGTTGAACAATCCTGTGGGGAAGGAAACAGATCTGGGTTCTGTGGCATCTCCAACAACAGTGAGTCCTCAAGTAAATCACAGTTGCACCAGTCATCAAAATAATTAACATTGTCAACTTGTATATTGTTATTGGATGCTGCCATAGAGAAAGAAGAACCTTTTTCTGAATCGCAGGCTTTAACAACTACGAGATTTTTCTTGACTGCAATCTCAGGAACATTCTGAGATCTACGACCTGAAATTTGACTGAGATGCCCGCTGTTCTGCTGAGTTGGTCCATCGAAAAGAAAATCTAGATCATTGTCCATCTCCTGCTATGATGTCCTCTCATCATGAGGCTTCATGACACTGGGTTCTAGAGTAACAGCCATTCTTCATTACAGAACCATTGTGTGATGTGTTGGGTTGATTGTCTTGGAGTGGGAGCTCCTTTTCTGAACCCAGTCCATCTGAGAACTGAGCTTGACCATCGTCTTGTCTCATGTTGAAGTCAAACTGCTTGACCAGCCTCATGAGGTCTTCCACAGTGCTCTGTCTATGCATGTACAAAACAGCAAAATTTAGATTAGTATGGAAAAATACCAAAAATAATTTATGGATAGGGCTGGAAGGTACAAAAGTATTTAGTGACAGTCAAAATACATCAACTAGGGTTGGGTATCACCAACCACCTCACGATACGTATTCGCATTTAGGGATGTGCACGAGTAATCGACTAATCAAGTACTTGTTCTGCACCAGCTAGTCGACTATATATTTTTTCTTTCGCACATTTGCCTGCCATGGGCAACACTGAATTATTCTGTACTTTCCCTCTGGTATTTCTCACCAAATCTTGCATTTACAATTGAGTCCAATGAGAGGTTCTGTGGATGTGTGTCGCTGAGGTGCTGGATGAGAGAAGAGGATATGATGGCATATTTGTGTGCTTTCAAGCAAAGCCAAGGGTGTTTCTCAATGCAAAGAACGCAGAGAACAGTCTTGCATTCTTATGAAGACCAGTCTTGCCATGTCACCTTAGAAGAATGAACTCGGAAGAACAGGAGGACATAGAACGCATCTATTGCAAGCTTTGAGATGTGCTGCGATCTTCCTGTTGCGCAATTAACCATCACAGCACATTTGATGCCAGTGTGAGAACTTCTGGCATTATCACACCAGTAACAGCATATTATAATCATCACAACAGTAAGGTTTTGCAGGACTAGTTATACGTTTCAATAATAAAGACTGTAAACACTTGTTTATTACTATATTAAAATTATGCCCAACAAAACAACAAATGTTGATGAGTATGAAGACTCTCACGAACTGTCAGACTTTTGTGAGCTTACAGCGGGAAACTCTTGAGGTAAAACACAATGATTAATGTCCTTCGTCTGCCACCGTAGTACCCGGTTCTTGCCCACAAGTCACCATCTGATGCATCCTTGATATTAGACCTTATTAAAAACACATCCGAGTAATTTTATGCATTCTCGGTACTTGCGTTCTTAAGTATTGGAATTGAACTTCGGCAGCGGATGATGACATTGAACGAGTCCACAAGAATGTAAGAACATATTAGAACGCAACAGCCCAAGTGTGGCAATACTTGTAATATTTTTATACTTATTGAATTCTACTCTACTGGAATTCAGCTCTTTTTGGAGTCATGCTTACCAACGGACATGGATCTGCTTCTATGGAGGAAAGGAACTGCGAATCGGTACAAGAAACTCAGAAGCTTATCAGACAGGAATGTGAGATAAATATCTGAACAGGGGCAGAGCGTATTTTATTAAAATAAATTTTTTTCTGAATAATAACATGTGAAATGATAAAAATTGCTTTTATGTAGACTCAGAGTTTATATATGTGCATTACCCTAATGCCGTCAGAACTGGTTTCTATGTAAGCTCCGGGTGAGTGCAAATGTTTTTTTACAGTTATTTTTAAATCTTTTTTACTAATGCATGTTGTTCATTTCATTTTAATTTTTTTAAATTTATTTTTTTAAAGAAAAGCATAGTTTGTTGAAGTTAGCTTATTTTGAAATATAAATTTCACATACATGTCATACTTGACATTTTTAACTTACGAGAATTTAACTGATTACTAGTTTTTTGTGGGTTTGATTACTCGACTACAAAATTACTCGAAAATGCCCATTCCTAGTCGCAGTTCATCACAATGTCATATTTGGGTCATGAGTGAATCTGTGCCAAACGTGAGAGAGACCTAGCAGGATCATGCGGGTTCAGTTTCAGTCTCTGTTGTGCCTTATCGAAGTGGTTCTGACCACACTAAGATCTCTTTCTCTTTACAATCTCAGAGTTTGCGCTTGTTTAGATGACCTGATTCTTCATAATTAAACATGATAAGAGTAAACAAATAAATCAATAAAACATATAGATACAGGGATCTAAAATATCAATTCTATATCATGAGAAAAAGTAACGCAATATTTTCAATATCTGATTTATCTGGCACAGCCCTAATGTCAACAGGTAGAGATTTTGCGATACAGTTTATACCGCAGTTGATATATTTGCTTGGCTAAGATGTTATAGTTATTTAGCCTATTAATTTGTTGAATATCCCTTAGTCACCATGTTGAAGTGTATATCCGCAAATCCCTCTAAAAGGCATCTGATTCGTGAGCATAACAGAGCCTAATTATGCATTATTATCCTTAACACCAACTAGTCAAACAACTGACCGACTAATCAATTATGAAAATTGGTAGTTTTGCACATCCCTAGTGTGTGTATGTATATCAGATATTTTACAAAAGCTTTTAACTGGAAATCAGAATTTGGAGTTGGAACTATCCGTTTCATTATATTAGTTTTACTGTTTTAAGTCTTGTTTGTTTTTGTTTTACTCTAGTGTCATGTAAAGCTGTTTTTGCATTGATTTGTTTTGAGTTTGTGTCCATTGCATTCCAAATAAAAGAATAGAGGGAGAAGATGGAGTTGGGATCCTACAGCTGGGGCATACGGAACAGGGACATACTTTGTTGACATGGTCTTGACTTTGGGTTGTTGGACTTCTGGGGTGCACGGGATGGCACTATCCCCAATCCACTGCAATAAAGACAGGTCTACCTCTTCTAGTTTGCCATTCTATAAACAAACAAATGTACATTAATACAGTATTTGGCAACAGAACACAAGCATTGTTGTAGTTTATGTTCCTAAAGTCAACCTTTGGAGTGATACGATTGGCAATGTCAGATATATCCACCGCTTTGACACTGGCAGCTCTCCTTTGTCCTCGGCCTGAAAATATATACACAGATGCCATGTTGGATCTCCTCATCTTTGATAAAGAATAATTTCAGAATGCACAATTACAATGGAGATACTTGCCATGCCAAATGGGTGATGGAGACGTTGTATCCCATATAATACCCTGATGACATTCAGGATCATAGCTTGGGGAGTCGTCAGCTATCAATCTTCTAAACCGGCCTCTTGGTGGACGAGTGGGTGTTTTATACTCTGCTATAAAATAAGACATTTTCAAACACTTATTTACTATGGTGCACCTGATGATCTTGCAATGCTCAATATTAATGCATAAACTACAAACTTGATGGTACTTTGATGGTATTTTTTTTTAGAAAAAAAAAATGTTATGATGTGAAATTAATAAGAAATATTTAAATGCATGCAAAATTTGGGACATTTACCATGTACAAATAGTCCTAATTTCATTGCATACAAGATACAATTTGAATCAGTCAGTCCGCATCCAACCTGCGTACTGCGAAGCTGTTGCGCTTCAGCGATGCACACCATCTCTGAGGGCGGTATAAACTTTTTCATTAGACAACTTTACATAAATAACAGACAAATAAGGATTTAAACCAATTAAAATAGTGCTTTTAGAGGAAGGCCTGTTCGATTCACGTGGTTTGTTTCACTTCAAATCCATGTTTTCTCATTTGTAGAGAGCAGTGTTAAAATGTAGTCTACTTTTTATGTTTTCTTATAGGCTATTCTATAATTTAACATAGAAATGGCTCATAATATATATATATATATATATATATATATATTTAGTTTTATTGCTTTGACATACACAGGTAACGCAGAACAAAGCTTTTGCAATGCTTTTTTATTTAGCTAGTTTCCATTTTTAATGGAAATGTGAGTCATTAATTTCTGCCACAATAGAGCTAGTCCAAAATTCCGGAAGAGAAGTAGCATTTTTGAGCCATGGGTTCTCTGAAGTTCTCCTATGGGTTTTTATAATGGCAAATTTGGATTTATGAGTGAAATAAGGTCTGTGGTAAACATTACTTGAAGATATTTGGAAGTTTTGTTCTAAAACATAAATTACACATAGTCAAACCTCAAACGTGAATTTTAAAGCAGTCGTATGTTTTAAAAAAGTATGTTATGAACAAGTTGCTAAATAAGGACTACAACATCTTAATGTTTAGTAAGACACGTTCATTCACATGCTTGTGGTAGTTGTAGTCCTTATTTAGCAACTTGTTAGCAACATATATATTTTTTGAAAACACATCATCGGATTTAAAAAAAAAAAAATCACGTTTGAGGTTTGACTGTGTGTAATTTATGTTGTAGAACAAAACATCCAAGTATCTATCAGTAATGTTTACCAAAAACTGCCATTATAAATATCCATAGTAAAATCCCAAGGGAACCCATGGCAAATTAGCCTTCCGGGTTCACCTGCAAATTGACGTCACAACTGAACAGCTCTATACCATAGACAGAGCTGATTACCAAAAGCATAGATTACACATCAAAGTCTTTCTAGCAAATCAGTCCACTGGCGACTATCTTTTCCTTTCCCGGAAAACTATTTCCAGTCATGACAGTGCAGCTCCTATATGGAGTTAGAATTGTTTCTAATTCAGAGACAAATGGAAAGAGATTCACAAATAGAAAGTTGGTTCACAAATAAATTGAAGTAGATCCACAAATAAATGTAAGGAGTTTCACAAAAACTTCACAAATAAAAAGAATGGGGCCTGGCTAGTATTGACGCTGACTATCACCCCTGAAGTCACGAGTTTGAATCCAGGGTGTGCTGAGTGACTCCAGCCAGGTCTCCTAAGCAACCAAATTGGCCCGGTTGCTAGGGAGAGTAGAGTCACATGGGGTAACCTCCTCGTGGTCGCTATAATGTGGTTCTCGCTCTCAGTGGGGCGTGTGGTAAGTTGTGCATGGATCGTGGAGAGTAGCATGAGTCTCCACATGCTGGGAGTCTCCATGGTGTCATGCACAACAAGCCACGTGATAAGATGTGCGGACTGAGGGTCTCAGAAGTGGAGGCAACTGAGACTTGTCCTCCACCACCCGGATTGAGGTGAGTAACCGCGCCACCATGAGGACCTACTAAGTAGTGGGAATTGGGCATTCCAAATTGTGAGAAAAGGGGATAAAAAAAAAAGAAAAAAAAAAGAATGAGATTTATAAATATATGTTAGGAGTTTCACAAGAATAAAGTGAATTCACAAATAAATAAAATGAGATTTGCAAATAAAAAAATTATTTACAAATATATTTTTTAACTCACAGACACAACCCTGTCCAGCATTCATCTGTGAATCGCACGCATTTATTTGTGGATCGCTTGCTGTTCATTTGTGGATGGCAGCTCACATTTGTGAATTCTGAAATATTTCTTGCGCGAGAGCTTGGGGCAATCCACAAATAGGTGGACTCTTCTACTCAAGCCAATCAGATAACGGCCACATTAATTGGACCAATCATAGCACGTTCCAATCATGCTTCGTTTTTACTATCAAGACAGGACCAGAGTCACAGAGCTCTCATGGGCATGGAATCAAGCACTTACAGATAAGCTCCAAGGCCGCAAACTTTTAAAGAAACGGACATCATCAGAGGAATACAGTGACTTAAGGTTCGTATAATTTTCTCTCTGTTATAAACATGCGTAGTGTAACCTGGCTGACTGTATGAGTTTGCTATTTTAATTTTAACCAAGTTTCTTGACTGAAACTCCTAGCTACGTGTGTGTCATCAAAACCATTACTTTTAATTAGTGGTCAACCGATATGGGTTTTTTAATGGCCGATGCCGATGCTGATATCCAGAGTGCAGGGTGGCCGATTCAATCATTATAACAGAAGTGGCCCGTCTCGACTAAATAGTCTCTGATCCAGCCCAAGCAGCAATCTCCTGACAGTTTAAACAGCCTGGATTGCCTGTTTGGATTACCATGGACTGACCGTCATGATTTGTGAATCAGAGGAACTTTTGATACTGATCCTGAAGTTTTGATTCTGGCTGATGGAATACGTGCTTCAGAGGAAGATATTAGATGATTACTTGAATCATAGTAGATGATCTTAGGAGCACAAACCATAAATTAATACCCTTTATTACACAGTGTACAAGATCTGCTATGCAATAATTTGGTTTCACATTATGTTAATGCATTTAATAAAAGCAGTTGTAAGGTTATATTTATTAGAATTTTAAATTTGAGCACTTTTGAGTGAATGTTTTAGGAAGTACTATTACAGGGTCCCTTCATAAAATACATGAGAATATTAGAATACATTGTAAAATGTAGATGCTGCTAATGAGGCTGAAATGAAAGCAAGACCGTCCGTCCCTATCATAATTCCTGACATCTCCTTTTGAGTTCCTCCCACAGAAGAAAGTCAGTCGTTTGGGTTTGGAACAGCATGAATATGAGTATAAATTATGACTTATCTCATTTGACAAAATATGTTTTGTCATTTAGTTGACAAATCTTTTATTGAGTTCTATCAAGGCATTTTGAGGTAAATAGGTTATAAAGAGTCTGTTTTTAACACTTTAAAGCAAGTCTGTTTGCTAAAAGGTATGATTTTTTGGTTACAAATTACAGGTTGTCATGCATGTAACTAGAAAAGACAATAAATTTGAGTACATGTATTTACACACACAACCACTGGCATTGAACATTACAACTGGAGTGCTGGCATTTTGCTCAAGTTTGTTGTACATGGACATCCTCATTACCACGTCATGGTGTTGTATCAGTTGTCTGGGACGGATACTCCTAGTCAGGGTACGAGCATTCTGCACAAATGATTGGAAAAAATAACAGTTAAATAAACAAGTTCATTACTGTATAGAACAGAACATGTTACACAAACAAGATTGGCCCATGGAGCTTTGTGATGTCTTACGACCAGTAGCACAAAAGTCCCACAACCGTTTCCATCTATTTGTGATGTGGAGCAGAGAGCACCAGTTCTCCAGTATCCTTGCAACTCTTTTATTATCATTATTAATATTATTATTATTATTGTCCTCCTGTATCTCACAGCACATTTAATCCCTGAGTAAATAAGTGAAACATGCATTGTTTTACAGGGTTAACATAATTATTTCTTGTGAGAAACATTGGACTGGTCTGCCATAACACTAAGTGCTAAAAATATAAATTCTTTGAAATATGACTTCGATTATTATTATTATTTTATATACAGTATATACATTCAAATAATGTGCAACTAAATGATTGGCATAGCAGATCTTGTAAACTGTGTAATATAGAATATTAATTTATGGTTTGTGCTCCTAAGATCATCTAATATGATTCATGATTTATATCTCATCATTTACACCCTCATGCCATCCCAGATGTGTATGACTTTCTTTCTGCTGCTGAACACAAAGGAATATTTTTAGAAGAATATCTCAGCTCTGTAGGTCCACACAATGCAAGTGAATGGTGACCAGAACTTTGAAGCTCCAAAAAGCACATAAATACAGCATAAAAGTTATCCATACGACTCCAGTGGTTAGAGTAAATCTATATCTTTAGAAGCATTATGATAGGTGTGGGTGAGAAACAGATCAATATTTAAGTCCTTTTTTACTATAAAATCTTTTGGCAAATGCGCATCTTCGTGCATATCACCACCTACTGGCCAGGGATAGTCCAACGTGGAGATTTATAGGAAAAAAAGAACTTAAATATTGATCTATTTCTCACGCACAGCTATCATATATTGCTTCAGAAGACGTATTTAACCACTGGCATCTTATGGATTACTTTTATGCTGCCTTTATTTGCTTTTTGGACCTTCAAAGTTCTTATCACCATTCACTTGCATTGTATGGACCTACAGAGCTGAAATATTCTTCTAAAAATCTTTGTGTAAAGTCAATTGTGTTCTGCAGAAGGAAGAAAGTCATAAACATCTGGGATGGCATGAGGGTGAGTAAATGATGAGAGAATTTTCATTTTTGGGTGAACTGTTCCTTTAAATGGGGGAACACCAAAATCTCAAAAACGGTCGGTCAAGATTACGATCAAATAACATATTTCAAATGAGCAATCAAATCTGACAACACTGGAATAATAAATTGTGCTTCTTTATCTCAGATTACAGCAAAAAAAAAAAAAAAAATTCTCGAGTTGATTGACAGGCAATGTCTTTATCTAAAAGGTGATTGGCTCTTTTTCCTGTAGGGCGGGACTTATTTTCTACATCCGTTGAACATTAGGCGTTCCAGTTTCTCCCGTTCATTTTAATAGAAGTGTCCCATCTCTGCTAAATAGTCTCTGACCACATCAACACTAACCCATGTTTCCTAATGCCATAGTTTTCCAAAGTATGTGGTTATGGAGAACGTTTTTGAAAGTCTCCCACGCAGTGCTGTTCCAGTGTGAATGAGAGCTGCAAATGTTTGCAAAATCAATGCGTTTTCAAACTAAAATGTATTAGGCTATGCTTTAATAGTAGTGAGAACTGTTGGAACTATGATATTTTGGCAGAAACT
This sequence comes from Myxocyprinus asiaticus, assembly GCF_019703515.2. Taxonomy (NCBI): domain Eukaryota; kingdom Metazoa; phylum Chordata; class Actinopteri; order Cypriniformes; family Catostomidae; genus Myxocyprinus; species Myxocyprinus asiaticus. Next base: position 5,228,200 of record NC_059350.1, read on the forward strand.
ATGGCTTCGTACCAAAATAGATTTCTTTTGTAATAGTTGGATAAGCTTGTGTCCCATTTCTCCACTTGAAGGCAAATTCAATTTATGTACTCTGTATCTCTTCTGATCTCTTGTTGCAGGACATGAACATACTGACAGAAATGTGGAGAATTTCATGGGTTCTACTGGCTGCCAGTTAATGTAGCCCTTCTTACAAACAACTTGAATGTCTGTATGGGTTTTGCAGGACAGTAACTGTAGATAAGTGCCTGCAGCCATTCCACACTATGTTTGTGTGTGTGTGTGTGCTTTTCTGAAATGAGCTGTGTCTAAATAATGGTTGATAGTGATCATAGCTTGTCAGATCCATTTTCCTATTTCACTTATGGAGTGATTATGTTGCATTAATGCTAATGCAGATGCTGAATGCCATAATTCAGCGTGGGTCAGTTACAGTATTTATATATTTATTTGTTTCTTTTAATGGTTTGGTTTCTAGGCTGCCCCAGTGAAAACACTCAGTGTTCTTTCACAGTAATGTAAGACAGGAAATAGCTGCAGGAGCTGAACATAAATTTAAAGGCTCACGTGATCGACCTCTTGGAGGTTAAGTGGAAATATACGCCCGTTTGATGTCATTCCGAACTATTTTGTTAACAGAAAGTTGGACAGTTTAATCAATCAATAACCATAACTTAAACAAACTTTACGACTCAATCATTCAAACTGGTAGTCGAAACGATCCTCTTTTCGCCTTAAAGAAAAAGATTCTGTCACTGTTACTCACACTCATGTCATTCCAAACACATGTACTGTTATGTTTTTCTGTGGAGCTCAAAAAGAGAATTTATGGAGAATGTTCATGCAGATTTTTTTTCCACACAATGACAGTTCATAGCTGAGGCTGTCAAGCTGTCAACACCAGGAGTAGTCCGTATGACTCATGCACTATATTCCAAGTCTTCTAAAGCAATACAACAGCTTCTTTTGAAGAACATACTCAAATTTAGTTTGTTATTTAAGAAAAATCTCCCCCCTTCGAGCAGCTCTCAAATCTTCACATATTTGACTTAGCACATTTGTTGTCTTCAGAGCTATCAAAATTAACACATTAGTGCATGCCATTAATTAAAGAAGTTTAATGCGTTAATTTACCGGTAATAAAGCATACATTTACATTTAGTCATTTAGCAGACTTTTATCAAAAGCGACTTACAAATGAGGAACATAGCAAGCAATTTGTCATACAAGAGTCAACAATATCTGCAGTATCGTACTGCCAGGTTCTCAAAGTGACTGGAGAATTATAGAAGCTAGCGTAAAAGAAAGACAGACAAGTTTTGATATATATACATATACATTGTTAAATACAAGTGCATTTAATGTGGATTAGTTAAGTGCTCTCTGATCAGATGTTTTTTCAGCTGGTTCTTGAATGTCGAGATGGTTTCAGCAGATCGTGTGGAGGTTGGAAGCTCATTCCACCAGAGAGGAACAGAGAAAGTGAATGATCGGGAAATAGAATTTGTGCCTCTATGCGACGGGACCACCAAGGGCTGAGTTGGGACATAGACCTGGAGGAGTGAATTGGAATAAGATGGTGCTGATCCACAGGCTGTCCTGAAGGCCAGAGTCAAAGCCTTAAATTTGGTGCAGGAAGCTACAGGTAGCCAGTGGAGTTAAATCAAGAGTGGGGTGATGTGAGCTGTCTTTGGCTGATTGAAGATCAGACGAGCCGCTCCATTCTGGACCATCTGCAGTGGCTTAATCTCACTAGCTGGAAGGCTGGCCAGCAGCGCATTATAGTAGTCCAGTCTTGAAATGACCAGAGTTTGGACCAGGAGCTGTCTAGTATATTCAGACAAGAAAGGTCTGATTTTCCTGATGTTGTGAAGCACGAACCTACAAGACCGTGTGGTTGATGAGACATGGGCAGTGAAGTTAAGCTGGTCATCTACCACCACTCCCAGGTTCTGAGCTGTCCTGGTTGACGTTAGGGCAGTTGAACCAAGATGAATGGTGAGGTTGTGGTCAAGAGACAGCTGGGATCATGAGGAGTTCTGTCTTAGCCAGATTGAGCTAAAGGTGCCATTCCTTCATCCACGCCAAGATTTCTAAAAGCAGGCAGAGATACGAGCGGAGACAGTGGGGTCGTCAGGCTGGAACGACAGGTAGAGCTGCATATCATCTGCATAGAAGTGGTAGGAAAAGCCATTTGCCTTAATTATCGATCCTAGTGATGTAGTGTAGATCGAAAAGAGGAGGGGTCCAAGCACTGATCCCTGAAGAATGCCAGTGGTCTGGTGGTGTGACTTGGACCCCTTTCCTCTCCAGGTGACCTTGAAGTCCTTGATGATGCGAATCATGAACGCGGCTTTAAGATTGTTGTAACAAAGAGGATAGCCACAGTCTGCCGGCTGATTAATATTGTAGAGGATGAGAGTTTAAGAGATTCAATGCCCATTGCAATGAATACTCAACCTATGGGGAGATTAGTTCTTGAAACTCCCACTTAGACTTTGGGAAATGTTTAATGTTACATGAATTGGTCCTATTTTAGTGCATTTCTATTTTTATACTTTAGAAGGCTTTGTTTCGAAAAATGTCAGTTAAGCATTGTATTGTTACTAGGGGTGTAACGGCTCATTCATCTCGTGTTTCGGTTCAGTTCACGATACTGAACTCACGGTTCGGTTTGTTTCATGATTCTTTAAACTAAGTCTGAATCAAGAAAAGTTCAGATTGAAAGTTTTTTTTTAATTATTATTATTACTTTATAGACATATGCAAAACAGTTTGTTTCCTTAGAAATTTTGCTAAAAGCGCTGCATGATCCATCAGAGATGTACTGGGACTAAAAACAGCCCAGAACCAGGCAATGGTGACACCAAATGTAAATATTAGCTAATAATTCTGCTTACTGAAAATACAGAATTATGTTAGATACATATGCTGCTTACACACTGTCACTGATTACATCTAAATATTCTCTTCAAAAATACATATTTAATGGAAGTGCATGCTTATCTATTATTATACATAATTATACATAATATTCAGCATTATATATACAGTAATAGATTAATATGGCACTCTCATTAAATCTCTGTAAACTTTAATTTTCTCTCGCGCTGTCAGAGCAGATCACTCGCGTGCTTCATACGGACATTCGATCGCTTGCGCTGAAAAGGCGCGTCTCTCTCCCGCTGCTGAATTGGTTTCACTTTCAGTTTCAGCTGAACTCATCGTACAACACCTGTGGCTGCTAGTGTGCAATCGTATTTTAGAGCTCCTTGTGTCCATTGAAGCGATTTCCATTTGTATGCCCGCATTACGCAGAAGTAGGACGTCGCGTCTGTTGGATATATATTTTAAATATTAAAAACCGTCCCATCTCCTAAGACACCCCTAATTGTTACATATTGTTTTGTTTTCTTTCCTAAAAAGGAAATAAATGCATTTTGATAAGAAAAGAATATATATACAGTAGAGTCAAATTTCAGCACTTTCCAAATCTGTGATTAATCGCGATTAACTGGTAAAATTATGCGATTAATTGCAATTAAATCGACTGACAGCACTAGTTCTTACGACACGTGGGAAACAATGGCATTTTGCTGTCAACATTGAGTCATTTTTTAATCTGAACACATCCTTTTGCATTACACAGGAAAAAAAATAACAGTATTTGGGGGTACGTATGGCATGTTGTGAGTAAATTATGACAGTATTTTCATTTTTGGTTGAAATGAAGACGTCTGAAGATCTCTTATCAGACATAAAGGTGCTTTCTAAAATCACTGTAGCTGTTCACCCATATGATAAATAAAGAACATCTCATCGAATTATCAAAAAATGATATATTGTGGTTCAGCAATTTAGCTCAGTTTCCTGTGCACTCAGCCTATGTCAGAATGGGCCTCCCGGGTTAGGCTTATCAGTAAAGCCAAGTCAAACTAAACAAGAGCAGACTGGGGATATATTATTTGACCTGACCCGTAGCTAATAAATCTCTAGTGAACAGTTAAAGCATCAGGCTGACATGTAGACAGAGGCCTGATTGACTCCGCTGTCACTGCTAAAGCTACCTCTACAGATCACTTATTTTTATGTTGTAGCCTGGGCTGGGTGCGTATACACACACACACACACACACACACACACACACACACACACACACTGCTTTGCTAGGCCTATTATTTGATGGATAGCTCTTCACTGAACAGCCAGTTACTGGGACACTCCATGACTGAGTGCTGGTACAGCTCAAATTACCGGCAGCACTATGATGATGTCATCAGAAAAGGTACATAACGACCCCTAGTTGGCCTTTCTTGTGGTTGGTCCCTGATTAGAGGAGCTGATTGAATGTGCGAGTTTGTGTATGTGTGTTTGAAATTGCATAATCATTCACAGTCCTGTCTTTGGTGTGGTTTTGGTGCAGGTCACACATGGGTGGGATGGTAACTGCTTGTGCAACTAGGGTTGGGATTTAAAAAACAGTTATATATATATATATATATATATATATATATATATATATATATATATATATTTTTATATAGCACCAGAAACAATTAATTTTCACATGTTTCCGTTCCGTTAATGGTTCTTGAATGTCAGCATTTTTCCACCAAAGTGGACTGAATAGTAAAATACTCTGTAGTTTCACGTATTTGTAGTTCTGCACCTCAGCTGTCAAATTTTTCCACTAATACAGACAGTATTAACCAATGTGAGCCCAGGTGGAACATTCCATCTATTGATTAGCCACCATTCTTTATCATCTGATACACCATTACTTTGCCAAATTAGCTCAGTCAATTTTTGTACTGTGTATAAATGAGAGGAAACACTGATTTTTATTAGCTACAGCTAAGAAAAATATACACTTCAACTTCAGTGTTATTCTCTGCAAGCAATTACTACTCATCTGTAAGGTAATGGATGATCTGTTTCATGTGATTAATTGTGGCACTCAAGTAAATTTTAACTGACTGTTTAACATTTAACCTTTAAATGCCTGTTTTCAAATCATTTTCAAACACTCCACCTATCTTCCATTACTCAGACAAACAGGTAGTCCTGCCCCAAACTCAAGGTTTTGATTGAAACAATGTTGTTATGTTGTGTCCAGCCTACAGAATCCAATTCCACATGGTGCAACTAGGGGTGCAGAAATTACACACTTCACCTTTAACATGGGTTTTGTTGTTTTTCCATGTTTTGTGCTGTTCATATTTTATCCTTGGTTAGTAATTAAAGGAATTAATTAAAAAATAATTTCGACTGGTCCCTCCAAATTTTGGTGACAATGAGGCACTTACAATGGAAGTCAATGCGGCCAATCCGTAAATGTTAAAATACTCACTGTTTCAAAAGTATAGACACAAGACATAAACAATATGCGTGTTAACATGATTTTAGTGACAAAATCCCTAACTAACCTTTTATGTGTGAATTTTTGTTTTGTTTTTTTTTGTCAATTTTAAAGCTTTGTTGCCATGATGACCCTGTAATCCTGCAAAAATGATGATTTAACCCCTTAAACTATGGGGCATTTTTGGGCTGGCACCCTCAATTTTTCACACTCAAAAGCTCACCATTCACACATACTGTGGACTAATTGGTCTAATTTTTCAGAGAAGTATTGACGTTGACTACCACCCCTGGAGTCATGAGTTCGAATCCAGGGCATGCTGAGTGACTCCAGCCAGGTTTCCTAAGCAACCAAATTGGCCCGGTTGCTAGGGAGGGTAGAGTCACATGGGGTAACCTCCTCATGGTCGCGATTAGTGGTTCTCGCTCTCGATGGGGCACGTGGTAAGTTGTGCGTGGATCGCGGAGAGTAGCATGAGCCTCCACATGCTTTGAGTCTCCATGATGTCATGCACGACGAGCCACGTGATAAGATGCGTGGATTGACGTCTCAGAAGTGGAGGCAACTGAGACTTGTACTCCGCCACCCGGATTGAGGTGAGTAACCGCGCCACCATGAGGACCTACTAAGTAGTGGGAATTGGCATTCCAAAATTGGGAGAAAAGAGGAAAAATAATAAAATAAAAAAAAAAGATTATCAAGTATAAACAACTGTGATTGGTCCATCCTTTTCAGTGCTGAGAAAGGAACATGTATCACGTGACAGCGCAATCTCGCGCTGTTTCGGCTATAAAATCTTACAGCGTTTTATATCTCATTGGAGACATTTATACACTGGATAGTAATTTTTTAATAAAAACTGATAATTGCAAGGATTAATACCTATGAATGTACATCCGCCTTAGCAGGATCTATAAAAGCATTAATAAAATCCCCTTCCATTAATAAACGACTGTGATTGGCCCATCCTTTCCAGCACTGACAAATGGAACATGTACCATGTGATACCGCCATCTACGCTCTGTTTTGGAAGCGGTCTGAACCTCTGGATAATAATTTACACCTGATTAATGATACTGAAAAACTTTAATAACCATTAAATTAAAAACGGACCTTATAAAATTTTACAAATGCCGTCGCGTGGTGCCCCCTTGGACATGGTGCCCCTGGGCACATCCCCAATTGCCCATATGGTTAATTCTGCCCTGCTTGACAGCGAAAACCCTACAGAAGCGGACAGTACACACCAGTGTCCACAATAGCGCCTCTTGCGGCAGTGTTGAGAATGTGACGCATACTTGTGTTGCGTTATGAATTGTGGTCTGTCACATTTTGGAACACAACGACGCACAAAATCGATCTTGAGTAGCTAAGCATCTGTGTTCACTTACTTGTGTAGAGTATGTTTCAAACTTGAAAAAGACGTTAACCCAGCACAGCCTTTTAGAGTCACAGTTTACAGACTTCACCATGAAAAACATGATGTGGCCAATTAATATTCATGATCCCAAATTATGTCCTTCACTGTGTTCCATTAAAGCCCAACAGATAATCAAAACTCATGGCCGGGTTCACTGAAGTCTGTGTTTTTGGTAAATGAACCCAGTGTCTGCTTTAAACAAGATCAACTTCCTGTCCAGTTACATGCTTTCACAGGACAACCCGACACCAGTCTGTGTATGTGTTGTGTCTCTCTCTCTCTTTTCGTTTCATTTTTTGCCCTCGAACTGAAAGAGATCCAGAGAGATATTCAATCCCCTCGTTTCCTGTAGATTGTGGACAACCCTCATTATATGCATGATTTAAATAGTTAAAACTACATAGTATGGTGCATGTGTTTATAATGCATAGCTGCCTTATAAAGCTGAGGATCAAGGATGTCACTTTACATTTAAATTTACATTACTCTTAATCCTTAAAAACAGCCAACTCAAGGACATGATTAGTGCGTGGGTCATATTTCACCACGAAATAAGAATGTGTATATTTGCTTAAAGGAATATTCCAGGTTCAATACAAGTTAAGCTCAATCGACAACATTTGTCACGAAATGTTGATTGCCACAACAAAACTTTTTTTTTCTTTAATCCAGGTTACAGTGAGGCACTCACAATGGAAAAGAATGGAGCCAGTTCGTAAACATTAAAATACTCTCTGTTTAAAAGTAGCAAAAAGACGTAAACAATATACATGTTAAAGGGATAGTTCACCCCAAAAATGAAAATTCTCTTATCATTTACTCAACCTCATGCCATCCCAGATGTGTATGACTTTCTTTCTTCTGCAGAACTCAAATTATGATTTTTAGAAGAATATCTCAGCTCTGTAGGTCCATACAATGGAAGTGAATGGGGTCCAAAACTTTGATGCTTCAAAAAGCTCATAAAGGTAATCTACACAACTCCAGTGGTTTAATCCATGTCTTCTGAAGCGATCTTATCGGTTTTGAGGTAAAAATATTTTGTCATCAAAATAATGTCACAATGCATAAAAATGTAATAGTCCAAAAACTGGCTTAATTTCCCTCATGCAAAATATAATTTCTGATTCACCCGCACTGTGAAAATGAGAATACTGTACTTGTACACTCTTGGTAAGTTGAAGGTCTGTAGGAACTGTATAACCTTTGCAAAGAACTGATCTAAAACATACACCCATAATGCAAACAGAAAAGCTGCTGCAGTCTTACTGGAAGAGTAAAATATCTCAACATAAAACAGTTTGCCAGAATTGTAAACACGGTTTTGGATTAGCTTCAAAATTCTCCTCTGGTGAGATGTTGCTGGATTTGTTTTGGTTTTGGCTTTAAACAGGAAAGTGAATTAAGACAAAAATCAAGTATTAAAACTAAGAGTGCAGACGTTTTAACTACTGACCATCACTCTTGTGCCTTGTGGTTTATTGCCTAACAACCCATGTTCATAAACCGCTTTCTCTCTGTCATACTTATTTTCTGTGCTAATTCTTATCCCCTTCAATCCACGGAAATATAGATCCAATTCATTTTTTTATTTTTTTTTAATAGATAATTTCAGACGAGACATCACTTGATGTTTAGATACGTCTGTAATTATGTTTGGAAATGGACTAGACATTAGTTTATGCCAGCTGTTGAGGAAATTTCCAGTTTAACCACATGATCCAAACATGTATATACAGCCAGAGCCAGCAGTACCTCTTGTGTCCTATAAAGGGCGATGCATACCATCTCAGACAGCATGGGCTATATTCGTTCAGACTTGCATAGGATACTCCCATACTACTTGTACTATGTCTGCAGTATATAATATATACAGTATACTGTGCACTAAAAAAATTCTGAATGGATGAAATGACTGAATACATTTGCCTGAACACAAATGTGCAGTATAAACCAGAGCATCCTCCACACATGCAGTCGCTCCAGAAGTAATATAAACGGTGATTTTTTAACACATTATTTGATTGGATTTCCAAGAGTTAAGATGTTTAGTCACAAAACTTGATTCAAAATGAAAAAGAAACATATTTATTTGGGTGATGATAACTGGATGCCACTTGATTACTAAGCCTGCAAATTAGTTAGGTTAAGTGACAACATTGTAACATACTACTGTTTGAAATGTTTAATGTTGCATATTGCATACTGTGCCGCATACTATCTTAAACAAGTATGCAGTAAGTGAGTAATCCATTCTGAACATAACAAAGGAATCAGAGCAGATCTTCACAAAACCACCTATACACAACAATAATGATACACACACACACACACACACACACACACACACACATAGTGTGAAAATACATCTCAGCTCAAGTCAGTCAAATCCAGAACATGAACAATTATTAGTACCTTTCAAAGTCTCGTCATCTCCAGACTGTCCAAATGAATCTGAGCGCATTTATACTGCAGTAAATCAATGGAGTATGAGAAACATTTAGTTGTATTCACTGGGCAAAACCAAAGTTTATGAGCCTTGTATCATGTTTGACACATACAGCAGCATTATATACATTTACTGAGTTTGTATGCACTGCCAAAAAAAGAAGAAGAAAAAAAAAAGCATCTTAATCAGTATTTGTGTCTTGTTTTTCAGTAATAATATGTAAACATTCTTAAAACAAGACACATTTTGACTTCAAACAATATTTTAGCCTATTTTTGAGATTTATGCATTTCAAAATTCCATCAAATTCAATACATTTTTATCCAAATTAAATGAATAAAATTGAAAATATTTAGTTTGTTTTATTTTATTTAGTCAAAGATTACGCAATTTAATTTGATGCGAAATTGTTATGAAATTGAAATGCGTGAATCTTAAAACTATTTTTTGGGTGTACTTAAGAAGCTAAATTGTGTAAGATAATAAAACTAAATTTTGCAGACAATATATCTTGAATTAAGTGAATTTTTCATATGTGTTTTCTTGTTTTAAGCATTTAAATCAAACTAAATTTTGAGAGGTTTATACTTAAAACAAGAAAAAACTCTGCCAACTTTACAAATGGGGTAAGAAAAATAATTCAAGAGACATTCTCTGAAAACAAGTCTTACAATATCTCACAATTTTGCATCTTAAAAATATCCAAAATATAATATCTTACACAACAATTTACCTAAGAAGCAAAATTGACAAGAAACTCTAAAGTTTATTTTCTTGCCCCATTGGCAAATTGTGATTTCTTGTTTTAAGCATAAATCTAACAAAAGTTAGTGAGTGTTATGCTTAAAACAAGGGGGGAAAAAGCTTTGCCAGTGTTGCCAATGGGGTAAAAAAAAAAAAAAAAAAAAAAAACTTTATTCAAGGAATTACAGTAATTCAAGATACATTTTTTATTCTACAGTATAATAATTTAGCTTCTCAAGTAAATGTATCTTGGGGGGTATTTAGATATTTTTACTGAAAAATAAGTCAGAAATACTGATTAAGAAATATTTGCAGTGTATTCAATTTCTTTGCACAGACATTCAACAAAGATCTTGACGATCCTCCCTCTTTAGATCGCAAACTGTCGTAGATGTCTGCAAGTGACGTAGATGTTTGCTGGTGTGACGCCTACAGCAGAAAAACACGTCTTTTGTGTTTCTGAATAAATGACTCTTCATTTCAGGTGGCACTTTAGTTGAAACACAAGACTTTTGTTTTGACCTTTAAGGCCACTGGAACAATCACCTGGTTCCAGGTGAGAGGTCACATTAAAGAACCTCCTGGCCCAGAGGAGGTATGTCCAGGTGTTGAGGCATTTGTTTTCTATATCATTGTTTCTCTTCACTGATACGGTTGATCTGCCCATCACATGAAACACGAGTCCAGGCTGTCATGTTGAATGAGAGGGCTCTCGAAGCGTGCTGAAACTGTCTGTGTTGCGAGGACGGCGCCTCTAGGAATTTCCGAGAGTAAAGCTGTAGGAGTTTCTTGAGGGTGTTTGTACCGTTGACGATAGGCAATTTACTGTATAGTGGTGCAAGTAGTTCCCAATCCATCGGAAACTCATGAGCGGAGGACCAATCCTTTCAAAGGACCAAAACGCCTGACGCTGTAATCAAAAAGAGGTTAAATCATGTATGAGGAAAACACTAGTGGCGACAGTGTATAGTCACAAATCAATTCTGTTGACGTTTCTGCCAAAACAGGCCCTTTCATCTTTATCTTTTCCTATGAGTTGAGACATTAACTAATTCCGATGTCATAAACTGTCTCCACTGAGTAATCAGAGTGACTAATTAATCAGAGCCGCTCTGCGGTGCCTCATGAAGTCTTTTGCAGTAATGAGAACTGTTATTGTGAGCTATTAAACCATGAAGAACATTTTTAAAAAGAGACTAAAGTTGAACAAATGCAAAGAAATGAAAGAATGAAGGATGTCAATCTGCTGGAGGGGGCGTTCACACAGGATGCATAAAGAACAGCTAGGCGGAACAAAACGGTAGCCATGTTTATTGGTGCCTAAAATAAATATTCCAGGTTCAATTGACAGCATTAGTAGCATAATGTTAATTATCACAAAAATTATTTTCAATTGGTTATTTAAAAAAAGCAAAAACGGCGGTTACAATAAGGCGTTTGCAATGAAAGTGAATGGGGAGAGTCTGTAAACATTAAAATACTCACTGTTTCAAAAGTATTGCCATAAAGACTTACTATCCTTATATGCCTATCCAATAACTTTTGTGCAGGACGACGCAACCTTATAATAGATTTTATCATACTAAAATCATGTTAACACATATAATGTTTATGCAGTGTTTGGTGTAATCCAATTAAAAATTAATTACTGTAATCTAATTACTTTTAAGTCAAAATGTACTGTAATACATTACATTTTAAATTCTTGTAATCAGATTACAGTTACTGACAACAAGTAATTAGTAAAGTAATCTGATTACAATTTTAGAGAAATAATTAGTCATTTGTAGTGGATTAGTATTTTTAAGTAACTCCAGCACTGTTTAAGCCTTACTGTAACGCCGATGTTTGCTTATTTTTAAATGATTGAGGGGCGAGTCAGAAATATTTTTGAGGGTAATCAACATTATGCTACAAAAGCTGTCGATTGAGCTTAACTTGTTTTGAACACGGAATATTCCTTTAACTCCCAAACACGACTAATATAAACACTTGATGCACGTGTTCATAGGTAAATATGTTTATTCTGCCCCCAGAATGATCTGATTGGCCCATTGCTTTAAAACTGATATTGATCCGTTGTGCTGCATGTTGAAAGTTAAACTACTTTGAATTGACACAGTGTTGTCAAAAACTCGCTGGACACATCGTAACAGCCAAAGATGTCCGTTGGCACGTTCACCTAGACCAACAATTCAAATATATGCAAGAACTGTCCTTTGTGAACAGCCCCTAAGAGTTGTTTTCACATGGGTGGTGAAGATAGTGTTGGCATAAGCAGCACTTCATGACATGACAGTTGTATTGTTTCTGTGGACACCAGAGCTGGTGTAATATCAGAGCGAGAGAGTTCCTACCGAAAGACTAACAAACCAATGACTGGCAATGCCCTTGTCCAGTCTCTCTCTCTGTATGTCATACACACACACATGCCTCTGTCTCTGCTCTCGTCCTTGTGCAGAAACGTACCTCTTGTTTGCTGTGTTCAGCAGGATGGCAGGAGAGATTGTTTACATGTAGTGCCACTGACTCTCCAGCCCCATATTCACTCCCCCAAGACCACCCAGAGCTGCTGAGAAAAAGAGACTTTAATGAAACTCATGTATTACCTCAGAATTTGCGTGAATCTCATAAAGACATTGAAAAAAATATTTTACATACAGAAAATGAAGCCTTTATTTAGGACAATCAAGATTGTTAGCATTGTCACATTATTTTCATGACAATTATGAAAATAATGTCCTGAAACAAATGCTGTAATTGACTTTTTAAGTCTTTTTATTCTGATTACAGTTATTTTTTTACTTTATCAAATTAAAAATGATCAGAATAATTTTTATTTCCAAATCAGAATACATTACAGGCAGTATGACAAATACTACCATAATATATAAAAAAATTTCAATTCAAATTATATAATAGTTTTTTGGTTTACCGTAATGAGAATTGAGGGGAAAAATGTGCTTAAAGGAATGTTCCGGGTTTAATACAAAGTTAGCTTAGTCGACAGTATTTGTGGCGTAATGTTCGACTTGCCCCTCATTTATTTATTTATTTTTTAAAAAGAAAAAAAAAAGCAAATACCGCGGCTACAGTACACCGAAAACCCAAATAAGTTGAGTTTACTCGTTCCCTCAATTGAACTGAGTAATGGCGTCTCCAAAACTTGTGTAATTAAGTTCACGTAACTTGGTGTTTATATAGAATGAACTTAACTATTTAAGTTAAGGTAATTAAATGCAAGTAGACTAAACTAAAATTCGCTATTGAAATATTGTTGTTTCTACTTAATTTTAGTTAAATGGACTCAAAATATAAGTCATACAATAACACCGCTTAAATAAAGATTATTATAACTGATTCTTGTTGAATCATAAAATAAACTTAATTCTACACAGAAATGCATATATGTCTGCACTTCAGTTGTACATGGACAAGGAGAACTGAGATAGAGTTTACAGAGTCTTGACCAAATGGAACACAAATCACCCTAATGGTGACATCACACGAAACAACTACAGGATTTGCAACAAAACAACATAAATTATACTGCAAAAGAGCTAAAACCTCTATGAATTCTTATTAACAACTATTTAATGCCTCCACAAGTTTACTTTTACAAAGGAAACTAAGTTAAATAATTCAAGCGCAAAGGATTTTGGGTATTCCACACAGCCTCATTTTTGTACTCAATCCTTTGAGTTATTAACACTTAAAATCTTAGTCTATTTGTTTTTATTTTTATTTATTTTTTATATCCACTTTTCTCCCCAATTTTGCATGCCCAATTCCCACTACTTAGTAGGTCCTCGTGGTGGTGCGGTTACTCACCTCAATCCGGGTGGCGGAGGACAAGTCTCAGTTGCCTCCGCTTCTGAGACCGTCAATCCACACATTTTATCACGTGGCTCATTGTGCATGACACCGCGGAGACTCACAGCATGTGGAGGCTCATGCTACTCTCCGCGATCCACGTGCAACTTACCACATGCCCCATTGAGAGCGAGAACCACTAATCGTGACCACAAGGAGGTTACCCCATGTGACTCTACCCTCCCTAGCAACCGGGCCAATTTGGTTGCTTAGGAGACCTGGCTGGAGTCACTCAGCACACCCTGGGTTCGAACTCGCAACTCCAGGGGTTGTAGTCAGCCCCCACGCTGAGCTACCCAGGCCCCCAAGTATATGGGTTTTTAAGAAAAATAAGTTCAATGAACATAGATATTTGAGTTATGAGCCCAAAACTTGACATTTCAAGTAAATGAAATTAAGACAACTTAATTTTTCCAGTAATGACAACATTAGGGTTTACAGTGAGGCAGTCACAACAGAAGTGAATGGGGCCAGTCCATAAACGTAAAAATACACATTGTTTCAAAAGTATAGCCATGAAACAAAACATTTGACGTGTTAACATGATTTTAGTGTGATAAAACCGCTTACAATCCTTATCTGTGTAAGGGTATATCCAATGCCAACATGCCATTAACATGCCAAAAGTGCGCTTGACTACACCGCGCATCTGGATATATGCCATGTTATAACGCTCTTCTCTATTATTTGATAATTATTTGATGAATTACTGCTAATATGATCAACAGAAAATGTACACTAACCTCTCTTTTAGATCAAATTCATTTTACTGCCTACTTTCATCTGGCGGTAATAGCGCGATGTAAACTGCGTCAGGCATTTTTGTTGAATAAAGCGCAATCTATAACAGGCCTAATATACATAGAAAGGAGGCGTGTTTGCACGGAAAGGACAGATTTAAGACGCAGCACAATTTGTTTATGTCTTATAGCTATGCTTTTGAAGCTGTGTGTGTTTTAGTGTTTAATGATTAGCCCCATTCACTCCCATTGTAAGAGCCTTACTATAACTGCTATTTTTGCTTTGTTTTTGTTTTAATAAATAAAAAAATTAAAAAAAAAATGTGGTAATCAACATTATGCCACAAATGCTGTCGACTGACCTTAACTTGTATTGAACCCAGAACATTCCTTTAAAGTTCACGCCAATAACAATGCAAAACATCTTAATGATATGATAATAAACATCATTTAAAGTAAAAGTTAAAATAAATTTTATTAATTCTTTTGTTTTGGGGGTCAAATATGACCCAGACAAGTTCTTGACAGGTTCTGTGAGAATCCTGTTTTTGTTTTTCTTCTACCTCATACATGTAAACACTCAGACAGGGGGTTGATATACCTGGTGGTCTGATGCCCATGTGTGACTGTCCATCCATAACGAAACCTCCCATTGGCTGACCATCAGGAGTGTATGGGCCACCATGACCTACTGCACACACATATAAACATATATACATATATTACGCAAGAGACAGTTAAGAATGACACCCATAACTACATGGAATAGCCCATAGCTTCCCCATGAAAATGTGTAAATAGAAACAGCGCTACATGAGTATCCTCAGAAGATTTCACATAATTCAAAGTCTAGTGGACTAGGTAGGTATGCAGAATGTAGCTAATCATAATAGAGACTGTTTACAAATAGAAGTCTTAAAGGTACAGTACCAAAAACAGCCTGTTTGCATGCTGTAGTGTTGCTGGGGAAATTCTAAAACACGTGCTAGCATCCGTTTGTACTCAACAATTGTCTTTGAGTCCCACTGCGAACTTCAACCCTTTAATCGCACCAGACCTGCACGCCTCACACTTCATACTAAGCTCAGAGGGGTGTGTGTGTGATGGATAAGGCTGAGTTTGAGTAATTCATCCTGAAACCCTTTTTAGGGGGGCGTTCACACAGTATGCGTTATTGCATTTAAAAATAGCAAGACGGAACACAGTGAAACCAAACAGAAAACATATATGTACTTGTACTGATAATTTGGTTGCAAAACTATTTTCCCATAAATGTTTTACTATAATTTTTTCCCCCAGCAAATAGTTCTATAGAGAACTTTTAGTTCTATAGAGAAATATCAGTAATAGTTTGCTTTCACAAAAAAAACAATAAACTGTACCACAAGGTGTGAAGTCTGTCAGTGTACTTTTTTTTTTTTTTTTTTTTTTTATACAATTATGATTGTGTGTACCTACATTTTTTTTTTATACATTGGTACAACATAAAATTTTTTATTTAACTTAATTAAATAAATAAAAAATAAAAATTTACTTTTTATTTAAATTAATTGATTTGTAAGTATAATTGAAGTACATTGAAGTATAAAATTCAATATATTTGAAGTTTTTTGCAAATTATTCAGATATAAACAAGAATGTAAGTTGTTGCAAAGTGTAGGGAGACTTAAATATGTCTATTTCTTCAAATTAATGAGATTTTAACTTCCGTAACCAGTGCACAACACTTGAGATTTTTATCCCGCCCCCAGATTCATCTGATTGGTCCATTGTTTTACAACTGACATTGATTCATTGTGCTGCATGTGCAACATTGTGACACACTATCTTAAAAATGCAGTGCTCATGGCACAAGATGCTGAAAAAACTGCAAGATGCAAAGCAAAAAGGTCTAAAGGCATCGTCTGACACATCTTTACGTAGACAAATATAATCAAACAATTAAAAAAGAATGCAGAAGAATGCAGGAATACGTTCTGTGTGAACGGCCCCTTGCTGATCGATACTGCTTAGTGTGTAAGTTCTCAGAGTTCAACAAAAATGATCTCAGTACGTTTACAAGGCACTTGCCTGCACGGTTTGACTGGTCGATCATTGGTTGGACAATCCTTCTCCTGGCATTGATAAACCTGAAGTAGCAGAGGACAGAATAGAGATGAAAATAGTACAAAAAATATAAACATTAAAAAAATAAAAGCAAACAATTCCTTATTAGTGGTGCTTGCTACAGTAACTTTGGGTTAGAGGTTTGTACAAACCCCTAACCTTAAGTACTGAACTGTATAAAATTAACTCTGGGGTATTTTTGGGCTACCGTCTGCAGTTTTTCACACTCAAATGTTAAAGCTCACCCTTTACACATACCGTGGGCTAATTGCCAAAAATTTGTCTATTTTTTTCAGAAACCTCTAACTTTGTAAGCATGTAATTCTGGTTCTGTTCACTCCATCTCCCTCCAAAAAGTCTTATTTTATTCTATTAGATGGCAGCAAGTATTTTTCCTCTATCACATGCCATCACAAAATGCCGATTGGAAATGTAGGTGGTGCTCTAATGCATTTTAGCCCTCACAGATGTGCTCGTCCATAGACATTCAGTCTAATTTTCAGTTCATGCACCACCACCATTGTTTCATTGAATATCTCGGCCTCTGAGTGGACTAGAAGCTCAGTCTAGGTGTCATTAGAAAGCTGAGACCCTCCCCGATGATAGAAAATTGTATCCTCAATAGTCGATAACATATATTTTCAATGTTTGTTTAGCATGCTTCACCTGCTGGACTGCTGTGATGAGGAGGAGGGCATGGCTGGGCCGTGAGGATGCACACCCGGCCCTGAATTATTCTAATCAGCCGGGAGGGGGATAAAGATGAGCCGGAGGTGCCAATTCGAGAGAGAGATAGACACATGTGGCCACTGTGTGTTTAAGTTGATTTAAGTTTATTTATGTCATTAAAAGTTTCGTTGCATGCTCAGCCGGTTCCCGCCGCCTCCTTGCCCATGATTACCCGTTACATTGGTGCCGAAACCCAGAAAGGAGGAGGGATGCACTGTCATGGAGGCCTCGACACTGCTGTCCTCCAGGGTAGGAGTCACGGCCATCCACCAGGGGACGGAGGAGTCGCTGCCGGCCGGCAGGAGTCAGAGGAACCGTTGCTGTCCGCCAGGAAGGGGAGGAACCGTTCTATCCGCCAGGAATTGGAGGACTCGCTGTCATTCACCAGGGAAGGAGCGGCTGTCGTCTGCCAGAGGGTGGAGGAGTAGCTGAGGACCAGGTGACAGTGTGTCCAGGGACCGGCGAGCGAGTTTTTCTCTCTCTCTCTCCTCTCTCTCTCTCTGTCTCTCCCCTCGCTCTTTCCCTCTCCCTCCCCTCGTCTCTCCCAGGGCTCCAGAGAGGCAGGGAAGACCTGCCGGCAGAAGGAAGACTGGAAGGGAAATACCTCCCTTCCAGGAAGGGTGGGGAGGGAAGTATGTCATGCTGGAGGTTTCCCCAGCCTGAGTCGGATGGTGGAGGAATGTGACGAGGAGGAGGGCGTGGCTGGGCCATGAGGACACACGGCCGGTCCTGATTGTTCTAATCAGCCAGGAGTGGAATAAAGACCAGCCGGATGCACCAGTTTGAGAGAGAGAGAGAGAGAGAGAGAGAGAGAGAGAGAGAGAGAGAGAGAGACACGTGGCCGCTGTGTGTGTGTTTGTCTGTGTGTTTAAGTTGATTTAAGTCATTAAAAGTTTTGCTGATTGCTCAGCCGGTTCCCGCCCATCCTTACCCGTTACAACTGCATATTTTGTTCTGGACATCTAAGATATAATATTGGATTATTCAGACAAGCAAGCTCACAGACAAGTAAAAAATGGCTAATTTTTTAAAAAAATGCCTTAGGTAAAAGCAGATATAAAGTTTTTAGCTATTTGGGGCTTACAGCAGCAGTGATCGGCGCAGAAAAGAGACGTTTGTATTTGATGTCTTACAGAAATCATATTTCAATTTGTGATTCTTTTGAAAATCTTTCGAACTGTGGTATTAGAGCAACAGAATAAACTGTATTGTAACCTAATATTAGCTTTCATTTGATATTTGACTTGTCTATTTACATGCTATTTGAAAAACGTTTTTATTCATATTAATATTTCTACCACATGACCTCTAGGTGGCACTGATTTGCGAAGCGAATTTTTTCAGGCCATATTTTGTCATTTTTATGTAGCATGCAGAAGTGATGGTTATATATGAAAAGTTCAGATTCTAAGCTTTCAAACGATACCGCATACTCCTGATTTAAGTATTTGGAGACTTGAACATTTTAAGCTTAAACTTTTTTTGCGACATAGCATCCCCTTTTAGATCCACAGAGTTGAAGAGGTTAAAAATGAAAAATTATCCATATGGACTAGAATTTCATAGAGACTTGGAAGTGAGCTTTTTTGACATGGGCTAGTAAGCAACAACCTAGCAACCATCTAGAACACCCTAGCAACCGCGTTGCAACATTCTAGCTTCGTGGCTCAGACAAGCACTACTCACATTTTCTTCAGAAAATGTACAAATCGAGTTTATTTTTATCACAGAACATATATAAACCTTTTCCACAGTTCACAAGAACTTCAGTGCTTTCTGCTTTTATTCCCATGCAATGCTTGACCTTTCACCCCCTGACTCAGTGACCTCACACCCCGGGCAGCAACGCAGCTCTGCTCTTTCTCAGCCTAAAAAATTCCCCGTGACCTCTGACCGCTGAGTGCCAGGGCACAAGTCAGCACATGATTAATGACTGCTCTGCGACACCCCAGGTGCTTTGCTTCCATTTTAACCTTCACAAAGCAGGGGATGTTCCACTTTTAATTTATAGGAAGTGAATTATACATACAGCAAGAGGTGCCAGGATCTGAAACGTTGAAGAACATATGATGGTTCTTTACATTAGAAAAGTGGTTCTCAATTACCACTTTTGATCAAATCAGAACAATAATTTTTAAAATAATTATCTCTTTGACATCAATCAATTTTTAAAATAAGGGTTCCCACAGTCATGGAAAATCTGGAAATATCAAGAAATATCAATTTTAAAATTGTATTTTTCAAGCCTGGAAAGTCAAGAAAATGTATAAAATACTAAAAGTCATAGAAAAGTCATTGAAATGTGTGAATACGCAATTTTTCTAGTTACATTTTGCTCTGAAATATTTTGCTTTATACTGTATATATCTTGTGTAGAATAAAACTTGCTCGCAAGCCATAGTAATGTCTGGTATGTTAGTGAATCACTCTTTGAGTCAGTTCCACAAATCACTTCACAAACTGATCTGAATGATTCATTAGCCAATCTGTCTTACAATGTTTGTTTGTTTTTTAAATACTTTTCTATAATCACAAACAACTGAAAAGTTCATGGAATTCTTTTCAATGAATCAGACGAATCAGTCTAAAAATGAATCCTTATCAAGTCGTCTGAATTAAAATTATTTTTTAAAAACCTTTTCCAGTAATCACAAGCGACTGGAAACATCATGGAAAGTCAAAAAGAGTGGGAACTGGTATTCTGGCACAAATTCATCTATCATTTAGTAGAAGCCAGTCAAATTACATAGACTCTAACAAGGACTAAATCATACTCGAAAACCATGAACAAAACTATGACCCAGACTACATTAAATACGGGTTCACTTGCAACAAGGATAAACATGGTTTGTGCCGACCACAATGTGTTTTGTGTGGTGAATTATTGGCTGCTGAGAGCATGAAAACAGAGACATTTGAAACATCTAGAAATCAAATTTGTCAAATTTCCTATTCAGTGTGTCAGATGAAATAATTTTTTAACAGAATTTGTTTTTTTCCAATTTTCCAGTAAAACAATTATATATTAATTTAAGAAAACAATACAGATACACTGAAAAAATTACTAGTAAAATATAATAATTATTATTTTTTAAATAAAAATTACGTTTTTGCACACAGTTTTTCTAAGTAAATCTTAATGGTATAAAATTAAGTAAAATCTATTTAACCTCATGACATAATATTAATTAAAATGAGTAAGTTAAACATTTCAGTTAATATTGTAACTTTGACTTACAATCTGATGTACATGGTACGTAAATAAACTTAATAACCTTTAAATAAGCATTTTATTAAAACATTTGACATTTTGTTCTTTCCTTATAAAGACTTGTTTAATCTTGTACCACATGACATACAGAAGCTTTCCACGGGCTTTTTGATCTTGAATGGGTAATTTTGAGCAGAAAATGAATTCGTTACGAAACAAGCCGTGTAGATAAACTTGCAAACAGTGAAACCATGTAAGCTCATTAATTATTCAAACTCAGTGCATGCTGTGAACACCGGCTTCGAAAAGTTAAGTAACATTTACTTATTTTATTTATTTGTTTATTTGCTGTGAAATGTACTTAAATTAGAAAATGAATATGACAAGGTTTTCTACTTTAGGGTTGATACATGACAATGCATTGTAAATATAATAAGAAATCATAAATAATATTTACTTATTAGGTAGAGCATTCATGTTTGAATTGAGTACAAATATAGAATTTACTTCATATTTTCAAGTTTACGCTTTAACTTATTCAATGTACTGTAGAAAGAACTTAATCTTTTTTTGCTATTGTTACTTCACCACAAAATATATTTTTCAGTGTAATTTTACTGTAAAATATTAATTTTAACATGTTTGAATTGAGTACAAATATAGAATTTACTTAATATTTTCAAGTTTACACTTTAACTTATTCAACGTACTGCAGAAAGTACTTAATCTTTTTTTTGCTATTGTTACTTCACCACAAAATATATTTTTCAGTGCAATTTTACTGTAAAATATTAATTTTAACATGTTTGAATTGAGTACAAATATAGAATTTACTTAATATTTTCAAGTTCATGCTTAAACTTATTCAACTTACTGTGGAAAGTACTTAATCTTTTTTTGCTATTGTTACTTCACCACAAAATATATTTTTCAGTGTAATTTTACTGTAAAATATTAATTTGAACATGTTTGAATTGAGTACAAATATAGAATTTACTTAATATTTTCAAGTTCATGCTTTAACTTATTCAACGTACTGTAGAAAGTACTTAATCGTTTTTTGCTATTGTTACTTCACCACAAAATCTTTTTTTCCAGTGTAATTTTACTGTAAAATATTAATTTGAACATGTTTGAATTGAGTACAAATATAGAATTTACTTAATATTTTCAAGGTCCCACTTTAACTTATTAAATGTAGACAGTACTTAATCTTAAAAAAATGGGTTGAAAACAATATGAACATTCAGATCAGGTATTATTGTAAATGCTTTTTTGAGGTTGTTGAAGGGTAGCATCCCTCTCAACTCCGCCTGTTAGGTGACCAATCAGAGATAAGAGCCGTATCCTCTAGTGAGGAAGAGCCCGTCCCACTCTTTAAGGGGGTTAAAAGCTGACCCCTCACTGAACCCCCCCTTCTCACCACGAAACCGAGTTTACGAGCTTCATGCCTCGGCCTGTTCACTACAAACACACACACACGCACACACACTCTTTACTCAACCCAACATGCGCGCCAAACACATAACAAATCTACGCAGCAAGTAAAATATTTTGGGGCCCTTTCTCATGCACAAGGGAGCAAAGAAACTCATAGTACCTTTACTCTACAATGCAGCAGTGAATAAACCTGCTGTGCCATTGAGGTTGCTTATATATAGTGTACTGTATATATTCGCATATAGTGGAGTCCAAAAGTCTAAAGCGGTGACACTCAAAAATCGTATTTTTGGGAATAGATGTACTCACATGACACGAAACCCAAAGGGACAACAAACAGAAAAAAATACAGTATTAATACTCCAATAAAAAGCAAATATTAAGACATTAATTTTCCGTTTTTACTCATTGCTTCATACTGGTGCACCTGGTTATGGCCAATGAACATTGTTTTGCATTGTCCCAATGCAAATGGATTAAGTTAAATTCATTTTACAAATTTAAATTGATCGCACACAGTGAAATTAAGTTGTAACAAAAACTTCAAGAACTGTGTTACATTAGCTCGTTTTAAGTAGGAGTGTTGTACCTTTTTAACATTAAAAGTTATATATGTTTACATTAGTTAATGCAATATAAACTAACATTAAATAATGAATGCATGGAAGTTTAAATGTATAAATTGACATTAACAAAGATGAATAAACTCTGTAAAAAATATTGTGCATTATTAGTGCATGATACCTAATGCATGGACTAATGATAATAAATAGAATCTTATTGTAAAGTGTTTTAACTGAAGATCTTATTGACTGGATAAAAAAATCTTGTGTGCTTTAATGAAAGCAAGTAAATCTGAACTTTTGTACAAAGCAGTTAACATGGAACTGTCATTAGTGGCCTAGAAATAGTGCAAAATGTTTTTCATGTCATATTCCAGATTTTCAGTGTTGTCTTTTGGACTACAATGTACATCCAATAGATCTGATAGTTTATATTTATTCACCATATGATATTTGTAGCCAGTTGAACGTGAAACTCGCACACAAATGCCATAGACATAAAATGTTCCTTTAGAACTGTATTGTGAGGTCATTCAGAGGACAGTGTTCCTCTTTATGAGTGTGTATGTCTCCATGTTTAAATAAACCAGTCCAGCTGTTGCCTGTGATAATTTCTGTTTAATTTGACAGCAGCTCGTTTTCACCCCTGGCTCTCCCTCACCTGTTTCCTCTGTGCTCTGGAAATGTGGACATACACACCGCACATTCTGTGCTCTGTTTGTGTTGGGCTTTGAAGAGCACCTAATGTACTTTCACTCTGGTAATTAAGATGCTAATTAGTTGTGCTTTGATTATGAATGGCTCCGGAGGTCTAGATATTGTTTACAGTGATTGGCAAAATGTACATTTTAAAATGTTCTTCATGTATTAACTGGGTTTTATTCAAGCCAAAGACATTAATTGACATGACTGTATCAACCTGACTACATTGATGAATGAAAGTCAGTTTTATGGGTCAGATCAGGTATATATACTTTTTCAGCACAGCTGATTTTTCCAGTACGGTAATTAGAAGATAACTATCCTCCTGGGACCCAGCTAAAACTTTTTGGGATTTTTCTCCCCCCATGTCATTATAGTGTTTGAACCATAAGAAGCATTGTTATATGGAAAATATCTTCTTTAAGATTCTTCAAAACTTTAAAATTAACAGTATATGGATTTGGAAACGACATGAAGGTGAGCAAATAATGACAAAATTGTCATTTAATATATACTTCACATTAGATTAGCTGGTAGAGTTCGACTTGTGAAAGAAGTGAGATGCAGTTAGTCAAGTCTAGTCAGCTTACCAGTTGTTGACCTGGAGGATGGTGAGCCCTGTGTCCTGAGACAGCTGCCTCTTCTGTTCCTCAGAGGGGTATGGGTGCTATAAGCCACAAACATCAACAATTACGTTATAGATAAAAGCAAACATATGGGACATTTAGGAGGTGAAGTATGAAATTTTTATGTTCTAAGATTTTTTTCCTATCCTAGATTAATATGAAAAGCTCTATGGCGCTTTCAAAACATTGCTCTGTTTGTTTGAGCATCCTGACCAGCCCAACACAGCAACATTGGCTCAACCAATGGCATGAGTTTGGGGTGGGACTACTGTTTGGCTGACCAATAGAGACTGGTGTGGTGTTCAGGAGACCTGTTTGGAAACAGAGCCAAATTCTCAACATTAAATGATTAAATAATTTTTTTAATTTTTAAATTAACGCATTAATGCATGTGATTTATTTCAAAAGTTTAACTCGATAATTTTTCTTAATTGCGATTAACTTTGCGATGTGTTCGCCTGGAGTCATTACACTGACGCACACACCACAAACACACACAACAGTGATTCAGTGTCAGTGATAAAGTGATAGAAATCAAGGATATTTCAGCCTATGTAAGGCACAATTTAATTACCACAGAATCACCTCAAGTCTTAACTATCACAAAAGTACAGAATGAGACGTTTTTGTCTTCAAGCGCTTTTCATGTGGAGTTTATAGTGGCACTTGGTGCTGACGCCCGACGTGAATCATGAACGCGGCTTCATGATTCATGATGTAGGAAAGTGGATAGCCACAATCTGCCGGTATATTAATATTGTAGAGGATGAGAATTTAAGAGATTTAATGCCCATTACAATGAAAATGCAACCTATTTGGAGAAGTTTTTTTCTATTAGTCAAACTCCCACTTAGACTTTGGGAAATGTTTAATGTAACTTCAGTTGGTGCTATTTTAGAGCATTTCTATCTTTATACAGTGGAAGGCTTTGTTTGGAAAATTTTCATAAAGCATTATATTGTTACATTTGTTTTGTTTTATTTTCTAAGACGGAAATAAATGCATTATGACAGTAAAATAAGTATATATAGTGTCAAATTTCAACACTTTCAAAATCTCCAATTAATCGCGATTAACTACAAAAATGATGCGATTAATCGCGTTAAAGTTTTAATCGACTGACAGCACTAGTTTAAATAAATTGTTAAATACATAATTAAAAACATTATAAACTAATACAAAATGAAATCCATCCATTTTTAATTGACCAATCCTCACGTCTTTTCATTTTCAGGGTTACAGCGATCGGCACGTCAATTAACACAAGTGGCTGTCACTTTTCAAAATCGATTTCTAAGGGACATTTACACAGGACATGTCAAACATCCGTCTGCTGTGTTTTGGATCTGTTTTTCTTTGTCAACAAGTACTTGAAGAACATCTTTGAAGTCCGTTGCATCACGTCTTACTGATTTTAGCATCTTGTGCCATGAGCCCAGCATTTTTAAGACTTCATGTCAAGTTAAGACTTTTTTTAACTTTAAAAACGCATCTCGAGACACCTACATGCTGTGCCATTCATTGTGCTGCGTCTAGCTTTTTTAATGCAAGAACACGTTCTGTGTGAACGGACTCTTAGTGAGTCAAATTTAGAAAATTAGCAAAAGAGCAAAGCTTGTGTATGAATGAAAATCAACCTAGTTGATTTTATTAATCAGCTAGTAAAATTGAATACATGGAACACATTTAATGATTTAATGATTAATTTAATGATTTAATAGTTTGAAACTATTTAATTATGATTTATTTAAATGTACTATTTATTTATTTAATTTGGAGATTTTTGAAACTTTTAATGCTGCAATTTCAAATTACTGTAAAAGACACCTCTTACAAAAACAAAGTAATGTGGCGACACCATGGTATTGACATGGTATTCCAAGGTGCTTCAAAGAATACCATGGCATTACCATGGTACATGCCTACAAAAACATGGCATTACCATGGCACATTTTTGTAAGTGACTTTTGTTCAAATTTGCAGGCAGCAGCACCACAACAAAACAACAGGGTATTAGCAACAATGCCTCGTATATCTTATAACTGGCGAACAAAGCTGTAAAATCTAAAGGAAACCCCATGCACTAAGCAGAGAGTTGCCAGCTGGGATTAAGACACCAAGCCACAAAGTCATTACAAATTGCTATCCTGTAACCAGGGGTGACGACTCTAGCAACCACAAAAGCCTTTTTCTAAACCTAGAGGATATACATACAGAGACAGGGGAGGTCTTAACCTGTAATTAGGCAACAACTGATCCTAGTTCAGCTGTATATACCTCAACTAGATCCATAAATAAAGAGGGATGTGTATTAAAACTGATCCTGGAGCAGCAGTTTTACAGCAGCGACTATAAACACCTCACCCATGACCGACTCCTCTTAACACCTGTTGCACGCCGAGAGCTCTGGTAGCAAATGGTGGGTAACTTTACGAGCGAGCGAGCCATGCTGGCTGGAGGTATGTGTGTTCTGTGAAACTCAATGAAGAGTTAAAGGTGTGTGTGGGGTCATTATGCTGTTTACAGACGCAGTAAAACTGTTAAGGCTCTAATGACCGCTAATTCAGAGTGAACGGCACTTAAAAAGAGCTGAAAACACACCCAGCCTCACCCGCCACTGCAGCTGTGTGTGTGTGTGTGATGATCTCTGTATTGTACTCAAAAGAGGTGTCTAAACTTTAGATTGTACCAACATGATCAAGCGGGAAATTGTCATGCTGCTACAGAATGTGCATGTACCCTGAAAGCAACCACATTCTGCCAAATTACTGACAAGCGTCATCCCCGATTAGACATTTTTTAATAAATTCAAATGTGTTCACCTTTCCCTGTAGTGCTACTGACTGTGCAAGCAATCTCCGAGACATGGTTTCTTGTCTCATGGAAACCAGGGAGTAATCA
Source organism: Myxocyprinus asiaticus (assembly GCF_019703515.2). Taxonomy (NCBI): domain Eukaryota; kingdom Metazoa; phylum Chordata; class Actinopteri; order Cypriniformes; family Catostomidae; genus Myxocyprinus; species Myxocyprinus asiaticus. The sequence continues at coordinate 5,255,063 of NC_059350.1, forward strand.
CGTTCACATGAACAATGGTTGCAATGGTTGCAATTCGGAGGTTGCATTTTCGCACTACTTCACTGACGGTTAGGTTTAGGGTTGGGGTTTGGGTTAGGCCACAAATGACGCATACCTGTTGACTGTATTACATCAACTCGCTTTTGGCGCCACCCTTTGGACATTTCAACAACACTTCCAGCTTCGGCCACCAAGGACTGCAGTTTTTATGCAAAAACTGGTCTATAAATATGATTAATATTTTTATGATTATTAATACAATTTAAAGATGAATTAGCAGAATATACCATAACGTTTGATTTTGATGTCAACAAAATAAGAGGTTTTTTTTAAGTTGATAAGCCTATTTACTTTGCTATGCTAATAATGCATGATTAGATGCTTAGTTGCATTTTATTATTATTTAATATTTTATACCCTATCAACACAGACCTGTGAAGAACTTAATGAGTAGAAACGCTACTAATTTAACTACACTTTTCAGTAGCATGACAGCTAAGCTGTTTCTTGTTTTTGTTTGAGGGTTTATTTATCAAAAAGTTTAAGATGTGTCAATCTTTTATTATTAGTAGTAGTATTAGAATATTTATTACATTGTAATTAACTTTTGTTTTCAAAGTGGTGTCACTTTTCCAGAAACAAGCTACCTTTTCCAATGAGTAGAGAGGTAAATTATGCTTTTTTTAGACTTTAGTAGAATTTAGTGTAAATGTATCTATTCAAATGCTCTTTAATGTTGTCTTTAAAGAGCTTTTAATTAGTAACTTTTGATTACTACTTTTTATTAGCATTTTGTTAAAAGTGGTAACCTGCAGTTGTTACCTTAAGAAGCTATTTCTACCGGATCTCACCCTTAAAATCTGTTTTGTTGGTGTAACCTAATACAGTAAGGTTGATTCAGTGTTGCTAAATAATATTTTTGACTTGAATAAAACCAGTTAATTTAGATGTTCCCACATGAAGCACATTTTTAGGTTAATTTATTTTATTTTATTGTAGCATGTAGTGTAGCCAACTACTTTTTCAAAAGGTTAGCTTGACTGTACTTGAACTCATTAAAATTCTAAATAACTTGTAGCTTGACAAGCCACAGTTTCAAAGTAGCTTCCCCAATGCGGTGTAATGCAGAAAAATCTAACAAAAAACAGATTTTCATTTTAGGAGAGATGTTCCCACAGCAGGCCTACTGTGATTTTCATTAAGTTTTCAGCTACAGTCTTGAGTGCATCGCAAAGTGAGGCCTGACTTTTCTGTCCAACGGTTCTCAGTTTCATCTCTGTATCTCCTCACCGCCCCCCTCTTCTCCGTTTACGAAAAAAAAAAAAGCCTGGCCGTGATGAATCACCTCGCCTCTCTTTCATTCTCTCCAGCATTTTTCTTTCTGCATCCCTTTCTTTTCACGGGCAAGAACGGAAATTCCCTGTAGGTCTAGGAGAACCCAGGTCTCCAGAAGGAGCTGTCAGAGGTGTAATGGATGGTGTTTTGATAACAGTGAGTTCGACCCTGGAGAGACCCCTGGGGTGGGGGGGTGGGGGGGTGGTCAGGAGCCCCATCAGATCCATCCTCACAGAACATGCCCGTGCAGTCGGGATAAATGAACTCCATCGTGCCCCCCCAGCCCACTCCCATGAAAACCCCTCTGCTTCTCATTTCTTAAGACTGACGCTAATTGCGCCTCCCTCATTACAACCAAATGCTCCGACACTTCAAAGAAAAGTATGCCTGCAGAGAAATCGGCTAAAAACAGTAGCATGAAAAGCCCAGAAAGTATAAATAAAGCCCTAAACAAAAGGCAATTTTGTGGGTGGCTGTTAAATCAGAGTTCTCCTTGTGTAGTCCCAGCTGTCTTATATCCTGAGTATAGACTGAAAATGAAAGTGAATTCAAAAAGTGTTTTTTTTGTCCATTATTTACTCACCTTCATGTTGTTTCAAACCTATAAGCTGTTACTTTTCTTTCTTTCTTTCTTTTTGGAACCAAAAAAGGAGACATTTTGAAAAATATTTACGCAGCTCTTTTCCCTGCAGCACAAATACAGCTGTCAAGTTCCCAATAAAAGTATCATAAATGTAGTCTAGACTTGTGCGCTGTACTCCAAGTCTTCTAAATACATATGAAAGCCTTGTGTGAGGAACAGACCGAAATCGTTATTCACTGATAATCTTCCCCTGCGGTAAAGCTCTTTAATGTAATTTACGATCAGATTCAGAGTCAAAAATGTCTTTGATGTATATGCTGAATTGTGCCACGTTTGATGTCATTGACACAAGTTCTTGCGTGTGTTGAAACTGAACATGACAAGCCACTTCCAATAAGATTTGAAAGCTGCAATGGAGAGGAAGATTTTCAGTGAATAATGACCTACATTTCAGTCTGTTCCTCAGACAAAGCTATCGTATGGCTTCAGAAGACTCATATGGACTACTTTTATGGTGTTTTTGGTCCTTTTTTGGGGACTTGACAGCTGTAGTCACCATAAAGTGTTGTTTTATGGAAAAGAGCTGTGTAAAAATTCTTCACAAGTTCTCTTTTTGGATTGCACAGAAAAATATTGTACAGCATACATTATTCGGAACGACATGACGGTGAGTAAATAATGACAGAAAATTCATTTTTGGATGAACTATCCCTTGAATTCGATTAAAGGGAGGACTGATGGGGGCAGGGGTATTCTTTTACACCCATGACCTTTGACACCCTAACGATCTCAGGGAATGTCATACTGTGATCTGTTTGCATGCTGACCACCTTGATCCACGCCTGAAGGAAAACCGTCACACTAAAAGTCTAAACGTCTCAAATTCACATTCTGTCTTCAATGTTTACATCCAAATCCCTACAAAGTATGTTCAGGAGTTTACAAGGTTATGCCATTCCAAAAAACTCATATCTGAACGCTATTCAAACATTACTTATGTGATGTTCATGTTCCTTCTAGAGTTTATTCTTGCTTCATACTTCCAAAAACACCACAGTATGTTAGTGTCAGTCACCATTCACTTTCATGACATCTTTTTTCCATAGTTGTGTGGTTGACATCTGCTATCAAGAAGGGATCAAACTATTCTAATTACCTAATCCAAATCCTGACCTTAATGTGGGATGTACAATATATGAACAAGTGTTTAGGAGTTCTGAGCTGTGCCCGCCCTCTTTACTATGGTAATAATTATCACACCGTACACATGACAACAGTAAGGAAACCCTGCCTGTGTTTCATCCCAATATAATGTTACATCAGTCATTAGTGTTTGTGTGAGAGTGTGTGTGTGTGTGTGTGTGTGTGTGTGTGTGTGTGTGTGTGTTCACTAACTAGCCTCTGGGTACTCTGGCATCACTGAGCTTTAAACAATATGGGTGTGCAGGTACAGACACGCCTGAGCTTCTTTAGCGATTCACCTAAAATAATGAAAACATCTATACATCACTGTGCCTGTTTCAGCAGTTCAATATGAAATATACATTGATTACTACTGCAGCCGACAGCTTATTACAATAACAAACAGCAGCATTTAAATAATGTTACACTACCATGTAAAATCGTGCCTTCAAAGACCTCAAGAAAATACTTGACGAAAACAAGTATTGTTGATGTATTTCGTATTGAAATAGGAAGTTGGGACGGGGCATATCAAAGGGCCAATAGGATTTACTTTACATCATAATCCTACACCATGCTTGATTACTTTGGAGGGACATTCTAATTCTAGACAGCATTTGACTGGACAACAACTTGGTTCCTGAGTGTGAGATGCATCATCAAATATTTTGGTCCATTTTAACAGAAGAGAACAACTGTACATTTTAAATGCATATATGCCTATCTACACTGTAAACCCTAATACTGTCAATACTGGAAAAATCAAGTTGTTTTAATTAAACATTACTTGAAATGTCAAGTTTTGGGTTCATAACTCAAATATATTTGTTCATTGAACTGATCTTTTTTTTAGTATTAGTCCCTTTTTTCTCCCAATCTGGAATGCCCAATTCCCACTACTTAGTAGGTCCTCGTGGTGGCGCGGTTACTCACCTCAATCCGGGTGGCGGAGGACAAGTCTCAGTTGCCTCCGCTTCTGAGACCGTCAATCCGCGCATCTTATCACGTGACTCGTTGTGCATGACACCGCGGAGACCCACAGCATGTGGAGGCTCATGCTACTCTCCGCGATCCACGCACAACTTACCACATGCCCCATTGAGAGCGAGAACCACTAATCACGACCACAAGGAGGTTACCCCATGTGACTCTACCCTCCCTAGCAACCGGGCCAATTTGGTTGCTTAGGAGACCTGATTGGAGTCACTCAGTACACCCTGGATTCGAACTCGCGACTCCAGGGGTGGTAGTCAGCGTCAATACTTGCTGAGCTTCCAAGGCCCCCAAACTGATCTTTTCTTAAAAATCCATAGACTTAAGATTTTAAGTGTTAATAACTCAAACGATTGAGTACAAAATTGAAGCAATGTGTAATACCCATAATCTTTTGCACTTGAATTATTTATTTATGTTTCTTGGTCAAAAGTAACATATGGGGACATTTAAATGGTTGTTATTGAGAATTCTTAAAAGTTTTAGCTCTTTTGTTATATTATTTATGTTGTTTTCTTGCAAATAGTTGTTTTGTGTGATGTCACCATTAGGGTGATCTGTGTCCCCAAGTCGTTCAGTTTGGACCCTCTCAGTTTTCCTTGTGCATGTGCAAATGAAGTACAGCTGTCTATCTAATTCTGGGGAGAAATACTTTTATTCAATGATTGACCTAGAATCAGTTATAATTCTCATTATTTAAAGCTGTTATTATATGATATAAATTTGAGTCCATTCAATTAAAATTATTAAGTAGAAACAACAACATTTAAATAGCAAATCTGTGTTAAGTCTACTTGCATCTAGTTAGCTTAACTTAAATAGGTAAATTCATTCTATATGAACACCAAATTAAGTGAACTTAATTGCCAAAGTTTTGGAGACACCATTACTCAATTCAGTCGAGGGAACGAGTTTACTCAATCAATTTAATCAATTTTCAGTCTACTAAAAGTTAATTTTGTGCACCTTTTTTATTAACTGTTTCTTTTTATGCTAATACACATGGGTTATAAGCCGGAGCAGACCAATTTGGATTTTATGGGGTCTTTAAAGCATAATAAAATACATAAATAGTGCGAGTCGCAAGAATTTCTTTAGTACACATTAAGTCCATATCAAAAGACAGATTTTCTGATGCACTAAGAAGAACATAAGGCATGTTTCTGAAAAGCATCGTTATCTGAGTAGTACGTTAAAACTTTTGTAAATCAACAAGATTTAGAACACTCATAAGTCCATTGCAAGCAGCTTACACATATCTTTATCATTGCATTTATTGTTTAGTGGGACAAAAGGACACAAAGTAAATGATAATAATGCAAATGTAATGTATGATATACCTGACAATGTTGGGGAAGAAAAAAATCTTTTTTTAAAAGAGTTCAACTTCGGCAGTATTTTCACACAATTTCGACAAACTCCTGGAGATACTGGCAAAAGATTTGGCTTAAGTTCAGCACTTTGGGCCTGACATATAATAATGAGCGATCTACAGGTCCGTGCTAGTGTGGGAAACAGGTATTACTCCATTGTAAAATAATTTAAGATAATCTTAAGAGCGAGAATTGTTTTTCTTTACCGTGAGGTGCTGAAACAGCCATGCCCTCATGATGTTGGTTGCCACTTTGGGAAAGATCCCTCTTTTTTTGTTGTTCTTCCGTTCTTTATCAGGGTCCTCCTCTTCTCCTGTGCTTGGAGAGGCAACACTCTGATCCAAAAAATCCCCTGAAAACAAGAAATAGATTACACAACATTAAAAGTCTTTCAAATTAATAGACTTGAATGCCAAGTATTTCAATATTACATGTATAATATTTTAGTAATTTTTATTAGTATTTTATATAATTTTATTATAATTTAATACATTCAAAAATAATATTTGTAAAATTAAATAATAAAAATTACAAATATAATATTTACTATATAATGTGATCATTTATTAACTTTTATAAAATGTTTTTTTCAATCCTCTAAACATTGCAAATGCACATTAAGTATTTCCCAAATTAAAGTACATCAAAAGTACATTTCTCTCTTTCCATTTTTATAAACATCATCCAAGAATGATCTCACAATTATGATTACACTCTCATTACGTCGTCAGTACATCTATGATTATCTGCACTCCTTTGATTTTGTACCAACATGACCAGAAATATATAAATATATATATATATATATATATATCGCAAAAAGTACAATAAAATAAAATTAACAACTGGACCTCAAGCTGAAAAAAAAAAAAAAACTATAAAATGGGAAAGTACAGCCAAAAGTTTAAATTCTGTCATTATTTAATCACCCCAATGTCATTCCAAAACCGTATGACTTTCTTTTTTGCATCGAACACAATAGGAGATATTTATCCGAATGTCCAAGCTGCTCTTTTCCATTGAATGAATGTGAGCTGTCCCTGGTCGCCATCCACTTTTATTTTATGGAACAGAGCAGCTTGAATATTTTACTAAATATCTCCTTTTGTATTCCACGGATGAAAGTAAGTCTTGGAACAACATGAGGGTGAGTAAATTATGTCAGAATTGAGTTTGAGCTCAAACAATTCTTTACGGTACATCTAACACTCAAGGACAGACGCTGTTGTTCTTTCAGGTAGTGAAATATTCTGTCAGAGCCAGACTCACAGCTGCTGAGCTGAGGCAGAGCGCACAAAACACACACACACACACACACACACACACACACACACACAGATGCAGTGCTTGGGGAAGTATGTACTCTGGTTTTTATTGGCCATGGTTGGTGCTCAGAGCTGAGGAGCAGAGAAGAGTCTTTATATCCACCATGCACCATTTCCTGTCCAACACACAACCACACACACATGTTTGTGCATATACAAATACACACACACACGTATGCACACAGAGCGGCTGCAGTGTTTTAGGAGCAGTCTGCTGGCTGGACCTGGTGTCTGTGTATGTGTGTGTTTGCGTTTGTGAGTATTTGCGTGTGTGCAGTAGGAGACCCCCGTGGTGGTGCTAAAGTGTAAATGTATGCTAGAGATGACAAACCTGCTGCAGCTCTGTTTCACTTGGCACACACACAGCATGTGTGTGTGTGTATGTGAGTGTGTTACCGTGCTCGCTGCTGTTGTCTCCATTGTGTGAGTGTCTTCCACAGGGAGCTGGAGCTTCAGAAGAATGAACAGATGCAGCATCATCCTCCCTCCAGCACACCTAGAGAGAGAGAGAGACAGGCAGAAAGAAAGAGAGAGAGCAAGAGAGAGTAATAAGCTGTGTTTGGTGTAATATATTATTGGATAAATACAGTATAGAGGCACATACCAGAGCAGTGCTGTAAGCAGTAATATGGAACACATGCTCCAAGAGCAAACAGTTTAAAAAAGGTAGAGACATGAGCTTTGACACAAACACGCATCTGTATATAAACACACACATGCATGCACGCACAAACATTTGTACATGAATGAACAGACAAACAAACACATACATGCACAGGACATTTTGAAAAGCATCAGGTTACTAAAATAAAAACACAAAAAAAAACAAGCATTAAGCGTTCTCAGACAATGGAATGTTTCTTTGTATAAAACTGATATTTCCGGTCCCGGATGTTGGTCAATATGGCGTTCTAGCTGTGCTAAAATACAAAATACAGTAACGGCTATGACGCAAAACACCTGTTCACTTAGCTACTCTGCAGCACCCATAGAATAACATTGTGTTATTCTATGGTGCTTACGGTGGTGTTCGATTAATTTTCTTAATAAAACAGACACTTAAAGTGATAGTTCACCCAAAAATAAAAAATAAAATTATCATTTACTCACACTCATGCCATCCCAGATATGTATGACTTTCTGTCTTCTGCTGAACACAAACAGAGATTTTTAGAAGAATATCTCAGCTCTGTAGGTCCATACAATGGAAGTGAATGGTGACCAGAAAATTGAAGCTCCAAAAAGCACATAAAGGCAGCATAAAAGTAATCTATACGCCTTCAGTAGTTTAATATATGTCTTCTGAAGTGATGCAATCACTTTGGGTGAAAAACAGATCAATATTTTTATCCTTTTTTACTATAAATCTCCACTTTCACTTTCAGATTGGGAAAGTGAAAGTGGAGATTTGTAGTAAAAAAGGACTTAAATTTTGATCTGTTTCTCACCCACACCTATCATATCGCTTCTGGAGACATGGATTTAACCACTGGAGTTGTATGGATTACTTTTATGCTGCCTTTATGTGCTTTTCTGAGCTTCAAAGTTCTGGTCACCATTCACTTGCATTGTATGGACCTACAGAGCTGAGATATTCTTCTAAAAATCTTTGTTTGTGTTCTGCAGAAAAAAAGAAAGTCATACACATCTGGGATGGCGTGAGGGTGAGTAAATGATGAGAGAATTTTCATTTTTGTGTGAACGGTCCTTTGAACCACCTTGAGAGAAATGTCTAATCCAGGAGTTAATCTTGTAGCAATACGTCCTTATCCTCATGCTGAAACCAAACATCCCGAAAAGTGACTAAGAGACACTTGGTCTGCTTTTTAAATGCATTTTGCTCTCTGAGAATAAACAGTGCTTTGTATAGATGAGGAAATGTTACCGCAAGCAATGTTTTAAAATGAGGATCTCTGCAGAATTAGGAGACGACATCTGGCGATACGCATATAATAATAAGTCAAGATTTTCAACACAGTCCTTAACATTCCATACAAAAAACACAATGATGGTGACACTCAAAATCACATCATTAAAGTTATCACCACCCCTGCCAGCGAGACAACCAGCCTAAAATGGTTGGCTTGTATTTAAGCTAGTCTTAGCTTGTTTAAAATGGTCTGCTAGCCTGGCCAAGCTGTTGTTCAAGTGGTTTAGCTGGTCGGCAAGCAGCCTGATCAGCTAAAAAGTGCCCCAAACCCCTCTAAAACCAGACAAATGACTAACATGGTCAGCTTATGCTGGTTTTAGGTGTTTTTCTGTTGTTGTTTTTTCAGCAGGGAAAAGACAACATCATTTCAAATAATGAATCAAACCATAAACAGTAAAAAACAAGGGGGAACTTCATGTGAATATGAAACGGTCAGTCTAAACTGATCTATGGCGACGGCAGTATGCTGTTTGTCACCAACAGTCAGGCAGGACACCAGTCTGTTATCTCAAACACTTTGTTTACCCTTCTCCTCCAGGCACCAAATATAATCAGAAATGCAGGAGCCCCGAGCCTGGAATAATAATCTTTTTCTTAGATCCAATAAACCTATCTTTCAGTGAAACATTTAGTCACACCTCACTCAGTATGCAAGATATGCAATAACTTTCTTCTTCTAAAAAAAAGAAAGAAATCTCAGTGTATTCTCTACTTGCGCTTCTCTGAGCAATTTGCAACTTTGTATTACAGCACTTCTTTTATTACTTCCTCCTTAGATGAATCGCTTCTGTTGTATTCCTCATTTGTAAGCCGCTTTACATAAAAGCATCTGCTAAATGAATAAATGTACTGAGTACTTAAAATGAACAGCATACACTATGTAATTATTTTGCTCATTTAAAAATGACAGAGCAGTGATTATCTGCTGTTATTTAATATAGACGGATGGGACAGATAGCCTGTGGCTGTATTGTCTCGCATGAAATAAGAGTTTCAGGCCTCCCCACAAAAACAAACTCTCCGCCATAGTGTTTCCAGTTTGCTTTGCAACTGTATTTGACAGATAGCTGATAAATAACATGATCTTATTTAAAACTGCGCATTTAGATTTTGTTAAAATTCATTATTATTTTATATCTTTCTTTGTCATTTTTAATAATCTTTTAGCTTTTTGCAGTTCATTTAAATGGCCCTGGATGTGACACATTATTACAATTATTAAAAGTTCAGATTGTGTCAAGTAAAGTGAGGTCATAAAAACTGAATGTATAATAATTATACAACAACTTGCAAAAAAATACTATTTTTTTGCAAGTTGTTGTATAATTATTATACAGGTTTTAAATGACGTACACCATGTTCACCACTGTCAATGCATGACATTTCATGTCAACTATGCCCATTTGCTGGTAAAATTGTGAGTCTTCTCATTGCAAGTGGTTAACTCTGTTCTTTTATCTTTTCTTTTCTTCTTTTTTTTTTCACCTTTACTCTGCAAAATGTTGCTGCATTATAGTTCCGTGCATGAATATTCAACTCGATCCATAAAAGGCATTCAAGTGAATTAATAAAAGCAGAAAGATAAAACTAAAGACTTGCCTGCTGTGTAAATTCCTCGCCATCAGATCTGGATCCCCCCTCTTTATCATCGACCACCAGATCAATGGGCATCTTTCCCTTCAGACAGCTGATGTAGCGGTGACAGAAATTATCACACAGCTCGTGCACCTATGATAGGAAAGTACAAATACATTTAACATTGATAATAATAATAGTAATAATAATAATAATAATAATAATAATAATATTATTATTGTTATTATTATTATTATTATGAATAATAATAATGATGATGATAATAGTAATAATAATAATAAATAATTATAATAATAATAATAATAATAATAAATGTTATTATTATGAAATAAAATAATAATAATAAATATTATTAGGGACAATAATAAAATAATAATAATAAATATTATTATTATGAACAACAACAACAATAATAATAAATATTATTATGAACAATAATAATAATAATAATAATAATAAATATTATTATTATGAATAATAATAATAATAATAATAATATACAAAACCCAACCTTCTCTAATTCGAGCAGATGAAATCGTAACACTTGAATGGCTTGAATCATCTAAAACGAAGGGAGCACTCATGTCACAAAATTTCTTGGTTATTTCATTTTATCAACAACAACAAACAAAACTAAAAAGTGTTGAATGGCATATAAAGTAAAAACAAAATTGACTTTGAAATAAAATTGTCTTTAAAATAAAAATGTGCTTCGACCTACCAAATTATCTAAGTCTGGATTCGACGAGAAGAAGGGTTTTTCCGCTCTTATCTGAAACAGAAAATAAATAACGCACAAAATCATATATCGTTACACCGGAACACAACTTTCAGATGCATAACAATAACTTGGGCTGTGTAGTTGATTTCTATCCTGCTATTAAAATTCTCCTTCATTTTAATAAAGCGTTTGAGAGAAAAGTGGGCTTGTTTGACCTGTTTTGAGAATACTGTAATATCTTCATCAAATGACTCCGACGAGCAGACATCACCGGTAACCCCGGTCTCTCTCGGCGTACAAGTCGCCAATTCACATTTTTCGAAAACTAGTGCAAGCAGAGGGAAAAGGGGGTGTCTGAAAAAGAAAACATATAGATTGGAGTTTATATCTGTAGTAAAAATAAGGTTTTGCCTCCTCACTCAGGCTCAAGGCCCTGTATTCTTCCGCACAATCTTTTTATTTATTTATTTATTTATTTTTCTCCAAGAATGTAAAAAAAAAAAAAATCAAATTAAATATTGAGAGAAACCAAAGCTAAAAAAACTTTTTTAATTAGTTAAAACCCCATATTAATCGACCACTAGGCTGATCTGACTATTGGGTCCCCCCTACGGCCTCCTACAACTTTAATCCCTTTCAATAAAGGGGGTCATAAAAAACACTGATGTCAGGCAAGTAACCAATACAAAATATTTTCAGTAGGCTATTTATAACTATAACAATACTTCATAAAATACAGCCTACTTCCTCCCATAAGAACCAAATGGATCTTTCTATCCTGATGTTGATCTTAAGGACATATAATGTAACTTTCCATCTCAGGCCTAAAGCGAAAATAGTTCTTCATGAAAAGAGGGTTCTTTTTAAAACTATAGGTGCCTCTAACATACTGAATAAACTATTTTTATGAGTCTATATATCCTATTTGAAAAGCCTAATGAAGTTCTGCCCCCCCTGTCTAACTTATTGTCATTATATACCTCGTAAGGACACATACCCGTAAATGGCGTCTTTGTCCCGTTTTAGTGCGTCGTTAACGGGCGACGGGACACCGGGAGCCGCGGGGTGCGGGTACTGGTGCAGCGGCGGGCCGTGACTCACATGCACCGCCTGCATCGCTCTGGCAGCGTGAGGATCCCCGTACATCGGGGACGGGATCCCGACGGCATCCATACCGTAATGGACCAGATCCTGGTACTGAGGGAATTCAAAACGTGGAAATTAAAAATCGTATTTGTACTTTGGTGTACACACATGAAATAAATCGTATCGTACGAATGTCGATATAACTAAAGTTGACGCAAGAGAAACGATCGAAAGAAAATGAATTGCGTATTAAAAACGTAATTACCGAATTAGCTACACGTCAGTAGTTTTATAGCTACTTATAACAAATTAATTAGAAGACCAGCTTTAATTTTAGGCCCTCATAAACGTCAACAGACAATTTGGCCCAAACATACATCTTGGACTATTAATCGAAATGTCGGCTAATTAGTTTAATTTTAGCATTTTAATATCGCGTTTGTCTTTGAAAACATTTTTGGACGAACTTTTAATTTCGATAAGTCTAACACATGAAAACTTTCACTGGCAGCTGACATCCAATTTAAACTATTTTTATCTTATTTAAACTTTTTTGTTATCTGCTGTTTTATTTATTATTATTATTATTATTATTAATTTTATGTATTTGTATTTATTTTATTATTTAAAGTTTTTGCAGTTTCGCTGATTTCTAGTTTGTGGTAGCCGAGTTTCTAAATACAAAATAAAATGTAATAGGCTAAAAAAGTATAGGCTAATTGCACCCATTAGGATTTAAATGTGCATAATTACTGAATTAGTCTTAAATTGTGTAGCTTTAGTAGGCTAATTTTAATGTTTTGGATGTTTTTAATTTACCGCGTTGAAATGTCGGTAAAACGGTCTCGCACAACAATCCGATAGAAATATGAGTTATGAAAAAAGTGTAAGCATCAAGTTAATGTTTTGGCTGTCGAATAATTAAGGAATTATTTTACTGAAAAATGCTAAATAAAATACAATTATCCACACATCTTAATTTGACAGTGGATAAAATCAGGAGTGATTTTTAAAAGTGAATAAAAAGTCTAAATAATAATAATAATAATAATAATAATAATAATAATAATAATAATAATAATAATAATAATAAATAGGTCAAAGTTTCACTTGTTGCTGTGTGTATTCCAAAACCTCCAGAATCGTGTGTAAACACACACACACACACACACACACACACACACACACACGCATAATTAAATTAAGGAATTAAAGGACATCTGACTGTAATGACTTCCTTTATATTATCAGCGTTTGAGCAGAATTAGTCTTGTCGGTCACGTTTGAGGTCTTTTTGTATTCTGAGGTTTTTACGCACCCGTTGCGCCATGAGTACTCCGTGTCACCGACTCCCTGTTCTCAACACGTCCCGATCTCAGTGCTGCGAGCCCGGGGAGCACGACTCCACACCGCACATTAAAAAAAACACTCTCCAGAAAACTCAACTCAAGTGCCCGTGATGAACAATAACATTGTAATCCACCCAGATACTCCTGGTCAACTCCTCCTATTTTTAACAAACGCAAAGATATCAGTAAATTACAAATCCAGTTCTCGACGTTCCACCAGGTATAAATCAATAACCAGTGTGTTCTGGTGTTTGCTTCTGTTTTCAGCCGAAGATTTTGTAGCCAAAAGGTGACGCGACATTAAGAGGAAACTCCATTCGACTCTTTGATCGCTTGCCTGGTTTATTCTCAATGCAATAACACCTCTATGAGATGCGAGGAGCGTGGAGAGTGAGGTGGAGGAGAGGGGGCATCTGGACTTCTTAAAGGAGACGTAGAGAGTTCAAGCAAACCCGTGCGTAAAAGGGCACGAAACTGTGTTCTTAAAGGAATATTTCGAGTTCAGTACAAGTTGAGCTCAATCGACAGCATTTGTGGCATAATATTGATCACCACAAAAAATATTTTTGACTTGCCCCTCCTTTTCTTTAAAAAAAAAAAAAGCAAATATCTGAGTTACATTTAGGCACTTACAATGGAAGTGAATGGGGCCAATTTTTGAACTTTAAATTATACTCATCTTTTCAAAAATTTAGCAGCAAGATATAAACAATATGCATGTGAACATGAGTTTTGTGCGATATAATCGCTTACTAACCTTCTCTGTGTAAAGTTATAGCCAAATTTACAACTTCTTTGCCATGACGATGTAGTCAACAAACCCTAAACCCCTAAAATGACCGTAAAAATGACGATTTAAGTAACTTTTAAGCTCAAATAATACACACGTTTTAACAGAAGAATTAATGTAAGTGCTTTTATTACATTATAAGCTTCACATTTCTGCTGTTAAACACTCCAAAAATTGGCCCCATAGACTTCCATTGTAAGTTCCTCACTGTAACCTTTTATTTATTTATTTATTAAGGAAAAGGACGTTATGTGGTTATCAACATTATTGTCGATTGAGCTTAACATGTACTGAACCTGGAATATTCCTTTAAGCAGAGCAAGCCATTGGAACCAAGTTGATTGTTTTTGATTCACCATACAGGAAAAGAGACAACTAGTCGATAAATTGTTCATAACGAACAATATGCATACCTTTTTCACTAGTTTGTTTGGGAAATGCCACTGTTTGCAATAAAGGCAAGCTTTGAGACCACCATACGACTTGAAAGATGATCATTTACACAGTTATCATTATTATAATGTTACATGACATCACAAAATTTCAATACAATCAGGTTAATCTGGAAAGCTGATCGAAAATGTCTATTGGTAATGTAGATACTTCATTTTTTAAATAATCAAACGTGCGACTCTGTGAGGCTCATTGGATCCAGTGATTTTCCCCTCTGTGCTTTTACTGTATTAACTCTATGAAACAGAGAAACACTTGAAAGACAGATGAATGAAACAAAGGAAGAAAGAAATAGGCCCGAAAGGCCTTTTTGTTCAAACTTATAATGGCGCTTTTGGTTTTGTTAAAAAAATAAACCAGTCGTTAAAGGGTATAGTTTAGACTTTGAAAAGTTTTATATGTGTTATAAATATGATATTAATAGTTTTTCATTTAAAAAATGACAATATAGTTCATTATGTCATGGCTTTAGATTAAAATGCTCTCAGTGGTGATTTTATTAACTTATGCTAGACCTACTGCTATAGAAATTCTTCTTAAAAAGAAAAAAAGGAAAGTAAAAAAGGGGTAAACAACAGTAGTCATGTAGGCTGTTATAAGGTATACATTTTAACAATCCACTTGGTGCCATCTGCTGGCCAATGTAGGTCATTAACAAATAGGCTCGCTGAATTGGCACTGATTTGGGACTGTGCAAAAGTCTTAGGCACATAAGATTGCTTCATAAAAACATTTGTCTTAATATGGTTATTTACATCTTCAGCTTTAGTGTGTCAATAGGAAAAATACATTTTAGACTCACAAACATTAATTTTGCAAATAGAAAAGATGAGAATAGAAGAACAGGGAGCCCTGCAACAGATATCATGGCCCCCACAGAGCCCCCCACTGAACATCGAGTCAGTCTGAGATTACAAGAAGAGACAGAAGCAATTGAGACAGCAGAAATATATAGAAGAACTGTGGTGAATTCTCCAAGAATCTTGGAACATCCTATCAACCAACAACCAAGAAAAACTGTGTCCAGGTGTATCTAGGAGAATTGGGGCTGTTTTAAAGGCAAAGGTGGTCACACCAAATATTGATTTAGCTTTTTTATGTTTACTGGACTTTGTATGACATTAATTGATAAATGAAAACTATTTATGGCATTATTTTTGAAGACATCCTCACTATGCAACATTTTTCACAAGTGCCGAAAACATCTGCACAGTATTGTAAATATATATATATATATATATATATATATATATATATATATATATATATATAAATGTACCGTGTAAATTTTATAATTTGTCATTATAATTTTATAAATGACTATTATAACATCTATCAAATGTGTTTAAGATGTTTCCATAAATCTATCTATAAATCTATAAATATTGACGTCTGTTTGATTTAGATATTTGTTGTTGCACACATTTTTGCAAGATGTAAAATTACTCGAACGTGATTCGTTTTTCCATCTGCTATCAATTCCACGTCAAAATGTTATTAACGTGACCGCTTTATTTTGCCACAAGGTGGCAGGATTGAAAAGGATTTGACTCAATAGAGCACGAATTGAGTTTGGGTTTGGCACTCAGTTCACTTCAAAATGCTTCACTCTCTCGACCATAGTTTTACCGATTATTTTTTACCGATTTTGTTTAAGTGAAACTTTGGCCTGTAAGTTACATGCAATAACAGAGGTTTCAATTTCCCTAGTTATGTTTTTAGTGATTTTTTCAAACAGAACTTACGGATGTACTTGGTTCATTGACAAATAAGGTTGTCTGAGGTGATAAAAATGAGAAAAAAAAAAAAATTATATATATATATATATATATATCAAGTTCGTAGATATATAATCTTTGAGTTCATGTTGTTTTTACAAATTTTTTGAAAAACATTTATTGCATTTTGTACCAAAAAAAATGTATTTAATGACTTTAAAATTGTCATGTGGCGCAACTATCAAGGTATTAAAATAGTTTCCTTGCACCTCGAATACATGAGAGTATACGCAACTTAATAATTAATTTCAAAAAAGTTTTCAAAATATTTTTTACAAATATCATGAATTTTTGTCAAGAATGTCAAGAAGTTTTCTCGTGGTTGCCCCAAATGACATGAACCAAATGTGCCTTTTGTAGTGGACAAAAGTTTTTCAAATATTAATTATATTTTAAAATAAAATAGTTTCACTGCATTTAAAAAAAAAAGAAAAAAATTTATTCAGCACAACTCGTGCCAATTTTTTTTTTTTTTTAAATTTGAATTTCAGCTTTTAATAAGACTTATTTTTACTGTCTGTGGACGGTTACACATGACATTTTTTTTTATTATTCAAATTTTTTTTATATATATAATTTTGCATGCCCAATTCCCACTACTTACTAGATCCTCCTGGTGGCGTGGTTACTCGCCTCAATCCGGGTGGCGGAGGACAAGTCTCAGTTGCCTCCACTTCTGAGATCGTCAATCTGCGCATCTTATCACGTGGCTTGTTTTGCATGACACCACGGAGACTCACAGCATGTGGAGACTCATGCTACTCTCCGCGATCCACGCACAACTCACCACGTGCCCCATCAAGAGCGAGAACCACTAATCACAACCACGAGGAGATTACCCCATGTGACTCTACCCTCCCTAGCAACTGGGCCAATTTGGTTGCTTAGGAGACCTGGCTGGAGTCACTCAGTACACCCTGGATTCGAACTCGCAACTCAAGGGGTGGTAGTCAGCCCCCACGCTGAGCTACCCAGGCCCCCACATGACATTTTTTACTTTAAACCCAAGAAAAAATATCAAAATAACTTTGAATTTTGTCGTTTAAAACATGTTCATCATAGCAGAGGTATATTCAAGTAATTGTCATATGTGAATATAATTTGTAATGTATGTTTGAATAATTAATTAGATGGGGACAAAAACAATTAGCGTCATGTCACTGACCCACTGTTGTTGTTTCAGAAATGATCTTTCTATATACCAGAGGTACCAGCAGTAACAATTTAAGGCTTTTGTGTCAGGCTGTACTTTTACTCTGCTGAAAGTTTGGAAACTGTAACCACATTTTAGCAACTTCTTTTTTGTCAGGTGTGTTTTGTGGTTTAGCATGAACATTTGTTTTTTCTTCAATTTTTCAATAAAACAAAAGTTGTTGAAGGTATTTGTTGAATTCAAATGAACAATATTATGTCAGTTTAATGTAGCATTTCAATAAATGTATATTTTTATAATGTAACAAAGTAATTTTAAGTAATCTTGCAGTCCCTTAAGATTATTGAGGCCCCCTAGTGGATAGATAAATCAAAAATTAATAAATTACATGCATATATAAATGTAATTCAACTGGGGGTGATTAGTTTATTTAAATAATTGTAATTGTAATTCATTATTTCATTTCCATTTCTGGCATGCACCTGCTAATAAGGTACGTAGTGTAGTGGACTGGCATGGCTATGGCTTCGAAGAAAATCTACTGTACCTGTCAGGAGCAGAAAAAAGGAGGAAGAAACCAGAAACTTCAAATGAGAGAGCAAGAAGAAGGTATGTACTTTGATCATATTTAATATTATTATTTAATCTTTACATACTCATTAGAAAGATCATACTTCAGTTCTCCAGCATGCAAAATCAAAATGCATTTTATAATGTAATAAAGAAGCGCATACCTGTTCATTCATGCAAGCTCTGCTGAATATGTCATGTCAATGCTTCAATAAACAATATCCATTAGAACCTTTAGTCTAAAGTTTGCACATTTAGAGAAATATTGATGGATTGTCATATGCTACTTCAGATTTCTTGAGGAAAATATATGCTGTATATAGTATATCTTTGATGTTTTCCGGTAAATATGAGGTTGGATTATTTCATTCAGCATTGAAAGCTAGATGGTTATTTTTGGCAAGCATTTAGCTGTCAAACAAAATTGTATTTCATTTTTTTTTTTTTTTCATTTGTCTCACTGACATTTTAATATGTTTCTATCTGTCTTTCAATCTTCATTCAGTTACTCTTATTCAATGTTTTATCATAGTTAACCTCTTTTATGTTTAAGAAATATCTAGAAGCCTAATTCTTGTATCAACTGTACTTGTTGCTTTTAACCTGCTATAAATATTTAATTTGACTTAATTAAAAAAATCTAAATTAAATGCAAAAACTTTGTCATTAATGTAAATGCTGACATGCACTGTGTAATGGCTTTTTAAATGAAGACTCAAATAGTTTTTTATCTGCCATTAGGGACAATTCTTAAAGGGATAGTTCACCCAAAAAATGACAGTTCTCTCATAATTTTCTCACCCTCACGCCATCCCAAATGTGTATGACTTTCTATCTTCAGCAGAACACAAACAAAGTTTTTCAGTAGAATATTTCAGCTTTGTAGGTCCATACAATGCAAGTGAATGGTGGCCAGAAATATGAAGCTCCAAAAAGAACATAAAGGCAGCATAAAAGTAATCCATACAACTCCAGTGTTTAAATCAATTTGCTCAGAAGAGATATGATAAGTGTGAGTGAAAAAACAGATCAATATTTAAGTCCTTTTTCACTATAAATCTCCACTTTCACTTTCACATTATTTTTCTTTTTTGTTTGCCTGATTCACATTTTTTGTGCATACCGCCACCTACTAGGTAGGGAGGAGATTTAATAGTAAGAAAAAGGATTTAAATATTGATCTGTTTCTCACCCACACCTATCATATCACTTCTGAACATATTGATTTAACCACTGGAGTCTTATGGATTACTTTTATGCTGCCTTTATGTGCTTTTTGGAGCTTCAAAGTTCCGCCCACTAATCACTTGCATTGTACGGACCTACAGAGATGACATTATGTTCATTTTCCTTTTATTTATTGAAATTTGACACCTTATTTACCGCTGACCTATTGTCAGTTTAATTATTGTTCATTATAAAATAAATAAATAAAATAAATAAAATTAAGAATTACTAATGTTCCTTAAAATTAACTCAAGTTTTGCTTAGGGACTGGTGTTGTACCGAAATCTGACTGCCCGCCAGATTCTGACTCCCCGCTACCTGATTGGCCCTTATCCCTAAAGCCCAACCCCACACCTAACTCTAATCATAAGGATACTAGGGAGTCAAAATTCGGCACTGCCACCGTATTCCAGGAGTTCCCATGTAGGCTATGCAGGACGCTTGTTGGCTTGCAACTTCACTAATCAATCATTTAAATCTTACTTTTCTAAAGGAATTCATGCTTAGACACAGTTTATACTTGTCTACCAAACTTCAGTTCAAAAGGATTTTAAGATCACCAAAAACACCGACTTGAAACGGGCAGTGTGCATCCATTAGAATTCCACTGCATTTGAGTTTAGAGGAGACACTAGGCGGCGGGCCGTTGGCACATCCCGACAAGCGGAGATCCCTTCGTCCAAAACGGGCTGCAGTCGTTCCAATGTGACGTCATTGCTTCCGCAACCCCCTCACCACCCTCCACCTCCAGTGTCGGCGGCGCTCGCCTGCTGCTGAGTACACAATCCAACATGGAGTAACGAGAGAAGGGGCTCCTCACCGAGATCAGCGCGCAGTCTTCAGCCACGGCGAGCGACGCGAGGAGAAAAAGCATCGATGCAACCACTGGCATGATGCATAAAGGCTGGATTTCAGGCTCTTTAACAAGATGCATTGCAACTAGTGAGGAATAAAATGCACTGCGCGGAGAAAGAACGAAAATAAGGCTACGCTGAAACGGATTTGGGGTGAAACCCGTCGCTGCGCTGGACTTTTAAAAAAAAAAAGAGGCGAGGTGGAAAACCGAGACGACATGAAGCCTGAACGCCGCGCGCCCGCTGTGGGATATTATTACTACTGTAGGTGAAACGAGGGGGAAAATGACTGAGGAATCGCACCCAGACGAGTGAGTATTGTATATCCCCCTTCACTTTTCTCGAAAAGGACGCTTTCCGCGCATGTGGTGGACACGAATGGAAATCTCACGCCGTGTCCGAGAATGCGCTCCCGAGCTATTTGACGGGTCATTTCAATGCAGGGAATCCGTGCATTTGTGTCGCAGACAGCCTTTGGAGATGTTAATACTGAGAAACAATGCAGTGTCAAAGAGATTTGAGTGCTGGGCCCCTGCTGCAGGGCTCTGGTCTCAAACCGAGAGGGGAGGGGAGGAGGGGCCGGAGCGGAAACATTTTGTGAAGGGATCCTTCACTGAACACTTTGTAACATGTCGACCCTAAAGACGAATTGCCGCTCCGAGGAAGCAAATAGACGGCAGCAAAGTTTCAAAGCACGCAAAGCTTGAGCACTGAGCTTGTGTAGGCTCTCAAAGCGGGCTACTGTGGTCGTTCTTGGTCTCTTTCTTTGTGGTGGTCTGACATGCCATATCCGCCATTTCTTTTTCTTGAATCGCTCTGATTTGCATACTGTCCTTCATTCATAAAAATACAGACGGGGGCGCGCGCCGCAGAGAAAGAGAGCGCCTCGGAACTATGCTGATGTTAAAAGAAGGCCTATAAGGCATTTCATGTTCTGTAGCCTATGTGCTTTAAAATGCAGATGTATATAATCATCATTCCAAACAAAAAACGCGAATATATACACGCGACGATGCATTGTACAGTAGCAGTATGGTCTCGTGCATCAGCTGGTTTTCATAACCTCATATTGTATTGTTTAGTGTGCAAACACCTTTTGACCAATCAGTTCTCATGACTTTCGAGTCGCTCATAAGTACTGGATAAGGATTTAAAAAAATAAAGGTAATCATTTACAATAAGGTTGCATTAGTTAACCTGAACTAACAATGAACAACACTTTTACAGCATTTATTAATAGTGGTTAATGTCATTTTCAACATATATAGGCTAATAATACAGTACATTTTTAAAATCAAAAGTTATATATGTTAACACTTAACCGTAGTTAATGCACTATGTACTAACATCAACCAACAATTGCATTTTTATGAACTAACATTAACAAAGGTTAATAAAAAAATAGCCAATATTGTTCATTGTTAGTTCATTATTCCCAGTGCATTAACTAATGTTAACAAATGAAACCTTTATTGTAAAGTTTTACCAAAATTCATCATTTTATAGGGCTTTCACTCACATCGGATGACTTTTACGCAATTTATTCATTTGACTATTTTGTTTATTTCCATGACTTTTCCAGATCTGGAAATCGCTTTAATTTAACTTCCTGATGTATCCATGTTTTCCATGACCCCCTATGAATCATGTAGCCTACTATAGATTCTGTCTTTGGCTTTCAAGGGCGTAGCCAGGAAATTACTTTTGGGTGGGCCTCAAATAAAAATGACATTTTATTTTGTACCAAATTTTCCTTAACAGCAGCGAAGCGGCGCATTCAAGCAGTTCGTTCACACTTTCAGAAATCAGAATTTATGCATTTTTTTAAACTGTTTTATAAATATATATTTGAAGTCAAAGAATAATCTAAATTCTAGGTCTTATTTGGGTGGGACCAGGCCCACCCCGGCCCACCCTTGGCTACGCCACTGTTATGTAGAAATACTTTTTATTTCAGCACAATCTGCTGTATTAGCCTACATAAATATCCATGTTTTTGCTCACAGAATTTTGACTCTCTAAAGCCGATCAAAGTCCCTCGCTAATAGCATTAGGATCGAGTTAAATGGCCCGTATACTTAGTGAGCTCTTTAGGGGGCTTACAGTTAATTTCTGTAATATATAGTCTGCTCTAAACCTGTATTAACATTGGCCAATGCAATTGGATCAAACGACTAAATTGTCTTGTCAATGCATGTTATTAGTTATAATAAACATTATTGAGGAAATATTATGTCAGGCTAAAAAAACTGATTCAGTTTAACATCTATTTCCTCTGCTTGAGATGTTTTGCAAGAGCAATGATGGTGGGGTCATTTCTCTTATTTTAATTTATGGTGCACACACACCCGTTTGAGTAAACACGTCTGTCAGACTGGGATGTAAAGGCTCATATAATAGCCCGAGGTTGTGAAATGTTGACTTTTATCAGTGCAGAGGAGGGTGACGGACCACTCCAAATTGGGAGGACGTTTCTGAGAAGGCGCTCCCGAAATGATTGTGAAGGGAAACAATGGTGAGAGGATTAAACAAAGATCCGGCGGAAGTGGAAGAGGTCGCTGGAGCGGTGAAGCTTAACTCCTCTGTCACGCCCCCCGATTGTTTGATTCTCTAGTAGTCTATGGTGTGCCAATAATGAATGGAATATTATTCCGCGAAATTAGTTTCTTAGAGAGGGAATCGCTCTCTCTTTTACTTTATATCTCTGATTTAATGTAGTGTAAACTGTTTTGGCCCATTGTAGCTATTCACAAATTGGAGTTTTTTTTAACACCTTGTGGCATTAAAACATACAGTGTTCCCAAAAAGGAATAGTTTACCCAAAAATGAAAAATCTCTCATCATTTACTCGCCTTCATGCCATCCCAGATGTGTATGACTTTCTTTCTTCTGCTGAACACAGATTAATATTTTTAGAATAATAGTTTAGCTTTGTAGGTCCACACAATGCAAGGCAACAGGGTCTGAAACTTTATAGCTCCAAAAAGCATATAAAGACAGTATTTAAGTAATCCATATGACTCCAGTGGTTAAATCTAAACCTTCAGAAGTGATATGATAGATGTGGGTGAGAAACAGATCAATATTTAAGTCCTTTTTACTATAAAATCTCCTCCATGTCCAGTAGGTGACGATATGCATGAAGAATACGAATCACCAAAAACAAAAACGGCCTCTTAAGCCCGCAATACACTGTAGGATTTTTACAGTCCTTTAAGAATGTTACTTGTCAGACTGTACGATATGAACACATTGAAATCGCCATGGCACACTGTGCGACTTTGTCAGACTGTACGATATACATCGGTGGTCCCAATCATCCCGATCAGTGATCGTTAATAAAATAGATGTATATAGATCGTTAATAATGAATAGAAGCGAAACGGCAGGATTTGCCCGGAGGAACATTTTTTTTTGTTTGTTTGTTTTTTTTTGTTTCTTTCTGAAAGTCAGAACATCAGCATTTCTGTTGCTCCAATACCACTTCATCACCTGTCAAACAGGCCTTTAATAAGACATCCTGATCACAAATACGAAAAATTACAGATGTTGAGAATGAACGCGAGTGTGGGAGGTAGCCTACAATAATAAATATCTATCGCAAGCAAAGACTCATTGTGGAAAAAAAAAGACATGTGGCCTGAAAAATGACAAAGTTCTGCGTTCACTTTGGGAAAACAAAAATGGTGGGTTGTAGTACCTCTTTCTCCTCTTTTAGATTAGTAAACAATAGGACACGCAAAATTTTGAAAATTCATGTAGACTAATAATATATATCGTGCTTGTAAATTCCCTATGGATAACACACAAACATAACATAGATTTCTATAATTGTATCCAGTTGAATCTGCTGATTTGGATTAAAACATCCCATAAATACTTAACAATATACATTTTTCAATTTTATTTTTTGCCACTGGAGTGGTGTGAAGTTTACAGATGCTTAAAGTAAATTTATTAAAAGTAAAATAGTAATTAAAATAAAGTTGCAAAGAAAATGCATGATAAATGTAAAGAAAAAAACGTGGGGCTGGGGTAACTCAGTGAGTATTGATGCTGACTACCACCCTTGGAGTCGCGAGTTCGAATCCAGGGCGTGCTGAGTGACTCCAGCCAGGTCTCCTAAGCAACCAAATTGGCTCGGTTGCTAGGGAGGGTAGAGTCACATGGGGTAACCTCCTCGTGGTTGTGATTAGTGGTTCTCGCTCTCAATGGAGCGCGTGGTAAGTTGTGCGTGGATCGCGGAGAGTAACATGAGCCTCCACATGCTGTGAGTCTCCGCGGTGTCATGCACAGCGAGACACGTGATAAGATGCGCGGATTGACGGTCTCAGAAGCGGAGGCAGCTGAGACTTGTCCCCCGCCACCCGGATTGAGGTGAGTAACCGCACCACCACGAGAACCTACTAAGTAGCGGGAATTGGGCATTCCAAATTGGGAGAATAGGGGATACATTTTTTAAAAAGAAAAGAAAAAAACGTGTTAAGAAAATGCAGTCATTTATTTATTTTCGTTTTGTAAGCTCTGTATTTAATTTGGAGAATAATGCTTTCATATTGCTAAAGTGTAACTTACACGTTTCTCCAAGTATTTTCTGCTTATTTATTCATTAAAACTTTTTATATAAAATGAAAAGAAGAAAAAACATTGAAAGAGCTTGAGTAGAGTGATAACTGGGCACAAATGTTGCTATGGTGCAGACACGGAGCAGGTTTCTTTCCAAGGAGCATATCAGAGGGTTTCTCTGAAGACAGTGAATTGGGGTGCGAGAGAGGAGTGGACTATCCCATCTGGCCGTCGTAATAGCAGTCACACTATACACAATGCAATGCTAAATTTCTGACACTGCCAGAACTTCGTCAGAGGCTAAAGATCATCGCAAAGGCTATTAATCGGCGTCGGTAAGCATGTCACACTAAACGTTGTAAGATTGCCGATATTGCCATACGACGACAGAAATCATTTAGGATTCCAGAAATTTGTCTAAGACGGCAGAATCGTGGCCAAAATCGTACAGTGTGCTTTAGGAGAGAAGATCGCTTGGGCGGGCTGTTTGAAAGTGGAGATTTATAGTAAGAAAATGACTTAAATATTGGTCTGTTTCTCACCCTCACCTATCATCTATCGAGTCATGTGGACCACCAGGATATTCTTAAAAATCATTTTTTGTATGCCAAGTGGAATCTGCAAACACCTAATGCTAAACCTTTCCTCATAGTTCTAGCTAACTTCACCTTTCTGAGCCATTTTTGCAAGGACTTTAAACCAGGTGATTTTTAATGGATGTATAAAGCCAGTTCCCCTCAAGTTCATACAGGTGTCATTGCAGAGTAACCTCAGGTGTAGTTCAGCAAATAAACTATGGACATGTTCCATTAACAGTGTCCAAATGCTTTTCGTCTTAATTTTGTTTAGTATATCTCTTGCCTTATAATTTAAAACTTAACAAACCTCTATTTGTTAAATGTTTTGCCTTGAAAATGCTGCTATCTTTCCTTTATATATATATATATATATATAATATTTTTTTTTTTTTTTTTTTTTGTGGTATCTAATGCAATGACATTAACTTGACTTGAGTTTTCTTGCAATGCATACATAATTTAATTTCTGTCACAAAAACTTTGTTGTTTTGGGACATTGGATCGTATACCTAACACTTTTACCATAATAATCTTTAGACAGTACCTTCACACTCGACACCATTGGTGGCCATTGCCTGTTTTATATGTTTTGAGTTTGTTTCACCGATATTTCTTAAATAGGTCACCGTCCTTATTACTTGGACACAGTTTTGCCCTCGGTACTTCCTGTGTGTTACTCCAAATGACCTCTGGGCCATTAGGCATTTTGTGTCATCACAGAGTATATCTGTACTGACTGTCACACAAAATAAACTGGAGGTGCGTCCCAAACCACACACATCTGCACTAATCTACGGCATTTTGTAGTGTAAGTAGTGCGAGTAGTACATTTACACTGAAAATGCAGCAAAAAGAAGTGTACTTTAAGTACCCGGATGATGCACTTTTTCAACCGTCAAAATGGAGTGTGGAATGTTGGACACTTCATGCAGTCAGCGCACGCGGCGTGCCGTACGTGACGGAAGTGAACTGACAAAACAGTTGTAAATAATGAAGAATGTAGCTACTGATGAACTTCAGTGTATACAGCACCTTACAAATGTGAGCTGAATGCTTTACTTCTGTTAGCTGTTAAACGCAGAACACTTCCGTGTAGTAAAAACCGTTAAGTGTTCCATTTGGGACGATTCTACACTTTGAAAAATTCATACAATACATGGCTGAGTGTATAGTATATTTTATATGTGCGTAGTATATAGTGTGTCATTTGGGACACAGCTTGGATCATTGTGAGTAGCTCGTTCTGAATTTTAAAACTTTTTTTTAGAGATAAAAGTATTTGGAATGGGGAATATTAGGAGAAAGATAATAATAATGTTAAAGACAAAAATAATTATGTTGTCATGTTGTTTCAACCCTGTAATTTGTTTACTTTTGTGAAGCACAAAGATGATGTTAGGGGAAATGTCCAAGCCTCTGTTTTCCATACAATGAAAGTGAAATGGGGGAAGACCGCTTATCCTTTGGAGCCTGAAATAGTTGAAATAGTTTTGCATGCCCTAGCAATAAATTTACTATGGTTTTACTACAGTTACCATATTTTAACCTTGATATTTATAGTAAAACCATAGTAATAATACAGGAAATCGAAAACTAATAAGTCGTAATTTTGTGATTATTATGGTTTTACTACAAATACCATTTATTTGTAGTAAAACCATAGTAACCACAAGATTAACCTGCTAGTCTATAATAAAACCATGGTTACTATATGGATACAGTATACTCTATTAAAACCATGGTTTCTGCCAAAAAAAACATGGTTAACGTAAAAAAAATCACGGTTACTACAGTATTATTATAGTAAAACCACAGTTTCTGCCAAATAACTATTGAAACTACATCCTACAGTGAGGGAGTTTACATGCACACTCTTACACCGATTATGCTTAATAAGCCGTCAATGTGTGTGGTCATGTTATCAAATTTTTTCCACAGTAACATTATACCTTTATCAGTGTAAGGTCATAAACAGTGTAAGAATAAACCGATCAACACGGGTAGAATTTTGCCCATTACCCCGATTTCGTGTTGCATGTAAACACCTTTACAGGCATTCTCACTTGCTTATCCAATCTGTGCACGTGTTGAGAGCATGCCTCTTCGCGGTTTGACATCAAAAGCAGAGAATAACGCAATTATTTAAAATGTCATGTAAACGCAGACTTCTTAATTAAGATGTTTTTTGGGAGTAAAAAGCCTATTGGTGTGCATGTAAACATGCTCAATATTACTATAGAAAAAACATGTTTTCCGCAAAAAAAAAAAAAAAAAAGGAACTGTCATGGTTACTACTATAGTAAAGACAGGGCTTTACTACAGTAACCATAGTTAAACTATGGTATTTGTATAGTTAACCATAATAACCACAATAGTATGATTTTTATTACAATAGTTTTTGTTTTCCTGTATGGTCACACTACGAATATCATGGTTGTTGCTATAGTAAAACCACGATAAATTTATTGCGATGGGACACGAAGCTATTGCAAGGGCACGTAAGACTTAAGGCCCAGGTATATTTTGTTTTTGCGTGTTCCGGATCGGCTCGCGCCTGGTCAACCGCGTTGTCTTTGAGTATACTCTTCTGACCGCGAGCGAATATGAATGCGTTTGACCAAGGGTGTAGATTTGGCTTGAACTTTGGGGGGGTTGCAACGTGAAGAATTTACATGTTTCCATTTATCATGGTATAAATATTGGGGGGGTTGTACTTGCTTGTTTTGATTATTGGGGGTGGGGGGTTACCTCCCCCCTGAAAAGTACGCATGCCCACTACAACTTTTATGTGATATTCTTTAAATACAGTCATTAGCAGGCACATGCATCAGCGACAGAGTGCGCGGGTCAAGAAAATCTAGGCGGCTCGCGGTCAAGCCGCGCGGCTGTGCTGATGATGCAATTTGTGTCACACATACAGTGGGCGGAGCGATCCGCAACATGGCTTTCAATTGGTTTTGGGCTAAAACATATGAAAGTGTTACTCCTTTTTCACTGTACATCTTGCCATTGCAGTCTTTTGGCACAATCATAATTTCAGGCTCGATTACACTTCCTAGTGCTTGATGCATGCGCAGAGCGCTAGATGGCGCTAGGAAGTGTTATCGAGCTTGAAATCATGTTTGCCAAAGAGACTGCTGATGTGAAGATGTACAGTGGAAAAGGAGTTATATTTTGGTCTGTTCTTACCCAAAACCATTTCTAAAGACATGGATTAAACCACAGGAGTCATATGGATTACTTTTATGCTGCCTTTATGTGCTTTTTGGAGCTTCAACGTTTTGGACCCCACTCACTTGCATTGTATGAACCTACAGAGCTTAAATGTTCTTCGAAAAAAAAATTTGTGTTCTGCTGAAGAAAGAAAGTCACACACATCTGGGAAGGCATGAGGGTGAGTAAATGATGAGAGAATTTTCATTTATGGGTGAACTTTTATTGTGCAGCCTTCCTTTCATGGTGTTTTGCTGTCCTTTTTGGAGCTTGGCAATATAAATCCCCATCCACTTTCATTGTATGGAAAAGAGCTGCTCAGATTTTCTGCCAAAGATCTCCTTTTGTGTTTCACAGATGTAAATAAGGTAATACAATTTTTGAAATGACATGAGGATGAGTAAATGATGACAGAATGTTCATTTTGCATATTTTGGTTGAACTATCACTAAGATGATCGATTTAGGGTGCTCTGCTTCCTCTAGAATTCTGGTGTGTTAGTTTGACTGTTTTGGAATGGAATGTGAGTTGCTCAAAAACGTGCTGAGCAAACCAGTGGCTCCCCATGAGTAATGACAGTTGCCTGAAGGTGAGTGTACGTGCTCACGTGAACTGGCTGGTGCCCAGACCTCACACCCGGATGCCCTCTCCTGCCTCTGGAGGGGAGGAACGTGATCTATATTGATCAAACCAGCATGACCTACATGCAACACCATTACGGGTCAATAATATCTGAGAGAGGGAGTGACATTAAGTTAGGTCAGTCCAGCTAAACTTTACGCTGGTTCCTCTCATGGACTTAGAGGAGAGATATTGATCTTTAGACCAGCCACTGCTGGTTCCATTTTACAGTTTTCTGAAACATAGAATGGAGAGAATGCAACATTGACCAGTTTAAAAGAGTCAAAGAAGATCAGATTGAAACAAGTCATTTTGTTTCTTTGTGTGTTGTTCAGTTTGTGTGGGTGACAGTGGTTGCTATGGCAGCTGCATATGTCATTGCATAATGTACACAGTGAGTTAGTTGCTTTCACTTTCACATTGATATTCACATTTTATATTTAATCATTTAGCAACTTGAGGAGTACAACAAAAGCATTACAAAATATTTTGTTTTCTAGTAACAGATTGACCAAAATCGGATATTACAGCACGAGTAAATTTATATCACAGGTTTATCATGATATAGTTATGTTTTTGCTGAGAGTTCAAAGAAAAATGGTTTCAGAAACTAACTGTAACGCAGATGTGTGAAAATCTTATGCACCACCACAGTCATTATGTAAATTACATTCTGAGCAATCCTCATCACAGGTTTTGAATTTGTTACATGGCATGTCATATTTTGCACATAAAATAGGTTAAAATTGTTTGAATGGTATTAGCATATGTCCTTGTAAGAATCGCTATCTTTAAATAATGACAAAAATTCAATTTGCATACAGAACATCATCCTCTTTAAAATTTCAGTTGAAACCTCATTTGCAGTTTGTCAGCTCGGGCATTTAAAAGAATGTATTATGATGTCATCAGACTGGGCCCAATCACACTGCTTGGGTTAGATGCTCATGCATTAGCATAAGCTTTGGCACCGTCACTAGATCTAAAATTGACAAATTTGATATAAATGTCTGCACAGAATATGTCAACACCAGATGCGTAGCAGTTATAAATGCACGTACAAATACATATGCGTGTATGTATGTTTTCTTTGTATAAGTTTGTTTTTAATATGTGCCAGTCCAAAGAGGTCACCTTTGGCTTGCTCACTGGGGGTAAAGCACTACTTCTTGTAAAGCTGCTTTTTAACAATATGTAATGCAGAAAGCACTATCCAAATAAATTGAATTGAAAAAATTTAATGATGGAGCTTAATCCATTCACGTTTTCATTATATTCCCATTCCTTAAAATAAGTCCCTTTTATTAGTGGTCAACTGATATGTTGATGGTAGGGCTGCGGTTGGAAAAATATTTTATATAAGTGATATAATGTAATTTCATTAAAGCAAATGAGATCTTTATGTAAAATTGCTGAAATTAATTGAACACTAATTTTATGCAATGCAATTTACTAAAAATTCATTCAAACTGTTTGTCGAGATCAGAAAGTGGCATGGCAAGCTTAGTTTAGGTTGTCAAATAAAATAACCCTAAGAAGACCTTGTGAAAATCATTGTGATATTGATAAAAAATTGATGGCATGTGTAATAAAATCAAATGTTTTTAACTTGAAAAATGTGTGTAAAAACTGTTCACTGATGTGCATTCAAGGTGTAAGAAAAAGTGATATTACTTCTTACTAGAATTGTTAAAACATGTTAACGCATCCGATTAGTTTAAAAAGTTTAACGCGTTAATTTTTGTGATTAACGCATTTACCGTTAATAAAGCGTAAATCAGCATAAACACTTGTTGGAAGGACGAAACCTTTGAGATGTGTCCGCCCGAAATCATTACACTGACGCACACACCACAAACACACACAACAGCAATGGGAAAGGACCTCTTCATGCTATTTGTATGTACAAAACAAGCCCAGATGGGACTTGTGACAGAAAGCAAGAACTTTGCAGCCTCTGTAAGGCACAATCTAATTACCACAGAAGCACATCAAGTCTTAACTGTCACCAAAACGCAGAATGAAGCGTTTTTGTCTTCAAGCGCTTTTCATGTGAAGTTTAAAGCAGCACTTCACACTGGCGTTGACATCTTGACGCAAATCATGAATGTGGTTTATGATTGCCATAACAAAGAGGACAGCCACAGTCTGCTGGCATATTAAAATTGTGGAGGATGAGAGTTTAAGAGATTTAATGCCCATTGCAATGAAAATGCAACCTATGTGGGGACTAGTTCTTTTAATTAATCAAACTCCCACTTTGACTTTGGGAAACGTTTAATGTTACTTGAATTGGTGCTATTTTAGTGCATTTCTATCTTTATACTGTGGAAGGCTTTGTTTGGAAATGTTATAAAGTATTATAATGTTACATTTTGTTTTGTTTTCTTTCCTAAGATGGAAATAAATGCAGTTTGACAGAAAAAGAAGTATATATAGTGTCAAATTTCAGCATTTTCAAAATCGTGATTAACTATGAAAAATTATCCGATTAATCGTGATTAAAATGTATCGACTGACAGCACAAATTTTTACTTAATGGTTACACCATTTGACAATTTCAGTCTTTAAAAATTGTGTATTATTGAAATGGTACTGACAGTGCTATAATTTGTTTTTCAAAATTGCATAAAACCAACATAAATACAAAGGTTACATTTATAAGAATTTGATACATGCATTTTAATCTAGATATCTCTCCCCATGCAGTGACAGTTATATAGTGCGAGTGAAAGCAGTGGTTATGACGCGGGATGAGTCTAGCGGGGGCTGGCTGGCTCAGGAGGGCGGTGGTCTCAGTCGAGTGGGCGTCTGTAAGGTGGTCCCGGCTGATCTGGAGCTTCTGGGACGGAACGGCTTCCTCATCTATGGAGAGAGACTCAAAGATAAGCAGGTGAGAGAGCTGTGTGTGGGATGTGCCTGTATGTTAATATGTGTGTTTGTACAGAAAAAAAATGCCTTACTCTTACTCTATGTATTACACTCCAATAAGGGGCCACTTAGACCGAACACGTAGCTAGGTGCAGCGAAAAGAACAGAACGCATGCGTCACAAGAAGTTGACTTAAAAGTTGACTTTAATCTGACAGGGCATTTAAAAACATGGCACTCGTGCTCAAGATGTTGATAAAACAAGACACACTGCAATGGTCAAAGACGTCCATCTAGTGCATGTTTATATAGAAAAACAACTGAAAAACAGTGCAGATGGACACAAAAGTGACAAGTTCCTCTATGACTATTATTTGTGAATAATGACACTAATATTGGATTTCTCCACATTTCTTTTTGCTTTTACATGTAAATAATATAAAGCAATCCTGCTCACTACTAGCCTCACATCAATGTTTACCACAGATGTACAGATTACAGAATACATGCTGTAAAATGTCATTTGTAATGTATTCCGTTAGATTACTCAAGGCCAGTAATGTAATCTAAATACTTTGGATTACTTCTTCAGCACTGGCAACTTTTTTCACTTGTTTTGACTATAACTAAAGTAAATAAAGAAATTTTACTTGCATAAAAAAAACATTCTCTCAAAAAAAGCCTAAATATCTAATGCAGTTTTTTTTACTCAAGTAAATGTATCTTGTTTTAAGGATTTTTAGATATTTTTACAGAAATGTTTTTTTAAGTTCATATTAAGAATAATATTTTTGCAGTACATCTTTGATCTAAAATCAAAGGTCCTACTAGAGTAAAAAAAATGCCCCAACGTGCATTTTCATCATAGAATAATATAATCGCGACTGGTAACAGATGCATGTAAAGCAAGAAATAGCATTTTAGCTTAGCATAAAGCTAAATGTTCACATGACAATTTACACAAGATTAACTATTTTTGCTGCTCCAAACTTTAAAACCAAACAGTGTGCACAACGACATCCTTCTCTGATCGTATGTGGATTCTGTTCATATAATGAGGCAGAAAATATATTATTTGTGGCTTTCTATACAATGTTAAAGGCTACATTGATTAGCGTTTCTTGTAAAAATACTCTAACTGCATAAAAAACATTGACAAGTCATGTAATCGTGAATTTATTGGATTTATGTTTCATCTGTCAAAGCGTTTCTAACTGTTTTTTGTTAAGCTGTAGAAACATTATGTAGCTCATCTATTAATCTCCCAAGAGAATGTTCCTCAATGACGTCATATTTCACTCGCAACAGTGTGAATGCACTCGTATAAATGAAACAAATCATAAGAAAGTGTTTCACCGCTGTTCAAATGCACTTTGGTTCGCATCATTTATATGTATAAATGTTTTCCATCTGATAGGACTAAATATTAAATGAAACAAATGACAATAAAATGCAAAGTAATCTCTTCAGTAATCCAAATACTTTTTGAATGTAACTGTATTCTAATTACCAATGATTTAAATTGTAACTGTAGTGGAATACAGTTACTTATATTTTGTATTTTAAATACGTAATCCCGTTACATGTATTCCGTTACTCCCCAACCCTGACCACGGTATGAAATGGATAGCAAAATCTCTACTGGTTCACATTTCTACCATCGCACAAAATATACTATCATACTGTCCTGCACTTGGTTGTGCATATCTTCTTGTCTGTCTGTATATTTGTGTAACAGCCCTAATATCTCTCTCACTGTGCTGTGCAGGTGATCCTGCAGTGCTTTCTGAAGAAGGATCTGGTGTACACTAAAGCCACGCCCACTTTCCATCATTGGAGAGTTGACAACAGGAAGTGTGGACTGTCGTTCCAGAGTCCTGCAGACGCGCGAGCGTTTGATCGCGGTGTGAGGAAGGCAGTCGAGGACCTCACAGAGGGTGAGTAAATCCTTGAGCATTTTAAACATATTTTTGATGTTTTTCACTAATCTAGGAACACACTTTAAATACGTTTATTTTTTTTAAACTACATCTACCAAAATCAGGACAGACCACGAGCCCTTTGCAACAGCCAGTGTTGGGGAGTAACGGAATACATGTAACGGGATTACGTATTTAAAATACAAAATATAAGTAACTGTATTCCACTACAGTTACAATTTAAATCATTGGTAATTAGAATACAGTTACATTCAAAAAGTATTTTGATTACTGAAGAGATTACTTTGCATTTTATTGTCATTTGTTTCATTTCATATTTAGTCCTTTCAGATGGAAAACATTTATACATATAAATGATGTGATCCGAGGGGCGTTTAAACAGCGGTGAAACACTTTGGTTTCATAAATACGAGTGCATTCACACTGTTGCGAGTGAAATATGACGTCATTGAGGAACATTCTCTTGGGAGATTAATAGATGAGCTACATAATGTTTCTACAGCTTAACAAAAAACAGTTAGAAACGCTTTGACAGATGAAACATAAATCCAATAAATACACGATTACATGACTTGTCAATGTTTTTTATGCAGTTAGAGGATTTTAACAAGAAATGCTAACCAATGTAGCCTTTAACATTGTGTAAAATGCTATTTCTTGCTTTAATATGCATCTGTTACCAGCGTGATTTTATTTTATAATGAATTCTATGAAGAAAATTCACGTTATAACTTTTTTCTCTAGTAAGACCTTTGATATTAGGGCAAAGATATACTGCAAAAGTAAGAAAGTAAAGTGAAAAAAATCTACCAGTGCTGAAGAAGTAATCCAA
The DNA here is from genome assembly GCF_019703515.2 of Myxocyprinus asiaticus. NCBI lineage: Eukaryota > Metazoa > Chordata > Actinopteri > Cypriniformes > Catostomidae > Myxocyprinus > Myxocyprinus asiaticus. Next base: position 5,289,981 of record NC_059350.1, read on the forward strand.
AGTATTTAGAATATGTTACTGACCTTGAGTAATCTAACAGAATACATTACAAACGACATTTTACAGCATGTATTCTGTAATCTGTAGTGGAATATATTTCAAAAGTAACCCTCCCAAACCTGGCAACCACTCAGAGCACCTTAGCAACTGCTTTGCAGCACTTAACAAACAAATAGTTTGTCTTGATGAAACTTCCATTTTAATTCTAATTTTGTTTGCCATTTTTAATGTATAGTTGTGCTCAAAAGTTTGCATACCCTGGAAGAAACTGTGAAATTTTGGCATTGATTTTGAAAATATGACTGATCATGCAAAAAAAACTGTCTTTTATTTAAGGATAGTGATCATATGAAGCCATTTATTATTACATGGTTGTTTGGCTTCTTTTTAAATCATAATGATAGCAGAAATCACATAAATGGCCCTGATCAAAAGTTTACATACCCTTGAATGTTTGGCCTTGTTACAGACACACAAGGTGACACACATAGGTTTAAATGGCAATTAAAGTTTAATTTCCCACACCTGTGGCTTTTTAAATTGCAATTAGTGTCTGTGTATAAATAGTCAATGAGTTTGTTAGCTCTCACGTGGATGCACTGAGCAGGCTAGATACTGAGCCATGGGGAGCAGAAAAGAATTGTCAAAAGACCTGTGTAACAAGGTAATGGAACTTTATAAAGATGGAAAAGGATATAAAAAGATATCCAAAGCCTTGAAAATACCAGTCAGTACTGTTCAATCGCTTATTAAGAAGTGGAAAATTCAGGGATCTCTTGATACCAAGCCAAGATCAGGTAGACCAAGAAAGATTTCAGCCACAACTGCCAGAAGAATTGTTTGGGATACAAAGAAAAACCCACAGGTAACCTCAGGAGAAATACAGGCTGCTCTGGAAAAAGACGATGTGGTTGTTTCAAGGAGCATGTTGAGTATGTCGTATATAACCAGGGTTGGGGAGAAGTGGAATAGTCCACTGTCCACATTTGTATCATTTAATTTTTAGTCTGCTTTGTTGGAAAACATCCATATAAAAGATGTGATCCGATGAATGTTTGAACAGCCATGAAACACTTTATGATGTTTAACATTCATACGAGCAAAAAAGAGGGCGCTTTCACACTGTTATCAGGAGATGATGTCGTTGTGTACACTCTGGGGTTTTGAAGTAAGTTTGGAGCAGCAGAAATAGTTAACCCGTTATGCTAAGTTAAAATGCTATTTCTAGCCCTTTTTTCTTTTCTTTTTTTTTTCTCCCTTTTTCTCCCCAATTTGGAATGGCCAATTCCCAAAGGCCTCGTGGTGGCGTAGTGACTCGCCTCAATCCGGGTGGTGGAGGACGAATCTCAGTTGCCTCCACGTCTGAGACCATCAATCCGTGCATCTTATCACGTGGCTTGTTGAGCGCGTTACCACAGAGACTCGGCGCGTGTGGAGGCTTCACGTCATCCACTGCGGCATCCACGCACAACTCACCGAGCGCGAACCACATTATAGCGACCACGAGGAGGTTACCCCATGTGACTCTACCCTCCCTAGCAACCGGGCCAATTTGGTTGCTTAGGAGACCTGGCTGGAGTCACTCAGTACGCCCTGGATTCGAACTCACGACTCCAGGGGTGGTAGTCAGCGTCAATACTCGCTGAGCTACCCAGGCCCCCTTTCTAGCCCTTTTACATGCACCTGTTATCAAGCACGATTATTTTTTTTTTCTATCAAGAAAATCCACAATAGATGATACATTTTTTTTTCTCTATTAAGATAATTAAAATTAGGGCAAAGTTATACTGCAAAAATCTTATTTTTGATGAGAATTGTTGGTATTGTTTTCCTGTAAAACTATCTAAAAATCCTTAAAACAAAATACATTTACCGTGTTTTATAAGCAATGCTGTATGAGATGTTTAGGATTTTTTTTTTAGAGAATTAATTTTTAATATAAGTGTATTTTGTCGTATTTTTTTTTTTTTACTTTACAGATTTCTTGTCACTTATAAACTTTTTTTTATATATATATATATATATATATATATATATATATATATATATATATATATGCCAAAGTATTTAGAATACGTTACTGACCTTGAGTAATCTAACGGAATATGTTACAATTACATTTTACTGCATGTATTCTTTAGTGGAATACATTCTAAAAGTAACCCTCCCAACCCTGTATATAACACAAATTTTATATTTATGTGTGTAACACTGAAAACATGACTAATGTTTATAACAATTTTTTTGACCAGGCTCCACTACTTCTTCGTCTACGCTGCAGAATGAGGCCGAGCTTGGTGATGACGACGTTTTCACTGTAAGTTTCTTTTCACTATGTCTATGACTGGCTGAATCAATTCAATGAAATTAAGAGTTTGAACTCTCTAATGAGAATAGATGCTGTTAAAGGGACAGTCGCTGTTTCTGATGGCTGGTTTTAAGTGTGTTTGTGTGTGTGAGAGAGAAAGCTGTGTTCAGGAAGTGACCTACACTCTTTTTCATCTTACTATTCCTCTTAATTCAACACAACAATACCGCACAAAAGTCTTCTGACAGAAGAACCTGCTCACAACACACAAACTCAAGGTTATCCACGAAACACTGAAAAACACTGAATATGTGAGCAAACCCTTAAAAATACATTCCTGAGGGCAAATATATAAAATAGTTCATTTCTGACACTGGTGTGAACACTGTTTCTTTCAGTTTCAGGTGTTCAGTGTTTGTCAGAGTCTCTCAGCAGTGCTGTTTCTCTAATCGCTAACTTTAGAAGTTTATGACTCACAGCTATTCATAAAAGCCCAGCCAGACACTGATTATTACTAATCAGAGTAGTCAGTTACTCCTAAGTTTAGAGAGGGAGAGCTGGGATGTGTGAGGTAGGTTTAGAATGGGCAGCAGCTGTTGGTTGTCTGATTCTAAAATCTAAAGTGATAATTAGAACAGCCACAAATACATTTCCATCCAGACATTACACACACTCACTCAACTCTGTATACATGTGTTTACACACAAGACACTTTCATATCTATGTAAACACTTGGTCTTGAAATGCACAAATAGTTAAATGTTCATTTACGCTGTCTTAAAATTTTCTTTCTTTTTTTCTAGCTTTCTTTCTGCTGTGTTGTACACTAAACATTATTCGTTTTTAGCTGAAAAACTAAAAATGCTACAGTAAAAATGTATTAATAGGTTAACAGTATGTTACCATACACGGTGAAACATTTTATAATTGTAAACAAGACAATCCATGTACTTTTACTGTAAAAGTTTGTAAAAATTATGTTTTAGCAGTAAAATGTATAAACGACCTGATTTTGTGTTATTTCATTTAACAAGACAGAATATGTACTTGTACAGTGAAATATTGTCGAAAGTATGGTTTTTAAAGGTAAAAAGAATAACTTTTATTAATATAATATAACAAAAAAAATTATGTTTGAAAAATGCTACAGGAAAAACCTACTGTACATTACCTCAACAAATATGGTGAAGGTTGTATTATTTTTAACAAGATATTCCATGTACTTTTAATGTAAAACTTTGTTAGTAAATATGTTTTTAGCAGTAAATATACCTGATTTTGTTTTAATACATTTAACAAGACATTATATGTACTTGTACGGTGAAATATTGCCAAAGTATGGATTTTAAAAGTAAAAATAATACATTAACTTATTGTTATGAAATTGTAATTAGAAAAAATTGAAGAAAAAAAATGCTACAGGAAAAACCTACTGTACATTTCCACACCAAATGCAGTGAAAATGTTATTATTTTTAACAATCCATGTACTTTTACTGTAAAATGTAGTAAAAATTATGTTTTAGCAGTAAAATGTAGGAATTATCTGATTTTGTTTTATTACATTTAACAAGACAGAATATGTATTGTACAGTAAAATATTGCCAAAGTATAGATTTTAAAAGTAAAAATAATAAATTAACTAATTGTTGTGAAAATTTTAATTGAAAAAAAAAAAAAGCAATGCTACAGGAAAAACCTACTGTTCATTACCTCCCCAAATGTGGTGAATGTTGTATTTATTTTTAACATGACAGTCAATGTACTTTTACTGTAAAACTTTGTAAAAAGTATGTTTTAGAGTAAAATGTATGAATTACCTGATTTGTTTTAATGATATTTAACGAGACAGTATATGTACTTGTACAGTACGTTATTGTCAAAACTATATTTTTTAGAGGTAAAAAGAATAAATTATGTAATAATTTTGTATTTTACTGTAATTTCTTTTGTTTTCAAATGTTTTAAAAGTAAAATGTATTACCTTATTATTTTCAGTGAAATTGTACAAATTATATAAAAAATTAATTATATTTAACCACACAATCTATGCAGTTTTACAGTAAAATAATATTACAATTTTGTGTGCTACCATGCAACTAAAAATATTGCTACCATAATATCAAAACTGACCAATTTTTACTGTAAATTTAAGAAAACAATTTTTTTTACAGTGTAGTGTAGCCTTAGTCTTAGCAAGAGAAAGGAATCAGTTGAGTTGGAAGAGACGAGCTGTGTTTGTAATCATCCCATACACACAAACACACACTCATGAGTTATTGATGGCCATGTGGCTCTGTGTCAACTCTTAAAGCAGATGCTCACACACACATTGCTGGCTCTCGATTCAGTTTTAGGAAGAGCCACAGGAAGGAGACGGTGTGGATTTCAGGGGTTGAAGGTCACAGATAATAGTGATGATGATAGTGCTCAAGCACTTCATTTGCACACTAGGACAGACCTCACGCACTCAGAATCAGGGGTCAAATGTCAAGCAGAGGGGCTTGTGCAGTGTTGTTGTGGGGCTAGATGTTTTTTACAGACCAGAGAGGACTTTTTTGTAAATAACAGTATGAGTAGGGGTGTAGATCTGATGTCATTTAGTTTGTGCCAGGTCAACATGCTCAAATTGGAAAACAATTTCTATTCTTGCTCTCTGTTTGTCCGTCAGAATGCCACCGACAGCTCGTCCAACTCTTCTCAGAAGAGAGAACCATCAATGCAGACGCTTGCACCAATCAGCTTCTCCGAGCCCCATCATTGCATTCTGGGACATTTATATGACCATCACAGACACTCTGACCGTTACTATCTGGACCAGGTATGTGTTTGAATAATTTGTGTGCCCAACAATACTCATTACTGCAGTATAACTGGCATTCCATTCCATTCTTCAGTTACTGTGTCCAGCTGATGTAACTCCATGGTCTCTTTGTCTCTGTCGTGCAGACGGTGCCCATATTCCCGTGTCCACGTCATGTGCGATTCCATGAGGAGGAGGAGGAGATCGTGCGGATTAACCCACGTGAGCGCTCTTGGCTAACGGGCTATGAGGACTACCGCCATGCTACCACGACGACACGTGGCAAACCTCTGCGACCCGACTCCACGGACGCTTACGTTCACCTCGCTAAGAGCGAACCAGCAAAACACGACTACACTTACACTTACCCACTCAGTGGGGATGGACACACAACCCGCGACGGCAAAACGGGCATCGGCGGTGGCGTAGTCACTGGGCAGCCACGGGCGCTAACGACAAAATGGCTGCCACGCCGTGTGGAGGACAGCAGAGAGCGCTTGCGGTGCGTTTACTGCCAGAACATGTTCAGTCCCATTGAAAACAGGCGCGGTCGCTGTCAGGAAGCTCCAGACCCCGTGCAAACATGCATTCGGCGGGTTAGCTTCATGTGGTGCGCGGACAGCTTGCTCTACCATTGTATGTCTGACCCTGAGGGCGACTACTCGGACCCGTGCTCCTGCGACGCCAGCGAAGAGCGGTTCTGCCTGCGCTGGCTAGCACTCCTGGGACTGTCGCTGCTAGCACCCTGCATGTGCTGTTACGCGCCGCTGCGAGCGTGCTACCACTGTGGCGTCGCGTGCCACTGCTGCGGCGGCAAGCACAAAGCCGTGGGGTGAACGGCAGGACACAAACATACCAGCAGCTGGGAAAAATGTGCAAAATTCAAATCAGACGCAGCAAATTAACTTGTGACTGCGTTTGTTTTTTTGCGCTATCTTTGTCCCCTTCCCGCTGAATTTCAGAGGGTTGGTCCATTTATATATTTTTTTTCTCAATTTAATTGTGCTGGACAGCTGTCCTGGTTTTTGTTAAATTCAGTTTTTACTTTATTTGTTTTTAAAAGAGTAACCCTCAGCTTCCATTTAAAAGACTACACGATAAATATTCATTTATATATGAAAAGTATATATAAATATATGTAGATATAAATATATAAATCCAGGTACTTTATATTTTTATGCTTATGTGCTTTGAAGGTTTGAGTTATCTTCCCTTTCATCTTGTCTGTGCTTTTGTTTGTCTTATATTATTTTCGTTTTCCTGTCCAACATCGTTATGTCTCTCCAATCAGAGGCGTCTCTTCTACTGTGATCCTGTCCCTCTAGACAAGACAAACCCAGAGGAATCCAAAATAACTGACCTGTAGGGTGGTATATCGTGTGTGTGTTTGTGCGTGTGTGTGAGTCAGTGAGTGAGTGATATTATTATTATTTTTTTTTTTTTGGCCCTATTTGCTAATATTAATTTTATGTGTGGAAGATGGCAAACAAATTACTGCCCAAATGTAAAGGTTTTTTTTTCCCGTAAGGATAATGATGCGTATTTTTTGCATTGTGACATTATTTTCATGACAATTAAGCACATTTCCCCCTAAAATTCTCATTATTGTAATGTGTCTTGATGAAGATTTTTTTATTTGTAGTTTGACAATAATTGTAAAATGTATAAAAAAAATAATGATTTAAAAAAGCCTAGCTTTTAAGCAGTACAAAAATAGTACCATGATGTATTAATAATAAATAAATAAAAAAGCAATATTATTTTTTCACGTTATAGTAGTTAGAATGAGTTTTTGGTGATATGGTAATAAGAATTAGGGGGGCAATTTGCATAATTTGATTATAATGTGAAATATTGGTTATAAAAATTTGTAATTTTTTTATTTAAGTAAAATACTTAAAATATGACCTGGACATGTTCTTGACAGGTTTTGAGAGATTCACCCATGTGTTATGTAGAATGAATGTGTCTCTTATCGATATTTTGAAACGAAAACCAGCCTCAAAATTGATGTACTCTTCCTACAGGATGATAAAAAAAGATGTCTTTTTCTCTGCCTTTGTCTTAAGCACAACACAAACTTGTAAAACTAACAAACATCCATCTGAACACTGTGCAAGTTGTTGTGAAGTTCTTGAAATATTTCCAGTTGTTGGCCTATCAGTATCATCCTTCAAGAAATCATCGAGCCAATCGGTGGACTTTGACAGCATTGTCATGAAGACTGTGATCCTGTTTGTCAGCTGATGTTTTATGTCCTCTTTCTCTCTCTCTCTCTCTCTCTGTCTATATCCTTTCCCTCTCTTCCTGTGAAAAGCTTTTGCAGTAGTACTATCTATCTGATGTGTGAAAAAAGAGGAGCAGTTTTATTTTTGTATCAATGTGCAGGAGAGAGAGTTGTCTGTCTGTCTGATGCTCCTGAACACATTCTGAGATTAAAGGAAAGTGCCTGAATCAGCCATTGCGGTTTCACTCCTTCTGTGCATCTCAGAATCACTGCCATTACTGTTACCTTTATGCACTTATTTCTTCAGCGTGATGCCAAGAACAGGGTTCCCATAGGGATGGAAAATTAGGAATTATCAGGGCATGTTTTAAATTGTGTTTTCCAGCCATGGAAAAAGTCATGGAGTTTGATAAAATCTTAAATGTTATGGAAATTTCTGTAGTGTAATAGTGTAATACTTAATCAGCTAAATATTGAGTTTGTGTAGTGTAAAACTGGCAAGATATATTGATGTCTGGCTTGTGATTGAATCGTTCTTTTGTTCTTTGATTTGGTTGAAACAATTCTCAAATCAGTCTAAAGGATTCATTACTGAATCAATTTGAATCAAAATAATTTTTCAAAATCTGTATCCAGTAACCACAAATGACTGAAAAGTTAATTGTAAAGTCATCAAATTTCATTGGTCAAAAAGCGTGTGAACTGTGAAAGAAGCATTTGGGACTCATGTCTGGGACATGGATGTCTTAATTACAAACAGTACAATTTTGTCATACTACGCAATGAAATGACAATCGTTAAATCCCACTTTTTCATGTTAATCAACAAGTTTTTACTCTATGACTCGTCAAGATTATCTGTCGATCTAAAAATCTCATACATTGTCTTGATAGAGAAATTGATTTTTAGCAGTAAAATATAAAAGCCCTGAGGTTGTCCAGAAATTCTATATGCTTAATCGTGTTAAATAGCCAAATTACAAAGAACGACACCACCCAGAATCCTAAAGAGTGTTCCACCAATCAGGGAAATCACAGTTCCTATGGTAATGTGAATCATTGACTTCCTGCCTCCTGTGTGTGTGCGCCCACATGCTCAAAGTCCTGCATCTGCTGCCATGATACCATGTCCCATTTTCCAACACCAGTGATCCACTGTTACTCTGACTGTGCATTATCTAATATATCTATCCAATGCACAACCATTGTAATGCAAAGTCATAAACATTTAATGGTGAGCTTTTGAATGAATAACAGCTTGAGTGAGACACATAGTGAGATAGAGAGACAGGGAGGGTGTCCCAAAGGCCTTGTCCAGCTTTGGAACTGTACCTACAAATAGCATAAAATTTCAGCATGCGCAGACATTTAGACTGCACTGGAATCAACAGGAGTCCTTCTTTGTCCTCTTCCCACTGTTAAAGCTGAGGAATCAGGTAACACCACACTAATGCATATACCATAACAGAGTGTTACACCATGTCTACACTGCAAGCGAGCTATACAACGAAACTAGAAAGCTTCCATTGTAATCAACAAAGTCACCTTCTATCATTGCTGTTTTGTCTGTTTACAACTTTGCTGATTATATTTGGAGTGTTCTAGTTTTGTTGTTTTGTCTGCAGACAGCTTTGTTGATTATATTTGGTGTGTTCTAGTTTTGTCTGCTGACAGCTTTGTTGATAACAATGGGAGTGTACTAATTTTGTTCAACTTTTGTCTAATTTTGTTAACTGAAAGCTTCTTTGATAATAATGGAAGCATACTAGTTTGTTCATTCTAGTTTTGTCTGCTGACAGCTTTGTTGATGATAACGGACGCATGCTAGATTAGACAAAAGTAGAATGCACAATCTAGTATTTGTCCGTTATCATCAACAAAGCTGTCAGTAGACAAAACTAGACAAACGTAGAATGAACAAACTAGTATGCTTCCATTATCATCAAAGAAGCTTCCAGTTAACAAAATTAGACAAAAGTAGATTGAACGGTTTTGTCTGTTGACAACCTCATGACGATAATGGGAATATACAAGTTTGTTGTTCTTTTGTCTAGTTCTGTCTGCTGACAGCTATGTTGATGATGAACATACTAATTTGTTCATTCTACTTTTGTCTAGTTTTGTCATCTGAGAGCTTTGTTGATAATAGGAGCATTCTAGTTTGTTCTATTTTTGTCTAGATTTGTCTGCTGAAAGCTTAATAATGGGAGAGTACTAGATGATTCATTGTTCTTCTTTATTCCTTCTACTTTTGTCTAGTTTTGTCACATGACAGCTTAATTGATAATAACGAGAGTGTACTAGTTTATTCACTCTAGTTTTGTCTGCTGACAGCTTCATTTATACAATTGGGAGTGTACTAGTTTATTCATTCTAGTTTAGTATTGTCTTTTCATCTACTGAAAACTTAGTTGATAATGGGAGCATACTTTTGTTGTTCTACTTTTGTCTGCTGACAGCTTTGTTGATAATAATGAGAGCATACTAGTTTGTTCGTTCTACTTTTGTGTAGTTTTGTCTGCTGACAGTTTTGTTGATAATGGAAGTGTTCTAGTTTGTTCTACTTTTGTCTAGTTTTGTCTGGGACAGCTTTGTCAATGATAATGGGAGCGCACTAAATTGTTCATTGTAGTTTTGTTTAGTTTTGTCTGCAGACAGCTTAATTGGTAATGGGAGAGTACTAGTTTATTTGTTCTATTTTCGTTTAGATTTGTCTGCTGACAGCTTAATTGATAATAATGGGAGTGTACTAGTTTATTTGTTCTAGTTTTGTCTCCTGACAGCTTCATTTATAATATTGGGAGTGTACTAGTTATTCGTTCTAGTTTAGTATTGTCATTTCGTCCACTGACACCTTTGTTGATAATGGGAGCATACTTGTGTTGTTGTTCTGCTTTTGTCTAGTTTTGTCTGCTGACAGCTTTGTTGATAATGAGAGCATACTAATTTGTTAGTTCTACTTTTGTCTAGTTTTGAAATTTCCTCCACTGATTCCTTTGTTGATTTTAATGCAAGCATACTAGTTATGGTAATTTTTTCTGCAGACAGTTTTTTTGGATTTTAATGAGAGTGTTCTGGTTTTGACGCATTGCTCGTTTGCAGTGCAGAAGGGGAGTTAGCTGTCAGCAGCTTAGTTGCAAAAACGTACGTTTTTCTGCATTATTGTCCGAATAGCCTGTGCAGCTGAATCGAGATGACCCCCTGCCTTCATTCATTTAGGATCCTCTTGTGCTATCACACAGATTTGCAAACGAGTGTTTGTGCAACACAGCTTCCTCCCAGTAGGGAACACACAGATACACACACCAGGATGTTATTGTGTGTGACACACAAACTAGGGGTTTGAAGTGTGTGTGTGAGTGAGAAAGCGTGAGACACATCAAGGTCAAAAAGGATTAAAAGGACATCAATATCAACATGTAAAGCTCGACACAAAAGAAAAAGAAAGAGGGAGGAAAGAGATTTTCAGAGAGAGGGGAGTGAAAGCACCATCCAGGTTCTCTGTAGAAGTCTTCCCACACTAAGCAGGGACCTCGGAAGGATTTGTGCGTGCATGCATGTGTTTGCAGGAAAGAGAGGGCCGGGTCAGCATTGTCTCTTTCCCCGTGTACACCCTTGTTTGTTTACTTTCAGCAGCAGTTATCTGGCAACCTGTCTGTAGGGCAGGGGAGTTCACTTTACTGAATTGACTACTCAGACTAATTGATTAGTCTGGGGGTCAGTTGGAAGTCTTTGTGACTGAGTGTGTGTCTCTGTGGAGGGATGCGGCACTTCAAATCTGATTCCAGGGAATTTTACTAGTCCACGTCTGGAGTCTTTGGTAGTCTCTGGATCCCTCAACCTAAAGTACTGAAAGAGACACAGTAAAAATGGTCTCAATAGGGTCGTGGGAGCAGTTTCTTAGGAGCCGACATGATGGGAAACAGATCCCGATTTGAGCAACTGAGCTGTTGGAGGAAGAGGATAAAAAGATGTTGCATGTTAAAGTTTAAACTTTGCGTAGTTAACATGAAATCAAATTGGACCGTATTTTCTTAGCTAATAATTAAAACAGTTATTTAATTATGGTTAACGGTAAAATATATATATATATTTTTACTGCAATAATTGGCTTGTGCTCTGGATGTGATGGATGTGTTCAATTGAACAGAATTTTACCTATAAGAGCGGTTCAATCCATACTGTGCAGTACAGTGGAATTGTGGAAGATGTAGTATGTGGATAACAATGTTTTCTGTAGGTTGTAGCATGAATTACGTTCTGTTACTTAAGCAAATGATTTATCAAAATGGCTAACGGCACACAAACCGCAAGTATTTTGAAGAAATAGTTGCACACAAACATGAAAAGTCTGACATTTTCACTCATGCCATTACAAACCTCTGACGTTCTGTCTATAGTAAACATCGAAAGGACGATTGTTCTGAAGAATGTTCAAGCTTCTCTTTTCAATTAAATGAAAGCAATACCAGAGGCTAAAAAAAAGCACCATACAACTCATTCACACTTGCATATTCAAACTTCTCACATTACAAATTGGTTATTCGACAAGCAAAAACCAATTGCATTTGACATGATTGACGTCAAACCATTGAATATGTGTAAGCATAAATGAGATTTGAGAGCTACAACAGAGAGGAAGATTTTTTTGTTAATCGCTGCTTAAATTTTGGACTTTTTCTCACACAATGCTATCAAAGGACTTCAGAAGACCTGGGTAATGGCGCACAAATCATATGGACTACTGTTATCGTGCTTTTTTGGAGCTTGACAGCCCTGGTTTCAGTCAATATTTTACTAAATTTATAATGTTCCATTTGTGTTTGGAACAGCATGAGGGGGAGTAAATAAAATAATTTGTATTTTTGGGTGAACTATCCCTTTAATAAAGGTCACAACAGTGACAAAGGGTTGTGATTTCTGTAACTCATCATTTCCAAAGCTTTGACCGAATCTGCAGGTTTGGTTTCCTTTTTGCGAATATATCAGCAATCTCAACAGTGCAAACTGTGTAGTATGCAGCATGTAACATACAGCAAGTGAGTTGCTGTGTGCAGAACAGCCTGGCCTTAATTTCAACAGGCCCCACAGAGTCTGACAGCCCCCCTGTTTACATGAATAAATCGGAAACAAATGTGAACACAATCACCCCCCTTCCTTTCCTCCACACACACACACCCTCATCAGGCCACAGCTCTGTACTGCTATGCAAGATGATTGTATCACTCAGACCTCGAATAAGCAAGAACATTAGACTAGCATTGTCCACAAACTAACTGATATAAAGATATAAAGAAAACTCCTGATTAGCTTGACAAAAGATGTGGAAAGTATTTCATATTTCAAAAATATTTTATTTATTTATTTTTTGGTGCAAATTATATTATTTGCATATTTTTTTATTTTAAATGTTAATTAAAATCATTTGTATTAAAATTGACATGAACTTCTCAATTTCTAATAGACTGATAAAAAGATAGATAGATATAAATTTGTATGTGTGTGTGTTTTAGTACATTTTTATATATTTATATATATATATACATATATAGCTCCAAAAGTTGAACTGAGAGAAAAACACTACTTGTTTACAGCACATCTCCATGGTAACCAAGATGGTCAGTCATTTCTTGTGTGCTTCCATAGTTAAATGTCATCTTATAAAACACCCGTCTTTCACATTACAGCGCTGGTTCAAAAAACTCAATTTAACCACTGAGTTATAAATCAACTTGCTTTATTTAAAACAGTGATCTGGCAGTATGCTACAAACAAAACAAAAACAAAAAATGCAGAAAACAAACAAACAAATACTGTCTGATCCAACTACAATACCCAAACATGGCACTGGAAGAATGCATGTGAGTGAAGTCAACAGTCATTAATTACATGTGTGAAGAGTTTGTGTGTATAAACCCAAAGTTAAACACACAAACATCTCTGATCCACCTTCCAAACAACTGTCATGAGTACAAACATGAAAATGATTTTTATTAGTATCGTAATTATGTCATTCTTATTAAATCATTACACAGCGGCTGCCTTTGGGTCTGGGAATGAAGCGTCTGACCGAGTGTCTGAGCCTCTCTGACACTCTCTGGCCATTTGCTGGAGCTCAACTAGAATGTGAAAACTTGCTTCCCGACAACCAACAGAAAAGAAACAAACATGAATGCAAAAATGTAAAACATACAAAAAATAAGACAATGTGAACAATCGTGAGCTTCCTCTGGGGAATAGAGCAACACTGAGACTCATTAGAAGACTAAATAAACGAGTTGTGCATGATGAGAAGAATGCAGGGTTATTGTGATTGAATGCCGACACGCTAATTAAAGCCGCAGTCAAGAACAGCAGCTCAGCCGTTGCAGGCATGAAGGTGTATTGGGGTAACAGATGCATGCATGAGCTGCAAAAGGTTGCACTTTACCCCAGAATTTAAAGAAATAAAAATAAGAAAATATATTTTAAATAAGAAACCTATTTTTAGGACCATCAAGACTTTTTTGCAATGTGTCATTTTTTTCATGACAATTAAGCACATTTCCATTCCCATAATTTTAATTACCCTAAATTGTCCAGATATTTTATGTTTTTTTTGTAATTATTACTCTTAATGGTGATTCTCATTTGCTTCTCATTACTCTATTAATATGTTTTTAACTAATATTTTTTACTGTATTGCAATAAAAGATTATGTATTGAACTTTTTTCACTTTACAGTAATAAGAATTTTTTTTAAGTATCGGTAATGAAAATGCCTTTTTTTCATTATGATAATCAGAATAGCATTTTTTCCCAAATTATGGCAATAAAAATGGCATTTTTGCTACATTACAGTAATTAAAATATAATTTTTTTTTCTCATTACGTTAATGAAAATGGTATTTTTCCACATTATGGTAATGACAATTGCATTTTTGCAACATTACAGTAATGAATTTTTTTTTCTCATTACTGTAATGACAATTGCATTTTTCCCTACATTACGATAATGACAATTTCATTTTTCCCAGCATTACGGTAATGACAATTGCGTTTTTGCTGACAGTAATGAAAATTGCATTCTTTTCTCATTATGGTAATGAATATGGCATTTTTCCCGCATTATGGTAATGACAATTGTATTTTTGGCACATACAGTAATGGCAATTGCATTTTTTCTCATTATGGTAATGCAAATGTATTTTTTCCGCATTATGGTAATGACAATTGGATTTTTGCTGCATTGCAGTCATGAAAATTGCATTCTTTTCTCATTACGGTAATGAAAATTAAAAAAATATCCCTGCATTATGGTAATGACAATTGCACTTTTGGTACATTACAGTAATGAAATTTTTTTTCTCATTACGCTAATGACAGTTGCATTTTTCCCTGCATTATGGTAATGAAAATTGCATTTTTGCAACATTACAGTAATTAATTTTTGTTTTTCTCATTGCGATAATAACAATTGCATTTTTCCCTGCATTATGGTAATGGAAATAGAATTTTTTCTCATTACGGTAATGACAATTTCTTTTTTTCCCACATTATGGTAATGACAATTGCATTTTTTGCTACATTACAGTAATTAATTTTTTTTCTCTCATTACAATAATGACAATTGCATTTTCCCCTGCATTATGGTAATGACAATTGCATTTTTACAACATTACAGTAATGAAAATGTAAAAAAGAATTCTCATTACGATAATGGCAACTGCATTTTTGGTACATTAAAGTAATGAAAATTTTTTTTTTTTTCACATTACAGTAATGGCAATTGCATTTTTTCCTCATAACGGTAATGAAAATGTAATTTTCTTCCACATTATGGTAATGACAATTGCATTTTTGCTACATTACAGTCATGAAAATTGCATTCTTTTCTCATTACGGTAATGAAAATTGAATTTCCCCCCCATATTATGGTAATGACAATTGCATTTTTGCTACAATACAGTAATGAAAATTGCATTTTTTCTCATTACGGTAATGACAATTGAATTTTTCCCCCAAATTATGGTAATGACAATTACGTTGTTTACTACATTACAGTAATGAGAATTGCATTTTTTTGCATTATGGTAATGAGAAATGCATTTTTTGCATTACCGTATTGAGAGCTGGGAGGGGAGAATGTGCTTAATTGTCATGAAAATAACGTTGCTATGAAAAACTCTTGTTTAAAAATTTTATTATTTCTTTTGGTGAGATTTACACAGCTAGTGAGGCAGCTTTAATGGTGAAAAATTCACAGAAAACATATGCCAGCATGTTATCCCTTCCCTTTCAAATAAAGTGTGAAATTGATACAATTGTTTATGAAGCTCCTTTAAATTTCAAGGAAAAACTGTTCCAGGATAAGCAGGAATGACATTAATAGAAAGTCTATATGTTAGACATTCTCTACCAAAATAAGGTCGACTAACACTGCTCATCATGAATTTGGACTTGAGTGCTTTTAAAGTGAATCAAATTACATGAGAGCACTCTTAATTTTCCATTAAATGCTGTATGGGGAAATTTGGTCCCAGTTGCTCCTGCATTTTCTGTCAAGCACCCCAAACACAACAATTAAAGATATAGAAAGACATTACCTTAAGTTAAAGAAAGGAGGTAGACATTTCAACAAAAGTAGTTTGCTTTCAGATCAATGTCTGTTTGATACCATCGGCCACAAATATTTTTAATTTTTTTTAATTTTTTTTAAAGGGATAGTTCACCCAAAAGTTAACTAAAAAATCTATCATCATTTACTCGCCCTCATGTTGTACCAAACCCATATGACTTGAGAATGTCCAAGCTGCTCTGTCCCTGGTCATCATTCACTTTCATTGCACTCCTTTTGCGTTCCACACAGAGAAAGTCATACTGGTTTGAAATGACATGAAGGTGAGTAAATAAAGACAATCATTTCATTTTTTGGTGAACTATCACTTTAATAGTAAGCTGGCTGCATTGATTTGAATTATTACAAAAACAATGTTTTACCAAAGCAAATTTTTTTATTCTTAAAAATACCTTTTTGTATTGTTTTACCCCTCTACTCCCACCCCACCCCACAATCCTTATGATTCTTGCCAAGTTTTGAGCGATATTTCTCTTCATGAGGGTCAGTGTTAATTGATGAGCAAACTAAAAATGATGATGCATGAGGATTAATTTTGGCAGCATAAATGGATAGTTTCGTTATTAACTTGTTTTTTCATAAAATTTTTGTTTTCTGTTCTCAGGTGGCGATTATGATCCGTTATATTTGGAATGTCGTACAAACACTGATCACTTTTTTTGGATTGCGAAGGAAGTTCAAGTATTTTATTGATATCACCAAGTATATTTTCATATCTACCTGCCAAACAACCTCTGCTTGTTTACGCTGCCAAAATGCCACCCTGCATGACTGCGAGTGTGAGTTCAAGTACATGACGTTGTGCGTGTATGCGAGTGTGATTTATCTAACGGTGACCCCCAGCTTCTCCAGAACACGCATTCCCTTCTCCTGGTACTCCTCTCTGGTCAACCAAAAATTGTCTTTGTCCTTCATGATGTCAGCTAGCACGGCACCACCCAAAAACACCATGTGTTTACGACGAGGAGGATCTTCAATACGGATCTTAAATTTCTACAGAAAGAGAAACAAAAGTTTCAGTAAAATAGCAATGCTAGGTATGTGAGCAGCAATTACCAAAATAATTGTTATGGAAAAACAAGGAAAAAATTTCCTCAAAAAGGTCAAATAATGTCCCTGAAAATCAATTCTGGGGGAATATATTGAGCCTTCATAAAATAAGTTACTATCTGAGACTGCACTTCCATAACAGTTGATAAAAAAAACTCTAACAAACTGCTGAATGATTGCAATACTGCCACCTTATGGACAAGAGAAGTTCTTCCTTGTAATTTCTAGATAAGTGGAAATTTACAGGCAATTTCAAAACTTGAACTCTGTATCATGTGCTGATTGTGTTTATAGATGTTTGTTGTGTCGTCTGTACCGAGAGTTTGTCGACGTCTCCCTTCAGCACTCTCTCCAGATAGAGCTGCTTCAGTTCACGCTCCAAACGAGACGGCAGACCAGGATACATCGTTGAGCCACCCGACAACACGATGTGTTTGTAAAACTCAGCCCTGAAACAAACACACAGAAAAATGAATAATATAAAGTATATGCAAAAATATAATGGTAACTTATATACAGTTAATTACGGTTTTGGGATCTTCTGATGTAACATACTATACTCGATCTATATCTATTTTAAAGGAATAGTCCGGGTTCAAGTTAAGCTCAATCGACAGCATTTGTAGCATAATGTTGATTACCACAAAAATTATTATTAGTTTTTTTAATTAAACTCTTAAAAAAAAAAAAAAAAAAAAAGAAGCAAAAATAGTTACAGTGAGGCACTAACAATGGAAGTGAATGGGGCCAATTTTCGGCAGGTTTAAAAGCAGAAATTTGAAGCTTATAATTTTATAAAATGTTATTTTTTCTTCTGTTAAAATCTGTCCATTATTTGAGCTGTAAAGTTGTTTAAATCATAATTTTTACGGTCGTTTTATTGTTATGTCATAATGGCAATAAAGCTGAAATTGTAAAATTGGCTTTAACTTTACACAGAAAACTTTAGTAAGTAATTTTATTACACTAAAATCATCTTAACACACAAATTGTTTATGTCTTGTGGCTATACTTTTGAAACACAGTATTTTAACGTTTACAGATTGGCCCCATTGACTTCCATTAAAAGTGCCTCACTGGAACCCAGATGTTTGCTTTTTTTTAAGAAAAGGAGGGACGAGTCAAATTTTTTTTTTGTTGTGGTGGTGATCAATATTATGCCACAAATGCTGTCGATTAGGGCTGATACAGATTTCCCGATTCAATTTTACTAATATTTTATTAGTATTTTGGTCATATTTTGGCTTTTTAAAATGAACAAATTCATATATTCAATCAATAAATAAGATATTCTATTTCCTATATTATTTTTTGTTACTTGTTTATTGTTTAATAGCTTAATTTGTACTATTTACAAGTATTTACATTTGTTGTGCTAAAAACGGTACTGTCTCTTTAAGAAAACTGGCATTTCTGTAAAGAGTGTCTGTTGATGAGCTTATATTAACAAGAGAGGGCTCAATTGGCTTTATCTCATCTGTGCCATGCATGATTAGAATTAAATGTTTATATTTTTTTGTTGTTCAACAGCTGACTGTGGAGAACAGAAATGGTATTAAATGAGACTTATGAGAAATGAGATTATTCAATGAAAAATGGGTCACGTGTATCTTGTCTTTTGGACACGCAAAACAACTTTTTTTTGTATTGAACACGGAATATTCCTTTAAACAGAAGCTTGCTAATTCTTTTAAAAACAATAGGAATGTAGTTTTATGACCACATATAAAAAAAACATCATGTACAAATTATTTTGGAGGACTATTTAAAATGAACTAAGGTGGAAATGGTGAAAATCACAGCATCTAAAATACACACTTTCATACAATATAAATTTATACAGTGTATACTGTAAGCTAAAATCTTTATGTTGCTACAAATCAAGTTCATGGACTTATGGCACAAAATCAGCTTCCCTCATATTAGGAGAAAAAACTACATATTAAAAAAAAATTTATTTTGTAGACGGTCTCTATATGTTTGATTATCGATTATGTCACTTATAACAGAGTAACGTTTCAGTTCCTAATATAGTTACTGACCACTGGTGAATAATAATAAAGATGGATGTAATGTTTTCTTGCATTCAGTGCTTGGCACGTGTTCATTTTTTGCCACTAGCGTCTCTCGCTGTATGAAAACACTGACCTGGTGTCGATGTCAGCTGCCTGGATGGTGTTGAAGAGCAGTTCGGCCACGCCCACTCCCTCAACGTTAATGAGGTGAGGCTGAAACAGAGCCTCCGGCGCCTCGAACCGCTCTCCGCCCACTTTAATCACCCTCCCGTCAGGCAGCTGCAAACAAACACACACACACACACACACACACAGTTAGAAACAAGCTAGAATTCAAATTTTCTTATCAATGGAATGTTCCTGGTTCAATACAAGTTAAAGGGATAGTTCACCAATAAAATGAAAATTATCTCATCATTTACTCACCCTCATGCCATCCCAAGAGTTTCTTTCTTCTGCTGAACACAAATAAAGATTTTTAGAAGAATATTTCAGCTCTGTAGGTCTATACAATGCAAGATAATGGTGACCAGCACTTTGAAGCTCCAAAAAGCACATAAAGGCAGAATAAAAGTAATCCATAAGAATACAGTGGTTTAATCCAAGTCTTCAGAAGTGATATGATAGGTGTGGGTGAGAAACATATCAATATTTAAGTAATTTTTTTTTACTATAAATCATTCACTTTCACATTCTTCTTCTTTGTTTTTGTCGATTCACGGTTTTTTGTGCATATCGCCACCTACTGGACAGGGAGGGACCTAAATACTGATCTGTTTCTCAACCACAACTATCATATCACTTCAGAAGACATGGATTTAACCACTGGAGTTGTATGGATTACTTTTATGCTGCCTTTATGTGCATTTTTGAGCTTCAAATTTCTGGCCACCATTCACTTGCATTGTATGGACCTACAGAGCTGAAATATTCTTCTAAAAATCTTTGTTTGTGCTCTGCAGAAGAAAGAAAGTCATACATGTCTGGGATGGCATGAGGGTGAGTAAATGATGAAAGATTTTCATTTTTGGGTCAACTATCCCTTTAAGTTCAAACAAAAGTACTTGTGGCATAAAGTTGATAACCCAAAAAAATTATTCTGACTTGATTTTCGTGTGAGAAAATCGCTTACTAACCTTATATATGTAAAGTTATATCCATTATTACAACTTTGTCGCCAAGACGATGTAACACTGGTAAACCCTGCAATCTGGTGAACGCTATAACTGGTATAAACCCTGATTTTATCACACTAAAATCATATTAACAAGTATATTGTTTACGTCTTGTAGCTATACTCTTAAAACAATGCTTATTTTAACATGTATTGACTGGCCCCATTC
Source organism: Myxocyprinus asiaticus (assembly GCF_019703515.2). Taxonomy (NCBI): domain Eukaryota; kingdom Metazoa; phylum Chordata; class Actinopteri; order Cypriniformes; family Catostomidae; genus Myxocyprinus; species Myxocyprinus asiaticus. Next base: position 5,310,342 of record NC_059350.1, read on the forward strand.
ATTTCCATTGTAAACGCCTTAATGTAACTGCAATTTTTTTGTTTAACAAAACGTTTATTAACATTCTCCGTGAAGGATACATGTTATGTGATTCACCCAAAATGAGGTACCTAAGAAGGCAACATCATCTCGCCTACCTTTTGGAACAGCCTTCACATCGGGAGCACTCCAGTCTTAAAATGCTGCCTACAAAGGAAGCAAACTAGGTTTTGGAACAGAGCACGTGTGTAGAGTAGTCCGAACTCACTGTGTAAGACTCCACCAGCACTGTGGTCTCCAGCGCCAGCTTCTGCTCCTGCTCGATGTTATAACCCACGTAACACAGCTTCTCCTTCATCATCCTCACTGTCTCGAAGTCTGCCGAGTGATTGAAGGCGTAACCCCTCAACAACAACAGCTAGAGAGACAGAGAGAATGTGTGTTAAGGTTCATTTTTCTCTTGATACAGTAACGAGTGTGTGTGCATTTATGGCTTGTACCTTGATGAGGTAGCGTGTGATGTCTCTTCCTGCGATGTCCAGTCGGCGTGTGAGATGAGGGAGAGAAAAGCCTTCGTACACTGGACAAATATGAGTGACACCATCGCCAGAGTCCACCACCACACCTGTCAGCAAACCTGCAAATGCACACACAACCAAAGGGTTGATTTATTTTATTTTTATTAAAACTAACAGATTTCAACATTTTTCTTTATGTTATATAAAGGCCACGTTAAAACTAAACTGGAAACTTTTTACCAGGCCATCATCATTTATTTTTGGTACTTTTCAAATGCTTTTTATGTGTAGATTTGACTGTTTTAGCCTTGTCCCAGACACAGACAAATTACAAAATACAAATTATTACGTTTAAAGCTGAGATAATCTCAACAAAGAGCGAAATAAACATAAACCATAAAAAAAAAAATAATAAATTAAATCGCAGAATTTTGCACTTCAATAATCACACTGTGTCATATAACCAATGTATTATCCGGAAGTGTGAAACTACCGACCTCACGTCAAAACAAAAGTTTCAAAATAAAAGCTTGACGCGCGAAATTTACGAAATTTACGAAAATTGCAAAATAAATAAATTACTAATGTTTAGTTAAATGTATTTTATTATTATTATTATAATTATTATTATGTGGAAAATATATCTCACAAGCAAGTGTGCCGTGTTGTGCAGCACTTTATTTGACAGAAATAATGTTGTGAGGATCTTTACCAAAGATTATTTAGCAGAGACGGGCCACTTCTATTAAAATGAATGGGAGAAATTGGAACGCCTAATGGCAGCCAACGGTCAATGGATGTAGAAAGGAAGTCCCGCCTTACTGGTAAAAGAGCCAATCACCTTTTAGATACAGACACCACCTGCCAATCAACTCGACAATGCGCATGCGCATTAGCTATACAAACCGAGAAAATTACGTGTTTTAGCGTAATATGAGGTAAAGCAGCACAATTTATGATTCCAATATTATCAAATTGAATTGCTGATTTGAAATATGGTCTTTGATCGTAATTTTGACCAACCGTTTTGGAGATTTTGGTCTTTTCTCCTTTCAGACAGATAGGAGCTGCACTGGCATGATTGGAAATAGCCTCCCGAGAGCGTCCCAAAGATGGCCGACAGTGGACTGACTCTCTAGAAAGACTTTGTCTTTACTAAAGCACTTTGTTTTGTTTTTTTAAAGTAACTGTTCTGTTTTTATTTGACTGAAGTTTTGATTAATTTAATTAGACACATTCTGATTATGAAATTAAGTAACATTTAAATTATGGAATTCAGGAAAAAAAAAAAAAGGAAAATGTGGAATTTGTGGATATTTTAAATTGAATTTAGAAAAAAGATAAGGTCCTACTAAAAAAAAAACAAAAAAAACTTTGTTTGGGGGCGCTGACTACCACCCCTGGAGTCATGAGTTCGAATCCAGGGCGTGCTGAGTGACTCCAGACAGGTCTCCTAAGCAACCAAATTGGCCCGGTTGCTAGGGAGGGTAGAGTCACATGGGGTAACCTCCTTGTGGTCGCTATAATGTGGTTCGCTCTCGGTGGGGCGCGTGGTGAGTTGTGCGTGGATGCCACGGTAGATGGCGTGAAGCCTCCACACGCGTCAAGTCTCTGTGGTAACACGCTCAACAAGCCACGTGATAAGATGCGCAGATTGACGGTCTCAGACTGAGATTCGTCCTCCGCCACCCGGATTGAGGCGAGTCACTACGCGACCACGAGGACTTAAGAGCGCATTGGGAATTCCAAATTGGGGAGAAAAAGGGAGAAAAATCCAAAAAACTTTTGTTTACACAATGTTTACTTAAGAATTGAGAATGGTTTTAGGCCACGTTCACACAGCAGCAGAATACGGTTGTCAGACCTGTTTTGATTGCTAAATACGGTTGCGTTCACACACAGGACGGTTATTTACGAGAGTAACAACCACATTCTATAACCGAACTGAAATAACCGACCCGCAAATTTTCAGGTCCAAGATCCAACCGCTGTCTTTCACAGAAGCTGCTCGCAAAAGCTGCGCTCTGCACCCGGTTAAAATGCATTCAAAGCTGCTGTCGGCTAATTATGATCTGATGAATGAACTTGTGCCTCATTTGGACTTGTCTATTCAATAACGCGGCGTTATTTATGCCGGTGTTACGGACGTCGCCATCTTTAATATTTACTTCAGTCACTGTCACAATGGTTATAGGTGTTAGAATACGGTTGTGAATTCATACAGACAGTATTCAAGCCGCTACTGTAAGCTGTTGTATGAATGGGACATCAAGACTCACACCTGTAAATAAATGTGGTTGTCAATCCCAAACACTGACTGTGTGAACGTAGCCTTAAAGTATTACTTACATTGAAATGTAAAATTTTAATAGGCTACAGGAGTGTGTTCAATAGCAAATTAAAAAAAAATTCTGTGGTATCCAAATTGGTACCGAGAATCATGAAATTTTACTGGTATCGGTACCGACTACTGACATTTTGGTAACGTGACAACGCTAATCCAAGATATCACTTGCATATCACTGCCAACTGTTCACAATCCAATCAAATGCTGATGGATACAATTAAATCCCATCCTACATTTAATCATTTAATGTGAAAGTTTTACATGGAAAAACATCAAAAAAAGGTGTTTAATCTTCATTAAGTGGTTAATTACCTTGAGCGTAGAGAGTGAGCACAGCCTGAATGGCGATATAAACCCCTGAGAACTGATAGGTCTCAAACATCACCTACAGGGAGACAAGAAGATCAAAATTCAAATAAACACAAACCTTATTGAGACAGCAAAGTCAACAGAATGCACCAAATAGGAGCACACACACCTCAATGATCTTCTCGCGGTTCTTGGTGGGGTTCATGGGCGGTTCTGTGAGCAGGATCTTGCAGTTTCTCGAGTCGATGTTGAGTTTCTCGGGGCCAAAGGTGTAATCCCACAGGTGCTTCATATCGTCCCAGTTTCTCACGATGCCGTTCTCCATCGGGTAGTTCACCTCCAGCATGGAGCGCAGCTCGCTCGCCTCGTCTCCCACCATCAGGTCCTAGAGGTCAGAGGGGCAGAGTTCAAAGGTCAGCAGACTCAATGACAAATGTTATCTTTTATTTCGAACTGAGCTGAGGCTGTTTATGTCGATAGAGGATTTCTTTTTTTCCTGATTTTCTCCCCTTTTCTCCCCAATTTGGAATGCCCAATTCCCAATGCGTTCCAAGTCCTCGTGTTGGCGTAGTGACTCGCCTCAATCCGGGTGGCGGAGGACGAATCTCAGTTGCCTCCGCGTCTGAGACCATCAATCCACGCATCTTATCACGTGGCTTGTTGAGCGCGTTACCGCGGAGACCTAGCACGTGTGGAGGCTTCACGCTATTCTCCGCGGCATCCACGCACAACTCACCACGCACCCCACCGAGAGTGAACCACATTATAGTGACCACGAGGAGGTTACCCCATGTGACTCTACCCTCCCTAGCAACCGGGCCAATTTGGTTGCTTAGGAGACCTGGCTGGGGTCACTCAGCACGCCCTGGATTTGAACTTGCGACTCCAGGGGTGGTAGTCAGCGTCAATACTCGTTGAGCAACCCAGGCCCCCATCGATAGAGAATTTAAAGGAATATTCCGGGTTCAAAACAAGTTAAGCTCAAATAACAGCATTGTGATTTCCACAAACAATTATTGACTCATCCCTCCTTTGTTTACAAGAAGAAAAAAAGCTGTAACATGAAGGCACACAGTGTACAATGGAAATGAATGGAGCCAGTCCACGAATACTAAAATATACATAATTGCAAACGTATAGCCACAAGACGTAAACATTATACGTGTTAACATGACTTTAGTGTAAATCGAAATTATTTTTTGTTGTAATCATTGAGCCTGTTTACATGCACATAAATACACTGATTACTCTCCGAAATCAGCTCATTTTAAAAATCTTACAAGGCAAGAAATCCGTGTTTACATGAAATTTGAAATAATCGCATTATTCTCTACTTTTGACATCAAACCGTGAAAAGGCATGCACTCAACACGTGCATACATTGGATGAGCCGGTAAGAACACCGGTAAGGTGTTTACATGGCCCGTGAAATCGGCGTAATGGGCAAAAATCTACCCGTGTTGATCGGGTTATTCATAGGCCGTTTATAGCCTTTATGTCGATAAAGGAACACGGTTTAATGCTTTTACATGACCGCACGTGTTTGGAGATTTGCAGTTAATTAGTCTCACAACCACACACACACACATGCACACACATTCCCCACTTACCATCCTTCTATAATCCAACAGCACCTCCAAATTGTAACACAGAAGACAAAGCCAAATATGGAGAAAACAGGAATAACAGGGTTTTCAAGCCTCTGCGAACTGAGAGTGAAATTCAGCTGTACTCAAAAGTAAAAACTGATCCAGGATCAACGCTCCCATCCAAATCATCTCTTTTGTTTATGCTTATAACAGATCTAGGATCAACAACTTAAGTAACATCAAGCCAAACTCTATTGAAATTGTGAGTCAAGCCTTCTGTGTGCTATTTGTATGACGCACAGTGTTGACGCACAGTCACTTATGAGGTTCCATCTCTGTCAGGGTGCTGCCTTAGAAGGCAGCTGCCTATGTAGGGAGTAGACAGCATGACAGATAGGACACTAGGTTTTGGAACAGAGTGGTCTCTGTGGGGAAAGGTGTAGGATGCTGTTTTTAACAAAATACCTTGATCTCAATGTTTCCCACTTTGGCAGTGGAACGGATGATGGGTCTCCCGACCAGAGCCGGAAAAATGTGTTCCGGGAAATTAGAGCCGGCATACCCACACTTTACAAACTGAAAAAAAAGAGAAAGAGTTGAATGACATAATCAGAATTTTACAACGACAATGTTACCATCCTAAAAATGTCACCAATAGTAATCCTTGTTATAGATTTTGGACTGAAAATACATGATGCACATCAAGACATTAAATATGAGGGAAAACAAGTGTTCAGTTGAGAAAGTAAATTAAACAAACTAAAGTACTGCATTATTTGCATGTGTCTGAATCTGTTGTGTAAAGTGTGATTTGATAACTAATCCACTTCCTGTATGTTTAGCACTTAGTTTGGTGTGAAAACACCAGGCCTACATAGTGATTCATTCATACAACTTATGACTTTTTTATTATAAGAAAATACCATTGTATTGTGTGTGTTTTGTGTGTGTGTGGATTTTTATTTTTTTACATGTACAATAGTAATAACGTGTTTTCAGACATTTATCATAGTAATGTTTTCTTGGACATATACCACGGTAATACAATGTTTTGTATTATGCAGTATTACAAATGTAAATGTAGTAATATTTTTTAATATTTAAAAAAAATTGTTTTTTTTTTGTTTTTTTTTTACATTTACCGCGATAATATCATGTTTGTCTTGGATATACAACGTAGTACAAGTTTTTTTTTTTTATGTAGTAATATTTAGTAGTAAAGTAATATTTTTTTCATATTTACAATTTTTTCAGACATGTACCATAGAAAAACAAAACTATTAAATATATATATATATGTATGTACCATGGTAATACTATGTTTTTTAGACATTTACTGCAGTAATGCACAATTTTTTTTTGTTTTGTATGTACTATCTAGTAGTAATGTTACATATATATATGTATATATATATATATTTTATTCAGGCATGTACAAAGGAAATATAATATTTGCTTGTTTTTGGATGTAGTAATATTTAGTTGTAATAGTAATATTTTTTTAAAATATTTTTTTCATATTTAAGTTTTTTTTTTAGACATGTACTATGGTAAAACCATGATTTAAAAAGAATTTACCTTGGTAATACTATGGTTTTTAGACATTTACTGCAGTCCTAATGTTTTTCTTGGATATACAAGGTAATACAGTATTTTTTTTTTTTTTTTTTTTTTTTTGGATGTAGTAATATCAAGTAGTAATAGTAATATTTTTTCATATTTTATTATTATATTCGGACATGTACCATTGTAAAACCAAAATTTTTTAAATATGTACCATGGTAATACCATGTTTTTTTTTTTTTTTTTTTTAGATTTACAGCGGTAATATCATGTTTTTCTTAGATATACAAGGTAATATAATGTTGTTTTTTTGATGTAGTGATATATTTTTTTAAATATTTTTTTTTATCATGTTTACATTTTTGTTCAGACATTGTACATTTTTTTATTTATTATTGTTATTATTATTATTATTTTCTTTATTTACTGCAGCAATATTTTGTTTTTTCTTGGATATACAAAGTAATAAAATATTTCTTTGGATGTAGTAATATCTAGTAGTAACAGTAATATGAAGTATTAGTAGAATTAGTAATATTTGTTTCATATTTCAATATTTTATTCAAACATGTACCATGGTAAAACCATACTTGTTCAGTATGTACCATGCTAATACCATGTTTCTTGTGACAACCATAATAATACATTTTCAGACATGTCCTGTGGCCAGGGGTGTAGATTCCGAGGGGGAGGTAACCACCCCAATAATCAAAACAAGCAAGTACAACAAAGTGGACACAATGACATGGCAATACCATGTTTTTGGGGACATTTACCATGGTAAATATTTTTAAAGACATGGTCAAATTGTGTTTTGTAAACATGTACCACAGTAAACCCATCAAATTCTTTGAATTATCCTATAGTACCGTGTAAATACCACAATACATGAATATATCTTTCTGCACCATGGTACTAAAATATTACATGGGAGAAAGGTGAAGAAATGTGTTTCTATGGTTTAGCATGTCACTTCCTCTCTCGGCCAGATGTGAGATTGCAAACTCGGAAGTTAGTCTGACATTATCTTTACCTTATCTTTTTATAGACACAAATGCACATGCATCATTGATCTAAATGTGCAGAAACATATAAGATTATCAATAATGCACAATCTGCCAGTGACCTAATTAAAAAAAATAACTGAAACCACTTAAAAATATCAATCATATCAAAACGAATAGATAGATCGGTACAGTTCATGCAAATGACATTCATTTATAACCTATCCTGGTCTATATTTTCAATGCACATGATCATATGTGTTGTACTGTATGTTTTGCATACTTCAGGTCGTGTTTAAATCACAGATAATCACAGTGTAAAATAAGGTGCCATCAGAACACACTTCCTGTTCCGCGCATCTCTCTCATACAATCCCTTATAAAAACACGAACAGCCTCCAGATAAAGCATAATCCGGGCGGGATAGACCCGTGTGAGGTCCCGCGACAGACTCACCCCGGTCCCGTTGTCACAGACCACCACTTTCCTGCCCTGACTGTCCATGATTCCTCAGTGTCGGTGAATCCGCCCTGATATCAGCGCTGATGCTGCTGTCTTTGAGCAGGCGGAAGTCAGCGCCCAGCCCTTCCCACCACGCAAAAATAAAAGTCCTCGACGCAACTTCATAATAAAAGTCGCTACAAAATAAAAGTTTCCCATACGGCTACGGCACAAAAAATAAAAGTCCTACAACTCTCACATACCTCCTCTGCCAAAGAAAATTCACACGCTGTTTATTTTGTTTATACCCTACACCTACCCCTAAACCTAAATCTAACCTGACCACTAAATCTAACCCCTAACCTGGGGTTGCCACCTGTCCCGTAAAATACGGGATCCTCCCGCATTTGAAGATAAAATTATATTGAATCAATTCGGGACGCGATTTGTCCCGTATTTAAGCTGGTCAGATGGATGAAATCGTTCCAGATCGCCAATTTAACATTAATATAAGTTGGAAAATTTGCCTAGGGTGTGTCAGGGACCGTCTGAAAAGTCCACAAATGGTGGTAAAACTGTGTAGTTTTTTTCTATATAAATGTTCAATGAGATCAAACAATGTGTGAATACAATCATAAAGACAAGTACAGGTGAAGAAAAAAATAAAATAAAATTATAAAAAAATTTAAAAAATATGTATACATAAGATAAAGAAGACAAATATTCGAAAAAAATGTAAATAAATATATTTTTAACGTATAAATGATGTATTTTTTTTTTTTAAGTCATGGGTCAGGAAAGTTCTCATTTTAGCATATAAGACAGAATATAATTTTTTTTATTAATAACGCATATTAACTCAACGCATTTATTGCTAAAACTGTGGAGGATGTGGTTAGTGTCCCTTATTTTAAAACTTCAAAAGTGGCAACCCTACACTAATGAGACTCTTGCAAGACTTTTATTGCCTAGACACAATCTTCAACATTATGTTTTACACTTAACAATCTTAACACTTTAACACTTTTCACATCTGGGATGCCACGAGCGTGAGTAAATGAGGAGAACATTTTCTTTTTTTGGATGAACAACCCATTTTAAAAAAATCTCTGCCTTCAAATCACATTAAAATAAAAGCCTTTCACGGCTACAAAATAAAAGCTCAAATCAATTCAAAGTAAAAGTTTCTCATACTTCTATAAAAGCAGATTCTTCCACACAAGTCTTCCAAATACCACATCCACATGAAATGATGAGCACAGTTATGGTTTCATATATTGGTTTAGAGCAGCGGTTCTCAACTCAGGGCCCATCAAAACGTTTACCATACATACACTGGCGGCCAAAAGTTTGGAATAATGTACAGATTTTGCTATTTTGGAAGGAAATTGGTACTTTAATTCACCAAAGTGTCATTCAGCTGATCACAAAGTATAGTCAGGACATTACTGATGTAAAAAACAGCACCATCACTATTTGAAAAAAATAAAATAAAATTCCAGCAGCCATCACTCCAACACCTTATCCTTGAGTAATCATGCTAAATTGCTAATTTGGTACTAGAAAATCACTTGCCATTACAGTGCATCCGGAAAGTATTCACAGCGCTTCACTTTTTCCACATTTTGTTATGTTACAGCCTTATTCCAAAAAAAAAACAAAAAAAACACCCCACACACAACAACATGTACATAAGTATTCACAGCCTTTGCTCAATACTTTGTTGAAGCACCTCTGGCACCAATTACAGCCTCAAGTCTTTCGGAGTATGATGCTACAAGCTTGGCACACCTACGTATTTTTGGGCAGTTTCTCCCATTCTTCTTTGCAGGACCTCTCAAGCTCCATCAGGCTGGATGGGGAGCGTCGGTGCACAGCCATTTTCAGATCTCTCCAGAGATGTTCAATCGGGTTCATGTCTGGGCTCTGGCTGGGCCACTCAAGGACATTCACAGAGTTGTCCCAGAGCCACTCCTTTGTTATCTTGGCTGTGTGCTTAGGGTCGTTGTCCTGTTGGAAGATGAACCTTCGCCCCAGTCTGAGGTCCAGAGCACTCTGGAGCAGGTTTTCATCAAGGATGTCTCTGTACATTGCTGCATTCATCTTTCCCTCAATCCTGACTAGTCTCCCAGTTCCTGCCGCTGAAAAACATCCCCACAGCATGATGCTGCCACCACCATGCTTCACTGTAGGGATGGTATTGGCCATGTGATCAGCGGTGCCTGGTTTCCTCCAGACATGATGCTTGCCATTCAGGCCAAAGAGTTCAATCTTTGTTTCTCATGGTCTGAGAGTCCTTCGGGTGCCTTTTGGCAAACTCCAGGCGGGCTGTCATGTGCCTTTTACTGAGGAGTGGCTTCCGTCTGGCCACTCTACCATACAGGCCTGATTGGTGGAGTGCTGCAGAGATGGTTGTTCTTCTGGAAGGTTCTCCTCTATCCACAGAGAAATGCTGGAGCTCTGTCAGAGTGACCATCGTGTTCTTGGTCACCTCCCTGACTAAGGCCCTTCTCCCCTGATCGCTCAGTTTGGGCGGGCGGCCAGCTCTAGGAAGAGTCCTGGTGGTTCCAAACTTCTTCCATTTACGGATGATGGAGGCCACTGTGCTCATTGGGACCTTCAATGCTGCAGACATTTTTCTGTACCCTTCCCCAGATCTGTGCCTCGATACAATCCTGTCTCGGAGGTCTACAGACAATTCCTTGGACTTCATGGCTTGGTTTGTGCTCTGACATGCACTGTTAACTGTGGGACCTTATATAGACAGGCGTGTGCCTATCCAAATCATGTCCAATCAACTGAATTTACCACAGGTGGACTCCAATCAAGTTGTAGAAACATCTCAAGGATGATCAGTGGAAACAGGATGCACCTGAGCTCAATTTTGAGTGTCATGGCAAAGGCTGTGAATACTTATGTACCTGTGATTTTTTTTTTTTTTCGTTTTTTTATTTTTAATAAATTTGCAAAGATTTCAAACAAACTTCTTCCACGTTGTCATTATGGGGTATTGTTTGTAGAATTTTGAGGAAAATAATGAATTTAATCCATTTTGGAATAAGGCTGTAACATAACAAAATGTGGAAAAAGTGAAGCGCTGTGAATACTTTCCGGATGCACTGTAATATCAAAAAAGCTGAAAGCTATTTGGTTCATTAAATGAAGCTTAACATTGTCATTGTGTTTGTTTTTGAGTTGTCACAGTATGCAATAGACTGACATGTCTTAAGGTCAATATTAGGTCAAAAATGGCAAAAAAGAAACAGCTTTCTCTAGAAACTCATCAGTCAATCATTGTTTTGAGGAATGAAGGCTATACAATGCTTGAAATGGCCAAAAAACTGAAGATTTCATCCAAAGGTGTACACTACAGTCTTCAAAGACAAAGAACAACTGACTCTAACAAGGACAGAAAGAGATGTGGAAGACCAGATGTACAACTAAACAAGAGGATGATTACATCAGAGTCTCTAGTTCGAGAAATAGACGCCTCACATGTCCTCAGCTGACAGCTTCATTGAATTCTACCCGCTCAACACCAGTTTCATGTACAACAGTAAAGAGAAGACTCAGGGGTGCAGGCCTTATGGGAAGAATTGCAAAGAAAAAGCCACTTTTGAAACAGAAAAACAAAAAGAAAATGTTAGAGTGGGCAAAGAAACACAGACATTGGACAACAGATAATTGGAAAAGAGTGTTCTGGATCTTAACCCCATTGAGATTTTGTGGGATCAGCTAGACTGTAGGTGCGTGAGAAGTGCCTGACAAGACAGTCACATCTATGGCAAGTGCTACAGGAAGTGTGGGGTGAAATGTCACCTGAGTATCTGAATATATGCGTATCAAAATATGTACATTATTCCAGATATATATATATATATATATATATATAATTGATTTATTATTATTTATATATTTTTTCCTCTCCTGTCTGCAAATCACCAGTTGAGAACCACTGGTTTAGGTACTATTTTAAAGTATTTAAAGTGCAGATATTCCACAAAATAAAGAGGTGATGAAAATTCAGAAAACAATCATACCTCGTAATATTATTAACAGGACCTAAAGCAAGCTTAACTTTAATTTATCTATTTGCTTGTTCTAATCTTAAGACAATTTTGTAACATAATACTTAAAACCAGCCAGCCAGTTCACTGGTCCTATATTGCATGCATGCTCAGGGGCGAAATGCAAAAGACAGCTTTTTGAATTACTCAATTTAAAAACAGAACATACAGTATTCAAATGTACATTTAAATACTAATTATAAGGTATTTTAAAGGGGTCATGACACGAGGAACCAAATTTTCCTTGATTTTTTGACATATAAGAGGTCGTTGTACTATAAAAACATACTGTAAGTTTCAGAACTGAAAATTTCCTTCTTAATAGAAAAAGAGTATTTATTTGAACCAAGCTGTAAAAATGGCTCATTTGGAATTTGTGGAACTTGTGACATCACAAGGACAAAATACATCTGCATATGCAATGCCTATTTTTCCATCATTGCACCCTTGGCCCCGCCCACTGGTCACACAAATGAAGAGAGAGATTGGGCCTGTCATGGGAGATTCATCCAAAGTGGATTTACACAGCACACATTCATGTGCCTGTCTGGATTTAAATGTTTTTCTACATAAACGTGCACTAGATGAATGGCTTTGACCACTATCATCTTGCACCACTTTTAAAAGATGCAATGTCAAGTTATAACTCTAAAATGGAGACCCCCATTGTGTTTCATTCAACTGCACTGTCTTGCTGTTTGGAAGGTGTCCTGGACCGTTTTTGCACCCATCTGTGCTATTTTTAATTGTTGGTCTTTTGTAAATATACACTCGATGGATGTCTTGGATCGTTTTAACATTTTTCCGGCAATATGCACCACATTTTAAAAGAGGCAAAAAACACGACTCATTCTGCTGCTGCCACTGACCGTGAGAAACACATGCCCTTCTGTGTGTTAACAAACCAGGAAAATTTGAGGTGTGAAGACCAGCGTCTCTGCTTTGGCCTGTTGAAGCCGGTTGAAGCGCTCAACATCACTGAATTATGTTTGTGTATTCAGAAGATTTCAGTGTGAATTGATTGTGAAACAGTCACAGTATGATTCAAGCTTTGCAAAGGAACTGTTATTGAAAGATGAGGCAGTTAAAATTGGACTATTGGATGAAAAACTGGAATGAATTTTGATAGTTTATGGTGCTTCTTGAGTGAACAGTTTGATACATTCAGATAAAATGTGTTGAGTGTACATTATGTGTTAACCCTGAAATGTAGTTTTAATGTTGTGTGAAGTTGGAAACTTTTCATATATGCCTGTATTGGCTGCACGCTGTTAGCCAATCACAACAGTGGGCGTATACATTGAAGTCTTAAAGGGCCAGGCAGCTTAAAAACGAGCATTTCAGACAGAGGGCCAGAGACAGGGTGGGAAATTATTATATATGACTAAATTATGACTGTTTTGTGCAACAACAAAAAAAAAAACTTTAATAACATTCTAAGTGGACCTCAGGGAAGATAATAAAATTATATATATATAAAAAATAAATAAAATTAAAATTAAAATAAAAAATGTATGGAGTATGTCATGACCCCTTTAAGGGCAGCTACTGTACTAAGTGTGGACAATTAAGAACTTACAATCAAATTCACTTCTCATATTGCAATATTTCTTAAATAAAGCTTACATTTAGTTTATTTGTTTTTATGTTTTAATTCTGAAAAAAAACAAAAAACAAAAAACAATAATCCACAAAGACAGGCAAATTGCCCTCATGTTCACTGGTCCCACAGTGCAAACATGTTTAGATGGCAAACACAAATAAATATCTACAACTTCTCAGTTCAAAAACATTTGTTCAAATGGTGACAGCAGTTCAGCTTTATCAGTTGCATCCTCAGACAGATTAGTGCTATAAACATAAAATAAACTGCTTTAATTTAAAAGTAACAGCTCATACTGTTGACCTGAAAGAAAAAAAAATCTGAAAATCAAACATTTACACAGATTCCGGCATCAAAAATCGCTGACACACGATCTTCAGAGTTTGAGGAGGTACTAAGGCTGTGATTCCCATTAAAAGACAGAATTAAATGCAAGACAAATTCAAATACAGCACACTTTTTGTTTTAAAACAAAAACACTCAGTTCAAGCACACAGCTGTGAGAACTTACACAACTTTACAAAACTATGCATATCATACAGCAACATGGAGGTTTACCCAGACCAGAGGTCTTATTCAGTGTCATAACTACACACATTATCCACCAGTTCTAAACAAGGTCTCAGAGCAAAATACTTAAAATACCCGTTTACCTTCAAAAAGACAGCAACACAACAGCAGGATAAGTGTGAGAAAGAATAAGCATTTAGTATGTGTGTGGATTTATGCATAAATTTGGCCAAATCAGTTTAAAAATGGAAATTTTTACAAATTGTCTATAAATGGAGATGATTTAGTACTGTGGGTACTCTCCCTAGAAGTGGCCATCCAGCCAAGATGACTCAAAGGGTACACCGCAGAATGATCAATGAGGTAAAAAAGAACCCTAGAGTGACAGCATAATGACTTGAAGGAATCACTGGAACTGGTTAACATCTCTGTTCATGAGTCTACTATACAGAAACCATTAAACAGTCATGATGTCCATGGCAGGACACCATGAAGGAAGCCATTGCTTTCCAACTAAAACATTGTTGCATGCCTGACATTTGCCAAAGACCACCTTGACACTCCACAACGTTACTGGTAAAATGTTTAGTGGACTGATTTTATTGGGAAGAACACGCAGATGTATTTATGTGTTAATGTGGCTGAATCAGTTTAAAAATTGCAATGACACAGAATGTTCCACATATATTTGGGGATCAATGCCACAATTATGGGTGACTCTCACAAAGAAATGGGATATTTAACCCCCCCCCCCCCCCCACTTTTTATATATAAATAAATAAAAAATGGTTTTAGGACCATTAAGTTTTAGGCACTGTGATATGTACATTCCCCACTCAAACTCTCATTACTGTAATGTTCAAAGAATTTCATTCTTATTACCGTAATACATAAATGTAAATCATTCAGTCTGGACACGATGAGTTTTTACAATTTAAATCAGCATATGCACAATTGTATAAATACTTAACTTCAATAATATTTAATAGCTTTTGCATAGTTTTGCATTACGGTAATGACAATTTGGAGTGGAAATGTGCTTAATTAACATGAAATGAATGTCACAATGCAAAAAATCTTAATGGACTTAAAGATAGGCTTTGCTTACTTTATGCAAAATATAATGTCTTCTTTTTGTCCTTTGAATTTGGGGTGTAATATGACCTGGACATGTTCTGGCAGGTTTCTTGAGATTCACCCTTACACAAGTCAACTTTGCATGAGGCAATGTTTGTAAGCAGCCATCATGTTTTGCAGTGCACAAACATCAGGAACAGTAGTTTCATTTATTTCAGTGCAGCAGCATTTGGGGGTTATATGCTCCTCACAAGAGCACAAACTCATCTGTGCTTCCCCTATTTGTATTCCTGCTCAGTCTGTTGCATGAGAAAATGTTTACTGGATCATCCACGGCCCCCCCGCTCTGCTCCTCCAGCCCATAGTTCTGCCCCCTGCCCTCCACAAATGTGAAGATAGGATACTTCTCTTTCGAGGACAACAAAGCCTGCAAAACAGAGAAAAAACACATGCTATTATGAGTAGAGTGCCACTGCGAAGATCTTATATTGCACATCCTGTATATTCAGCGCTGTATATTTAGAATAAAAAAGGTAAAAGAATGTGAAAGAGAACCAAAATAAAAATAAAATGGGGAACCACAATGCACTTCAAAGTTTCTTACTGGTTAACAGGACACTCACTTCACTGACCACTGAGCACAAAGACTGAAAATCTTCCTTAGTTCGTGCGTAGAAGCCAATCGTACAGCTGGGATCCATGCGGCTGAAGTTCATCTTCCTGGGCGAGTTACAGTGAAATGACTACAAGGAGAGAAGAACAATGAAGATTCAGTTTCTCACCGTTATACATAGTCAAACTTATAGTTAAAGATGATAATGCAACAATAACAAAGTCCCTTTATAGAAGAATCAATGTAAATGTGCTACTTTTATGTTTCAAACTTGTTTAATTGTCAAATAGTACTTATTATCCAGAACTTTTGATTTATCTAGAATCATTTCCTGGATTTTTCAGTCATATTTCACCCCCAAATCAAAAGGAAATACAACATTTTATTTTGCTATAGAAAATGAATCATATTTTCTGCTAAAAATGCCCGATTTTTTGTAAAAATTGTATATATCATGGTAATATTTGTTGTGGTAACTTTGGTAATAATGGTAATATTACTGCCTTTAATTTATGCTGATTTTAAAAATCTAATCAGAATTACAGTGGCAAGAAAAAATATGTGAACCTTTTGGACTTAGCTGGCTTTCTGCATTAATTGGTCATAAAATTAATCAAATTATATTCATTTCACTTAAAGTATAGACAAACACAATGTGCTTAAGCTAACAACACACAATCAGTTATAATTTTTCATGTTTTTATTTAACACATCCCATTAAACATTCACAGTGCTGTGGAAAAAGTAAGTGAGCTCCAAGGCTAAAGATGACAAAAAAGTGAATTAGAGTCAGGTTAAAGTTTAGAGTCAGTTAAGTTCGCCATTCACAAGAAGCATCTGCTGACGTGGGCCATGCCTCACAAAAAAAGATTTCAGAAGAATCGTTGCTTTGCATTAAGCTGGAAAGGGCTACAAAGTTATCTCAAAGAGCTCAGATATTCATCTGTCCACAGTTAGACAAATTGTCTATAAATAGAGATGATTTAGTACTGTAGCTACTCTCACTAGAAGAGGCCGTCCAACCAAGATGAGTCAAAGGGCACACTGCAGAATGCTCAATGAGGTAAAAACGGACCATAGAGCGACAGCTAAAGACTTGAAGGAATCACTGGAACTGGTTAACATCTCTGTTCATGAAAATACCACACTAAAAAACATTAAACAGGCAGGACACCACGAAGGAAGCCGCTGCTTTCCAACAAAAACATTACTGCACGCCTGAAGTTTGCAAAGACCATCTTGACACTCCACAATGCTACTCTGAAAATGTTTTGTGGACTGATGAATCTAAGGTTGAATTGCTTGGGAAGAACATGCAGCACTACGTATGGCGTAAAAAGGGCACCACATACCAACATAAAACCATCATCCCAACGGTGAACTACGGGTGGAGGGAGCATCGTGATTTGGGGCTGCTTTGCTGCTTCAGGGCCTGGACCACTTGCCATCAGAGGAAAAAATGAATTCCCAAGTTTACCAAGATATCCTACAGGATAATGTCAGGGTGGCTGTGCACCAGCTGAAGATCAGTAGGAGTTGGCTGATGCAGCAGGACAATGACCCTAAACAATAGAGATGCTCTGCAATGACCTCAAGAGAGCCGTTCACACCAGACATCGCTGGGCTGAATCAGTTCTGTAAGGAAGAATGGTCCAAATGTCCTTCTGAACGTTGTGCAGGTCTAATTCGGAAATTACCAGAAACGTTTGGTTGAGGTTTTTGCTGCCAAAGCAGGATCGACCAGTTATTAAATCTGATGGTTCACTTTCTTTTTCCACAGCGCTGTGAATGTTTAATGGGATGTGTTCAATACAGACATGAAAGATTATAATTGTTTGTGTGTTGTTAGCTTAAGCACATTGTGTTTGTCTATACTTGTGATGAGATCACATTTTATGACCAATTAATGCAGAAAAACAGCTCATTCCAAAGGGTTCACATACTTTTTCTTGACACTGTAATAAAAAATCAAAGTAAAAAAAACCAGGACACATTATGGTAATGAGAATTTGGGGATACATGTGCATAAAATGTTAAAAATCAATTTCCTATTTTTTCTTTTGATTTTGGGGTGATTATTTTTGTGAGATTCACCCTTTAACCCACACACAAAACATCACATTTCCTTCTTGGATGATTCAGTGACAATTCAATTAGAGTTTCTGATGTAACCGAAACTTCAGGTTTGATCTTTTTCTTTATGAATAAAAAGGTTGTTTTCAGCCATACCTCCAGAGAGAAGTTGCCCTGGGTGACATCCACCACCGGCTGACAGTAGTGCGGGTCTAGATACAATAGCTGCTCATCTGGAAGACAAGTAGAACCAATCAGACAGCAGATAGGAATGCAATGTCAAATCAACAAGTAGTGCTTAACAGACCTTTTTACTAACCTTGAAAGCCAATAAAAAAGAGGGAATGCTTGGGTTTCCCTCCAATAATTCCTATACAGCATTTCATTTTGAGAATGTTCTAGAAAACAACAGATCTTTCATAATCAACAAATGTCAACGAGACCACTATAACAGAACACATATAACATAATGGTAACACTTTACAATAAGTTTATATTCATTAACATTAGTAAATTAATTAGACTTCATGAACTATAAGTGAACAATCATTTTTTACAGCATTTATTAATCTTGGTTAATGTTAATGTCTAAATATACTTTTGTTCATTGTTAGTTTATGTTTGTTGATAATGCATTAACTAAGGAAAACATACAGAACTTTTAATGTTAAAAATGTATTAGTATAAGTTGAAATGAACCTTAAACAAGATTAATAACTGCTGTAAAAGTATTGTTCATAGTTAATGTTAGCTAATGTAGGTAATTAATGTGAATTAAATTGAACCTCTTAGTAAAGTGTTACCAAGATAATATACTGTTTACATTGTGATATTAACACAGTTAGAAAAAGTTATAAAGTTATAAGAAACTGCATGTAATAGGGTATGGAAGACTAGGAGTGCTTCTTACAAAATTAAGATATAAAGTCAAAGCTAATGGCAAATGCTTTTTAAAATTATCTACTTATTATTTAATTAATAGTTATACTTAACTACATTTGTAAACATTACTTAAATATTTCTAATATAAAAAGTAGCAATTTTAAAATAAAATAATATTGAACTTTATTTGTAAACACAAACAGAGTACATTATTTTAATATAAAAAGCATTATAAATTTATTATAAAATAATGTCTATTTGTCAGTTTAAAAAGTGAAAAATGTTGAATGACATTTGCCTTAAATTAATTTAGTTATTTTTTAATTATTTAATTATTTGTAAACATTACTTAAATACTTCTAATACAAAGAATAGCCATTTAAAAAATAATAATATTGTACAACATTTGTAAACTAACTGAATACACAATTTTAATATAACAATCAATATAAAGTTAATATAAAATAATGTATATTTATTTGTCAGTTTAAAAAGTGAAAAATGTTGAACTACATTTGCCTTTAAAAATTATTATTATTTTTAATAATTTAATTAACAAATATACTGTAACTACATTTGTAAACATTACGTAAATATTTCTAATACAAAGAATAGCAATTTTAAAATAAATATTGTACTACATTTGTAAACATTAACCAAAGACATAATTTTAATATAAAAATCTATATACATTTATTATAAAAAATGTCTATTTGTCAAATTGAAAAGTGAAAAATGTTGCATTTAAAAAAACTAATATTTCTTTTAATTATCTAATTAATAAATATACTTAACTACTTTTGTAAAAATAACTTAAATATTTCTAATTCAAAGAACAGCAATTTTAAAATAAATAATATTGTACAACATTAGTAAACATTAATTGAATACATAAGTTTAATATAAAAATCAATATAAATGTCATATAAAATAAATGTCTACTTGTCAATTTGAAAAGTGATTTAAAATGAAAGATGTTGAACTACATTTGTAAACATTAAATTAATACATAATTTAAATATTAAAGCTATGTAAATTAAATAAATCAATACAATAATAATATTATTTTAATATTGTAAACTAATAAAATGTGTTGATTTGAACAGGGATTTATTCATTTACACTTATTAAAAATAATTGATACACATTATAATTTATTTTTATTTTGTAAAATTTTTTTTTTTTTAAGTAGCACACATTGTCCTCCACACTAAGGTACTGTTTTTTTTTTTTTTAAGCACAGATTTGAGGGAACACATTTAAAGTATATGTTTGTACTTGTACCTTAACACACTCAATGTATGATGGGTTTAATGATTCTCCACCCAGCCGTACTGGCACTAGAATGATGACTGATTTCCACGCTGTACCACTGGACTCTGGCAGCTCTTGTATCAGTGACGAGTCACACAACCGCATGACATCTCCTTTATATACTGCACAAAACAACACAAAAACAGAAGTGTAAAATAACAGTCTTTTACAAACATGCACAAGATAAACGTGCAAAATCAAAGCAGAATGCAAAAGCCATAAGAATAATTCAATAAACATTTAACTATGGCTACATTTGGATTTGATCCTACCATACTACTCTGTCTGCTGTAATAATAAACTGCAGAATTAGTAAGAGATATAGAATGCAATCTCTACGATAAATGGGTCATATGAGTTCTCCTACTATGCCACTATGGGAAACTGAACTGTTTCTATGATGATCTTTGCAAGTTATCATAAATGCTATTTTCAAACGTACCAGTGCAGTCCTGAGCCACGTATACAGCAAGGTTGTGAAACTCTGTGGTTCTAGCCACTGCTTTTCTGAAAACACACATACAACCACACTCATAAAGGTCATTAATCCCTCAAAAGAAATTACAAGTTAATAAAAAGTGAAAGTCATCCAGGTTTGGAATAAAATGAAGGTGAGTAAATGAAGAGAGAATTTGCATTTTTGTGAATTTCGTGAAGAATTTCTTTGAAAAGAAGAATTAAAAACATAATTTCAAGAGAATGAGATTACCAAAGGTTTTATTATCTGCACAGAACTCTCTCTCACCTCAGCATATGTGCCACGACTGATGGGCCGTACCAGTCCCCTGCTCTCTTCCCGGACTCTTTTCCCAGCTCCACCAGCTGGTGTACGCCAAACGGAGCTGAAGGCTGGTCCCCAAACCAGGACACCACCTTCCGGTGCAGAGCTTCCACCTGAGGGTCATGGCTGGTTGCAGGGCATTGCCCGTATGCCTGTCTGAGACCCTCACTGATGCCAGAGGAGGGGTCCTGCTGGGAAATAGGGCTGCTCCAGGATGAAGTGAAGGAGGGCAGGGACATGCCTGCAGGACGGGACGGTGATCGGGGCTTCAGCACCTCAAAGTCAACATCTGTCAGCGGGTGACAGTCGGGCCACCTCCAGTCTGGATTACACAGAGAAACAGAAAGAATTCTTGTGTAAGATTTTCACACTGGCATTACTGTTTTAAGATCTGTACTTAACAAAATATCAGTGTCCACTGAATTTCTTTGTTATCCAGATTAAAAGGCAATTTAATAAATTGGATTGTTACGGAAGTCCTGTAGTGGTCAACCTATATGGGTTTTTTAATGACAAATGCAGATACCAATCTAGAAAGCAGGGTGGACGATATTTTTTATTTACAGCTAATTTTCTAATTATATATATATATATATATATATATATATATATATATATATATATATATATATATATATATATATATATATATACACAGTACTGTGCAAAAGTTTTAGGCACTTGTGAAAAATGTTGCATAGTGAGGATGTCTTAAAAATAATGCCATAAAAAGTTTTCATTAATCAATTAACGTCATACAAAGTCAAGTAAAATTAAAAAAGGCTAAATCAATATTTGGTGTGACCACCTTTGCTTTTAAAACAGCACCAATTCTCCTAGATACACCTGGACACAGTTTGTCTTGGTTGTTGGCAGATAGGATGTTCCAAGATTCTTGGAGAATTCACCACAGTTCTTCTGTCTATTTCTGCTGTCTCAATTGCTTCTGTCTCTTTATGTAATCTCAGACTGACTCAATATTCAGTGGGGGGCACTGTGGGGGCCATGACATCTGTTGCAGAGCGCCCTGTTCTTCTGTTCTCATCTTTTCTATTTGCAAAAGAAATGTTTGGGAGTCTAACATTTATATTTCCTACTGACACACTAAAGCTGAAGATATAAATAACTGTCTTAAGACAAATGCTTTTGTGAAACATCTTATGTGCCTAAAACTTTTGCACAGTACTGTAAATATATATATATATATATATATACACACACAAACACACACACAGTATATATACATACAGTATAAATAAAGAATAAAAAAAACAACTCTAAATAAAAAAAAGAATTAATATTAAAAAAGAAGATAAAAAAATAATTTCTTAAAATTATATATATATATATATATATATATATATACACACACACACAATAAAAACATGAATAGCTGTACAAAAAAAAAAAAAAACATATTCAGACACCTGTGACCGCACATCAAGAAAATTCTTTAGTAAAAAGCTAAGTTGCTACATACCATTAAAACACCATAAACAGCTGACAGTTATGCTAACAGAATACATTACTTGGTGGAATAATGTTTATTGTGATTATTTATGGTAAATAAATGTAAATATCTTTAGAACATTGGTGTATTTTATCATATTGCTGTTGCTACTGTTTTATCAAGTAATAAGCAGTGTTGGGTAAATTACTCAAAAAGTAATCCACTACAAATTACTAATGACTTCTCTAAAATTGTAAGCGGATTACTGACTTTACAGATAGCTTCACTGAAAAAGTAATCATATTACTAATTATTTTTATGTTACTTTTTTTTTCTCCCCTTTTCTCCTCAATTTTGGAATGCCCAATTCCCAATGCACTCTAAGTCCTCGTGGTGGCGTAGTGACTCGTCTCAATCCGGGTGGCGGAGGACGAATCCCAGTTGCCTCCGCATCTGAGACCGTCAATCCACGCATCTTATCACTTGGCTTGTGGAGCGTGTTACCGCGGAGATGTAGCGTGTGTGGAGGCTTCACGCTATCCACCGTGGCATCCACGCTCAACTCACCACGCGCCCCACCGAGAGCGAGAACCACATTATAGCGACCACGAGGAGGTTACCCCATGTGACTCTACCGTCCCTAGCAACCGGGCCAATTTGGTTGCTTAGGAGACCTGGCTGGAGTCACTCAGCACACCCTGGGATTCGAACTCGCGACTCCAGCGTCTTTACTTGCTGAGCTACCCGGGCCCCTTATGTTACTTTGTAAAACTCTTTCATAGAATTGTCTGTTTTTCCGCTTAACGAATTTAAAGTATATTTCCTCCTTGACCATTGATGTACTCAAGACATACACTCAGCACGACACATTGTATGAACATAATTCATGTTTTAAATGTATTGTACATTATTATTTTAGAAATATGGGTAAACTAAGTAATGTATTTTAAAGTAATTAACTTAACTGAAAATCAGTAACTGTAATCTGATCACAAGAATTTAAAATGTAATGTTACACTACTTTTTGTACAGAGATTAAAATAATTAATTATTTTTAATCAGATTACACCCAACACTGGTAATAGGCCACTCGTGTCTGTGTGTTACAGAGATTTTAGCATGATTAGCAGGAAGGTTACAGGAACTTTGACACATATTGCTTTATTATATCTGCAATTATGTCCCAGAAAACAATTTAAAGGTAGATTACACCTGAAGGCATGTGGTGCTGCATTAATCCCTGCGCCAGTAGCATTTGTCCACTGCGCAGCATGCAGCCCCAGCCGCAGTCTGTGGTGAAGCCGGACCCGTCCAGCTGAGGAAACTCCCTCCTGTATGTGAGCCACACACAGGACACGAAAGCACGCCGGAAACGATCCACCTCATCTGTCCAAGAGAGAACCCATCATACAACCTTCTCAAGACAACAGTATCACATTCCTATTTTTATTTATCAATTAATTAGAGGTGAAGTGTTCAATTTTTCTATGTTAAAATATCCTATTAGTTTAATGTGCAGATAACTATAAGCCATTAGATAACTGAGTCCCCCGAAAACTTGTTTAAGCAGCCCGACTCAATCAATTACAGAATGTAACACCCACTTTTCATGATCCAATCAATTCTGATGGATAAAGTCAAATTCCGCCCTATATTTTTCTCATTGAATATCCTGTTTCACTCAGAAACACATCAGAATACAAAAGGACAGTGGGTTGCGTATGGTGTTTCTTGTTGACACAACTATCTTGTCACAGGTTGGGCATGATACCATCACCATCTAATTTACAGTCATAAAGAAAGTTACAGTATATCAGCTGTGGAAAGAGTCTTCCAGTGTGCCTGTGACAGAGATCACATGACTTACCTTCACTATTGAACAGATACGACTGGCCCATGAGTGTCAGAGGAGACGTCTTGTTGAAGGTAGTTTTAGATTTAACAGACCATCCTGGGTAAACACAAGAAAACACAGGAACTTGATAATTATTCACTACTACTACTAAAAATTTTCTTCATTAGTATTATTGTCTTATTTTCCATAAAAATAACTAAACATCCTTCAGACAAGCTAAACTTATTTAAGAAGCAATATTGTAAGATAAGACTTTTTCAGAGAATATATTTTGAATTAAGGTTATTTTCCTTAACATTTTAGATTTTTTTTTAAGGAACACAAACAAAGATATTTTGATGGAGATAGGGTATAAATATATATCAGTACAATGCAAGTCAATGGGGTCCAACACATCCAAGCTCCAAAAAGGACATAATGGGAGCATAAAGGTAATCCATTATTGAGCTTCAATTCATGTCCGCACCAAGGAGAATGCAGATGTCAAAATTTATTATGAAAAAGTGGTTCGATTTTCGTCTATTCTCCCCAAAACCGATCATGGAGACTGTTTTGATGGAGCTCGAAAGTTTGGTCCCCACCAACTTGTATTGTTTGTATATATTCACAATATAACTCCAAAATTTTACTTTATTCTTATTTTTCTGATTTGACATTATATATCTCTGGGTGTAAATAAGGTGGCTCAGAAAAACTGATTTTGATTTGTTCCCAATCATATCAACTGCAAATGAGTAAAATTTTGTGTTGCTTCAACAAAGCAATCAAAAGTTACAGCATTACAAAAATTATTTATCTTAGTGTCCAAAAATGTCTCCAAACAAATAAACATAATCATTGTACATAAAAACTAATTACACATGCAAACATAACAATGCCTAAAAGTATGCATAGCATGGAGACATGATTTTAGTAATGAGATTTCACAGAATGATTTTCATTCTGTGTCATTTGAGTCATTATTGAGTCAGTGTCATGCACTTGGCACCATCTCCTGGTGGCCATATGTAACCGGCACCAATCAAATGTCTTTCTGCCCAAATATGTATGACTTTTTGCACCAATCTGAACCCAATCCGATTGGTTTAGCATTCCATGATGCTACATCATTTCTGATGATGTCATCTGATCCAGGAAATCTAACGTATTTTCAGCCAGATTGCAATTCGTGTCAATTATCTATTGATCTGTGCATCTGATTACCTTGTGTGTGAGCTTGTTTGAAAGATAATTCGCCTCTTCTAAGTAATGTTATGAGATATTTAATGTTCTCTTTAATTTTCGTGAAGTTATAAGCAAAAACGTGGGTTATAAGCAACACCTTTTTACATGTAACATGTAAAAGACATAGGGCCCTATTTTAAGAGCACAAGCATATGCGCAACGCAATGCCTTAAGTCATAAGCACAAAGTCAATGGGCAGGGCCATGAAGTTTTGGTATTTTCTTTAAGTCTAGCTGTACAATGCGCAAAAGGCTGGACCAAGTCCAATTGAATTATGATTGAATTATGATTGACATCTGTGTCCTATCATACAGTCCATTCCCTCAAGCACCAACGATTAAAAAAAAAAGGCAGAACATTAATAAGTTGGTCGTGTAAATGGACTGTATGAAATGAATTAGAAGAATTGAAAATTACGTTCTTCTGTGCATTAACTGCATCCTTGATTTTTTTAGACACATTTCTATGACAGCGACAAGCTCCTTTTATATACATGGAAAATGTTATTCTCGTCAGAATTTATGAATGTATGCTCCGTTAAATTAAGTAATTATTATAAATCATTTTCATCCACTGACACACAAATCATGGCTAGTATTAACATTGATTGGATCGGCACGCACTTCACTTCTACCGGTCGATCTTGATTTTGAAAACTTAAATTCATTTATTGAAACAAGAAAAAAATTAAACCAAAAATATTTTGAAAATATAATCAATATAACGAAGTGGTCCATTTTTTTTATTTAAATCCAAACATTTGATTCTGTCCAACTTGTTCCACCGGCTCCTTTTACAGTGACTTAAAAATCACTCTACGACAACAGGTGGAAAATTACTAATAAAAATTAAATCATAAATACAAATGTAAATACACAAGAATAATAATACATATAAACATAACAATAAACATAATAATTGAAAAAATAAAACATGACCTCAAGAAAGTTTAACACAAATCTCCTAAGTTTTTGTTTGAACAAACGGCTTCAACAGCGATTGAAGGGACATTATTTGATGTTCTGTACTTTCACAATTTGGACATGAACTTTATTACCACCTGCTGGTGAAATCTCTAAACTGCAAATGCAGGAACTGAAATTGGACTTTGCACTGAGATAAGATGTGGTATTGAAAGTCTTAGCGCAACGACCAAATATGGTCGTAGCACGTTATGCAGCACTTGAGTCCATATACTTAGCTATTACTTGCTATAGTTTCTTCTGTAAGTAAAACAAATAGTCTGGTTGTATTCTACTCTATGAGAGCTTTCCAATGACATATGACACATGGCTGTTTGATGAGTTTGATGTTTTTACTGATTACAATAATATGTACAGTGCAAAAACTGGTTACTAAACCACAATAATCCTGATCATGTGCATAAAACCAACCATATTTGACATTGTTCCATGCTGACATGAACTTGACTTTGAGACGATCCACTTCAACGGGTTCTGCAGGCGCTGAGCCATGGCCAATGTGGCGTCTGGACTGTGGTGCAGGCTTGTCCTCATGTGCTCCGGCACCTACTATATACTGAACGGCACTTGGAGACACGGAGTTCATGCTTCAGGCTGTATTCAACAGCACTACAGAACAACTCCAGTCTGAAAGAGAAAAAGAGAAGGTGTGCTATGAGGACATGAGATGAAAGTGTGAGGGAGACACTGAACATAAGACCAGGTTCATCCATGGCATTACATCTGCTATACATCTGACAGCATCACTGTAGCACACTACAGCCACAGTACTTTTTCTAACAGTCACGAAACTTTAATTGCTCACTGCATGATGATGTCGTTATATGCACTTTTCAAACTTCAAAACATTCCACCTGTGTGTTGTGTAAACAAACAAGCAGTCTGGAGAAAATGAGCCTATCACATGAGACCTGACTGAAGGCAGGTGTGGTGACTACCATGAGATTTTTAAGCACATATTAAATAGGTCATATTATGACTTCCCTTTTCCTTGTAAAAGTAAAGCTCTATTTTTTCTCAAGGAAGTTTGAGCTTATGGTCAAATAGAAGGAAACGAGACATGTGACTAGTTTAGAATAGGAGAGAACTTTATTACGCAACAATGCAAATTCTGAGCTGCCAACCAAATAAATAATAATTGGGTTCATCCTCGTGCACTATGACTGCTTAGTAAAAGTGGATGCACATGGAGAATTTTAAACCATGTGACTACTGATTACTCAACAAATAAAGTGAACATCCAAGTTCATTACAATGGCTATGTTTTGAATAGAACACTACCGTAGGTATTGTACTAGTCCTGTAGTATGCAGTACGTGTATTGTGGAATAAGCATACTGTTTCACTTACTATTAAAAAAATGTAATAGTAGGCAGTACACAGTAGTACATACTGTGTGCAGAATTCAGTAAGTAGTAAACTAATATTCCATTCGGAATGGCATACTACCTAGTATATATGGCAGAAATATTAGATCAGTCAGCTATTCTATGCATACAGAACATTTGCACCCTGTGCACAGTATGCATACTACATACTGCAGCAATAGTCAGTTTTTACCTTGACTCATTATTTGATTGGACCGCCAAAACTAAAGACACATTTATGCAAAATGTAATAATTTTTTTTTTAAATAAACGTTTTTATTTCAGAGATATTAACTAAACACCATTTGCTGAATTAAGCATGCAGCACAGCGAGGTCATGTGACAATGTAGCGACGTATATCGTTACATACTACTGTTTTGCATACTATTTATAACTCGACAAATAAAGTGAACACCCAAGTTCATTGCAATGGCTATGTTTGGAATAGAACACTACTGTAAAAAAATATATATAGTAGGCAGTATACAGTAGTACATACTGTGTGCAGCATTCAGTAAGTAGTAAGTTAATATTCCATTCGGAATGGCATACTACCTATCTAGTATATATGGCAGAAATAGCAGTAGCATGGTAAAAATAGTAGATCATTCAGTTATTCTATGCATATAGAAAATTTGCACCCTGTGCACAGTATACATAATACATACTGCAGCAATAGTAAGAATAGTATGGTAGTATGCTATTTCGAACACAAACTGAAGTCATATGCACCACGATTTTCACCTTGATTCATTATTTGATTGGACCGCCAAAACTAAAGACACATTTATGCAAAATGTATTTAAATAAACGTTTTTATTTCAGAGATAATAACTAAACACAATTTGCTAAATTAAGCATGCAGCGCAGACGTATATCGTTACATACTACTGTTTTGCATACTATTTTTAAAAAGTAGTAGGCAGGATACTGTCCGTACTGCACAGAATGTAGTACAATGAATAGTAGTAATCCAGTGTGAACACAATCAGTGAGAGGAAAATTGTGTGGCAGAATGTGCAATAATTTAACTGGAAATCTGCATACTATACTGTCGCCTATTTTCCCATCATAATACCTTTAATGGGTTACACCCCAAAAATTACCTCATAAATGGAAATTGAAGACCTCCATGGTAGCAAAAAGCCTTTATAAAACATTTGGTCCAGCAAGACTAAACTATTTAAGGTGTTACCTTCACGTTAAACCCGGCATTTCTGTATTTCCTCTAGATATTTCCCCATTTTTCCAATAGATAGTACGAGATGTCCAGTGCCGAGCTGCCCAAGCGGTTGTCTGGATGTCTGGCAAGGACAAGCGCAATGTGAGACCGATTTCAGGCCTCGTCAGACACCGTCATCTGGTCGAGTATCGATAAAAGCTGAAGTCATGGGATTTAGGCCTCTTTATAATCTCGCACGGCGGTTGGGCTGTCAGCTGAAATAAACAGTGCGTAAAACAGTGAGCGATTAAGAAGTACACAGCCGCTTCCTGTTGTCATTGAGTATACACTCCCTCGGCCCGCCCACCAAGCGACGTGATTGGTCAGATTTGACAGTGGCCGTTTGATGATTGGAGGACTTTGCCATCGATCCACACTTACGAGACACTGTGATCAATGAATTGAGTTTTTTTGTGTGTGACGTCAAGCACATAGAACAGGATCAAATTTCAATTAAAGAGAAATATAAGCAAAACAATAATTTGCGAATCAAAAAATAAATAAATCATACATATGGAAAATTATCAAACATTTACCAGTTCAAATACTTTTTAGTTTGTTTTTCCTCAGTTCTACAGTCATAAAAATGTGGTTAATATGATATTTTTTTTTAATTTTATTTATTTATTTTTTTTAATAAAGAATATAAAAATTATCTTATAAACAATGTATTGGTTATGTGTCAGACCATGCTTGAATTTGTTAACTTTTTCATTTTAGTTTATTTGTTTGATAATTTTACATTATTAAGAAATCTTATTCACAATATTCATAATAATTTAAAAACACCAATTTTATTGAATCCTTTCAAATATATATATATATATATATATATATATATATATATATATATATATTTTTTTTTTTTTTTTTTTTTCTACAATACAAATATTTTATGGTTGTATGGAAGTATGGTACAATGCAATTTTGTTGTATTTTGCAGTATTATGTAAATTTTTACTCTGACATTATACTTAATGGGAAAATACTGTAAGTAATGTGTCAGTCATTTACTAATGCACACCTGAATAAATACACAGTAGTAATCAATAGTCAATAAAGCGTTGTGGCAGTGTAATGCTTTATTTACACTCGAGTAATTCTGTTTGCAGAGCACTAGTAACATCATCATTTTTTTTTTTCATGGAAACAATGTCTACTTCACTCAGTATGATAACAGCAGCATCTAACCTGTTTTTGCAAAAGCTCAGTCCAGTACTGTGAACTAATAATCAATAACTCATAGTGTGATAAGGGAGGTCAAAGGGTCAAATCAATTAACATCTTATTTTCCAAAAGCAAAAGGAAAGAAACATGTAGTTTTATACAATCTCTTTATTAATAACTTCACCATGCACCTCAGGTTATGGTTTGATTGATATTTGCTGCAAGTAAAAGTGGTGTACAGAACAAAATAAATAGAATAAATAGATTCATATTGACACAGTCTGTCCAAAATGCCACATGAGTGAAATACTGTAGATATTACGATTCAAGACTCCTCTGAAGGACATTCACATTAGAACAGAAATCTGTATGTCTTTACCTCTATGTACATTACTGTACTGAATTTTGGACAGTTATGTAATACAACACAGAACGTATACAGTATATACTATATAAAAACAAATCTGACACAAAATAAAGTGCATTCTCAAAAAATAATAAATATCTTAAATATGACCTCAAAAACGGAATTATAACACAAACACATACAAGTGGAGAACATACTTTTTATGTGTGGATTCTTGTTTTCCATTGAACACAGTTCACTCTGATAATGTTTTCTGCCGTTTTAAATCAAATTATTCACAACAGAATAAGACACAGGTTTTATAGTAGCTTAACTGAATATTTTAAAACATTAGTTGCGCTTGTTTTCAATAAACTATACTGTTAGACATAGTATAGAGTGGAAACATTCAGGCCAGTGAAGTGTTAGCTTTCTGAAACCACAAATGAGAATTTGTGAACGTAAAGGAGCCAAATATGTAGAGAACGAAAGCATAAAACCAGATTAGCATTGAATAAACATAGTCAAAATGACTTGAGTTTGTCTGTCTGGGTCAAACATTCAATCATAACATTAAACATGTTAACACAATCACCCGAAGAGTAATCTTTACATTTTTGTGCATATGTAATTGTCACTACTCCATTTCACTGATATGTATATACCTATTTGTTTCTGTATAATACAATATACTGTAAACCTATTGTGATTTTAATAGATATAAAGAAATATACACAAACACTGAAACAAGATACAAAATGGCAAAACATATCTGAGAGAACTGTTTGAGAGATACAGTGTGGAAATACATTTACGGAAGAATTAATAGATCCCAAAGGCATTATCATGATACTGTAAATCCATATCTATGTATGGTATTATGAATTACAAATTAATAAAGCACTCTTGGTAACATAAGATGTAAAATAACGACAGTGTCAATGTTAGCCATCAGATGGCAGTATAATCCAATCTATTCCTGCCATGCCTTAAATATCTTGAAGTTACATTTGTATT
Source organism: Myxocyprinus asiaticus (assembly GCF_019703515.2). Classification (NCBI taxonomy): domain Eukaryota; kingdom Metazoa; phylum Chordata; class Actinopteri; order Cypriniformes; family Catostomidae; genus Myxocyprinus; species Myxocyprinus asiaticus. The sequence goes on from NC_059350.1 coordinate 5,341,644, forward strand.
CTTAACCAATATGTTTATATATACAGCTCTGGAAAAAATTAAGAGACCACTGCAAAATGATCAGTTTCTCTGGATTTACTATTTGTAGGTTTGTGTTTGAGTAAAATGAACATTTTTGTTTTATTCTATGAACTACTGACAACATTTCTCCCAAATTCCAAATAAAAATATTGTCATTTAGAGCATTTATTTGCAGAAAATGTCATTGGTCAAAATAACCAAAAAGATGCAGTGTTTACAGACCTCGAGTAATGCAAAGAAAACAAGTTCATATAAATTGTTAAACAACACAATACTAATGTTTTAACTTAGGAAGAGTTCAGACATCAATATTTGGTGGAATAACCCTGATTTTCAATCACAGCTTTCATGCGTCTTGGCATGCTCTCCACCAGTCTTTCACATTGCTGTTGGGTGACTTTATGCCACTCCTGGCGCAAACGTTCAAGCAGCTTGGCTTTGTTTGATGGCCTGTGGCCATCCATCTTCCTCTTGATCACATTGTAGAGGTTTTCAATGGGGTTCAGGTCTGGAGATTGGGCTGACCATGACAGGGTCTTGATCAGGTGGTCCTCCATCCTCCCCTTGATTGACCTGGCTGTGTGGCATGGAGCATTGTCCTGCTGTTAAAAAACAGTCCTCAGAGTTGGGGAACATTGTCAGAGCAGAAGGAAGCAAGTTTTCTTCCAGGATAACCTTGTACGTGGCTTGATTCATGCGTCCTTCACAAAGACGAATCTGCCCGAATCCAGCCTTGCTGAAGCACCCCCAGATCATCACCGATCCTCCACCAAATTTCACAGTGGGTGCGAGACACTGTAGCTTGAAGGCCTCTCCAGGTCTCTGTCTAACCATAAGACGACCAGGTGGAGGATTGGTGATGATCTGGGGGTGCTTATCCAACTTGATATCTTTGCATTATTCTAGGTCTGTAAACACTGCATCTTTTTTGTTATTTTGACCAGTTGACATTTTCTGCAAATAAATGCTGTAAATGACAATATTTTTCTTTGGAATTTGGGAGAAATGTTCTCAGTAATTTATAGAATAAAACAAAAATGTTAATTTTACTCAAACACAAACCTATAAAAGTAAATCCACAGAAACTGATAATTTTGCAGTGGTCTCTTCATTTTTTCCAGAGCTGTGTGTATATATATATATATATATATATACAATTACATAAACTGTTAAACCAAGAATAATAATGTCCTTATGTTTTGAGTTAAATAAATAATTTTGATTAAGTGTAAATTACTATTCTGTAATTTTGTTCTTGAAGCTGATTTGTTTCTGATCTTGTATAGTAGTGATAGACCGATATATTGGCCAGGCCGATTAATTTGCCTGTACTTGGCCATTCTGAGATTATCGTATGGTAGGCCTAAAAAGTCGCATTTTGCTTGAACAGTTCCAAAATTCACCAAAAGCTCTGTCAATGGATAATGAACATCTTTTTTCTCATATGTTTTGACAGTCATGAGTAAATATGTGAAAAATGATTGTTTAAGCAATTGCATTTCTCATTTAGGCGATATATCAGCATTACATCGTCCATCAGTTGCCATGCTCTAGTCATTTGTATTTTTATTGTCAGATTTTTTAAAATTAGATGCTTATTGGTAGTTATTAGCATGTTGCATGTAAATGCGCTCAATGTTATCATCCACAAACACGTATCCTAAATTTAAACAAAGGTAAAGCTTTCATATGCTTGTATATTAACTGGTCGTCTTGCCTTCACAACATTTTGCTAGTTCTAGTGGTGATGTTTCAGTGATTTTGGAATGGATCTTGAAAAATAACAAAAGCTGAAATACTGTACAAACACTTATGCTTTTCATAAAGGGCGCATATGACTCAGTGTTATGAAAACAGACAGTGTGGAAATTGCTTTAAAAACAAATGTTTACTGATATTTTCTTTGCTTGTTAGTGAACAATAATCAGATAACACAGAGTAACGCCAACAGACTGCAGGCTATACTGAGCCCAAATTGCCATATCAGCATTGACATTTACTGATGCTTGAATAAATAGTGTATATATTTTCACTCCACAGATCCCTAAAACCAACATAAATGTGCTGTTTAAACAATCTCTGCGATGTTTATAACACAATACTCATGTAGGATGTAATCTAAAATCGTTCCGATATGTATCACTTAAATCCTTGTGATTTTTCTTTAATGATCTCATCCGTTAATAGTCATAGTTCTATAGACATACCCAGAGCCTTGCAAAGGTATTTAATGTATTTGAATATTTCTGTTTGATTGTTTAAGGAAATAGTGTGTTTTGTCACCTTAGAAAATGGAGGGACATTGTTTTGGTGTTCACAGTATTCAGCATCCTTTGATCTGTTAAAGCACTTTGACCCTGCCTTTATACCTTGATACCACACCAGGCACCACAAAACATGCACACATTCACTCTCTTATACAGTATACAAACACCCAACACACATTCATATACAATACATCTGTCATCATTTTCAGCTCTGAATGTACAGTAAATAACAGCCTTGTAGTCATTTTCTTTTGTTCAACGTACTTGTCTTCACTGGCTGGAATGTTCCTAAATGTTTAAGTGCTTGAAAATACAGAATTTTGCTAAACCACTCAATAAAGGCATTTATTTCCAAGACTACTATGAGATCAAGAGCCATTCTTAGGAGTGCTGGCAGTCTTCACATGCAGAGAGGTGCAAGCAGGGCTTTGATCGAACCCTTTGGAGCTCAGCCGACTCCCAGAAGCGGCCTCAGTTTTTCCTGGTGCACACGCTTGGGTCATCTCCAATGTAATGGTGGCATCTTTGGCCATAGACCCCTCCTGAGTTCCAACCTTAAACGGGCCTATGGATTTCCCAGGGCTCGTCAACTGTGTGGGCCATCCAGATCTTTCACCAGGAAACTGAGGTTGAGATTTGGCAATATCTGGAGACAATCCGGTTGGAGAAGGTGTAGGAGATGGAGAATGCTCCTCAACAACCTCCAAGAGACATTTGTCCTCCCAATCAAATGTTCCACGGTAGCAGCTGACTGGAGCGAGACCCTTTTCCTGCCTCAGTTTGCCCAAAGCAGAGCACTGCACCTGGGGTGGATGAGATGGTACAACCCCTTTGGCTGGAGATAAGGCAGTTCTCACCCTTACATCTGAAGTTCTGGAATGAGGATCTAATGTACCCTTTTTAAGACTCTCACTATCAAATGGTCCTTTACTTGCTTTGGTTACCTCGTTGCCTGTTGTCTTTCCAGAAGCAGAACATGGTGCAGTTTGCTTGATTGAGGTTGATGTCTTCCCAACTTCTTGTTTCACTTCATTCTTGCCAGCATCCATTCCCAATTCTTTTTCCAATGAGTCTTTGATTATGGCACTTGACGTACTCACAGAGGTTGAAGGTGTATTGGTTCCTACTTGTTGGCTTTGGGTCGTCTTACTTGGAATCTTTGAAAGACTTCCTTGTTCATCATTGCCTGTTTGCTTGATGATCCTTGGATCAGTAGTTTTGGCAGAAGACACTGTGGTCAGGGGTGATGGAATAGTGGAAACTACACTAGGTTTGGATTCTGATGCTACTGGAGAAGATTTGATGAAAGAAGGCTGTCCAGTCTGGGGTTTGACCAGGCAACCTTCTTGTAGAGTGTAAGAAACTTCTGCACTTGGAGATTTCCCTACTTCATCAATTCCAGGTGGACTAATTCCACCAGAGGGAAACTTCTCTTTGACCAACCCAAGTTTAGGATCACTAGCTTGGCTTGGTTCACCAGTCCTCTCCTTGTCTCGTTCCTTTTCTCTCCCAGCAAGCAAAACATCTCGACTCAAAGGCGACTCCTGTCTGCCCAACTTCCTCACTGGCTTAAACATGCCCGTTTCAGGTGGTGATGGAGAAGTTGCCGGGGCAGATACCAGATTCTCACCTTCGATTTCCATCAGACTCTGCAGGCCCAGCTCGCAGTGGAACCCATCCTTACGGTAATCCGAATGTCCAACCTCCAAGCTATGCTTCCTCATCACCCCAATACCTTTCTTCTCAGATGACGCTGAAAGAGGTGACACAAGTTTCTCTGCTGACTGCACTCTTTTGAGAAGTGGTGACCTGGGTGGCTCAGCACTCTTGGGTCTGGGCCGAATGATCGGTGGGGATGAGTGAAGTTTGGCTGGGAAGGTTTGGGTGGTATTGGAACTCCCGATTGTGTGCCCGGGCAAAGGAGGTGGAGAAGACTGAGTGGGTGATGGTGTATGAGCCAGCGGAGAAAGAGGGATGTTGCCGGCAGACTTGCAGCGGGCTGACCGATATTGGCGGTGTAGTTTAGGGGAAAGTCCATGCAGGGAGCTGGGCCGCATGTGCTGGGTTGTTGCAGGGGAGTTTGGGGTACTTGAGGCTGGAGAGCTGCTCGGAGAGGAGGCACCTTGGATAAAAACACCAAAAGCCAATTATACTGATTCTAAAATTACATTTGAAATGTATTTGTATATTTAACTTTTTTTTTCTTGTGAATGAGCTCTACTTCTTATTCACCCATTACGTTTCCTAAACACAGCAACCAATGAGCATGAGAGCGCTAAGACAGAGGTATTATAACAGCATCTCTGATTTAAACCTCAATACATTTCTATCAATCAGTTCTTTCAAACTATTCATTTACATCATCATTCAATAATGCTCATGGCAATTTACATGTTATTGTAGATGTCAAAGTAGATGTTATTTATTATTGTATATTTTCAAATCGGTGCATAAATAAAAATTAAACTTCATTAAATATCATTCTTTCTTGTGCATAGTGAAAAACATGCCTTGATCGTTTGTAACTATATTTTAGAGTATTTTGTTTCTTGTTTTCAATAAACAACCTAACTCTAACCCTAACCCATTTCAGAGATAAATATCAAGATATATATATTGGTGTTTCTACAACTCTGGGCAATTTCATGTCCCATGAGTTGATTTGTTTTTAAGCGAACAGATTATACAACTTTTTTTTATTTTTGTTATATGAAGGACACATAAAAACTGACTTGGAAAACCATTTATTTGATCAACATGCCTTTTATGTATAAATGTTACTGTTTTAGCCTTGTCTTAGACCCAGACTTTCAATATTAAACTATTCAAATCCATTATAAAAATACAAATGATTAAACATGTAAAATTATGATAATCTAAACAAAGAGTAAATTAAACATAAACCATTTCAATATTTACTGTGTGAAAATTATTTCTATAAATCTTTCAAAAATTATGACTATCCCACAGTTGTGGCGTCATTTCAACCACACCAAACAAATTTGCCCCTAATAAAGTTTTTTCTTAATAAAGAAAATTTTATTTAATTGTATTTAGGATCATGTAAGCGATGAAATGAGCCTTGGCAAAAAAGTAGGCCATTTTATTCCAAAAACTTTAAAAATGTAACTTTCTGCTGAGTGACTCCAGCCAGGTTTCCTAAGCAACCAAATTGGCCCGGTTGCTAGAGAGGGTAGAGTCACATGGGGTAACATCCTCGTGGTCGCGATTAGTGGTTCTCGCTCTCAGTGGGGCTCGTGGTAAGTTGTGCGTGGATCACGGAGAGTAGCACGAGCCTCCGCGTGCTGGGAGTCTCCACGGTGTCATGCACAACGAGCCACGTGATAAGATGCGCGGACTGACGGTCTCAGAAGCGGAGGCAACTGAGACTTGTCCTCCGCCACCCGGATTGAGGTGAGTAACCACGCCACCACGAGGACCTACTAAGTAGTGGGAATTGGGCATTCCAAATTGGGAGAAAAAGGGTATAAAAAAATAAATAAATGTATCTTCCTTCACCGTCATTTCCACCACAGAATTCTACTAAATACAATACAGAATTTAAGATAGTGGAAATGACACTGTGGTGGCCCTTTTAAGCATCTTTTTTGCTCTGTTTTTATCTACTCACCAAGGTGGGACGAGTCGGGGCTTGAGCGATAGCTCTGTGTGGGGGAGTGAGCAGACAGACTGTGTGTAGGAGAGCCAGGGAGACTTTCACTGGATGACAGGGATCTGTTTAGAGATGACAGACTACGACTCGTATGCAGCAGGTTGGACTGCTTAGTTAATTTGCGGAACAAAGAGCCACGTCTCTTACTGCAAATGACAATTGAGAGAAAGAGGTTAGAAAAGAGAAAACAAAAGGAAAACTAGCTTGATAAAAATAAAAATAGACAGAACAAGATTTGCTTGATGATGATGTTCTTCAAATGAGATTATTAGAGTTGTCAAGCACGTTGTACCTCTCCTGTCCCTCTTTGACTGTCCTCTTACTGAGTCTGGCCATCTTGGACTTGTAGCTGGACTTGCGTGCTGGTCCCACTTTAATGGATGTGTTCTCAAAGGGCGTGGTGGTCACGGTCACCTTGTTTCCACTCTGAACAGAGAAAAAAGAAAGAATTATGGAGGCCTTTTTGGATCTTTATCAGTGATGTTTTATAGGGCAAGCTTGACTACTAGTATTGCTTATACTAAGGGTTAAGTATTTGAAAAAAAACCCTAAGCCCAAGTATTAAACTTCTGTTCACACCTTGTACCATGATTGACATGACATGATTGGTATTTTAAATAATGTGGCTTATGCTATTACTTTTTGAGCTGTAACTTATGATTCTGATCTTACATCTTACCTTAAGAATGAGCTCTACAACCTCGGTATGGACCAATCCATGCACAGATTCTCCATTGACGTGAGTGATGAGGTCACCAGCACACAGTCCCGCCTCCTGGGCGGGGCCTCCATCCTCCACATGCTTGGATAAAGACAGTTATAGCAATTAAAAATTATATCACCTTTTTTTTTTTAACGAGTACAATACAATTATTGCTTCATTGAAATTTTCTATTCTATCATATTTGTCTTTCTCACCCAGACGATGTGATGTACACTATAGACGTCAGTATCTCCCATGTACACTCGAATGGCCCGCAGGGTGAAGCCGTACTTCTTGCCAGAGCGGTGGATGGTGATTGGTGACCGGGGAATCGTGACTGTGGGACAGTAGTCACGATTCGGGGAGGAGTCTCGCGATGAGGGGTTGGATGAGAGAGAGCTAGGGGACATGGGACTGGCCAGCGGAGAGCTACTGAGCTGCTCAACTAGATATTGATAATTTAAAAAGCAATATATGTATAGTATAGCCTTATGTGTAATCAATGGGCAAATCTCACGAAAACATGTCCATGTCACATTTCACCTCAAAACAAAAAGAATATATATATATATATATATATATATATATATATATATATATATATACATATATTTGCGATGTGTTTGCCCGGAGTCATTACACTGACGCACACACCACAAACACACACAACAGTAATTCAGAGTCAGTGATAAAATGATGAGAAAAGGAGCTCTTAATGCTATTTGTTGTACAAAACAAGCCCAGATGAAACTTGTAAGGTGCATTTTAATTACCACAGAATCACCTCAAGTCTTAACTATCATTAAAATGCAGAATGAGACATTTTTGTCTTCAAGCACTTTTCATGTGGAGTCCAAACATTGACGCCCTGATGTGAAGCGTGAACATGGCATCACGATTGCTGTAACAAAGCGGATAGACCCACTCTGCCGGCTGATTAATATTATGGAGGATGAGAGCTACAGAGATTTAATACCCATTGCAATGAAAATGCATCCTATGTGGGGACTATTCTTTCAATTAGTCAAACTCCCACTTTGCGAAATGTTTAATGTAACTTCAGTTGGTGCTATTTTAGTACATTTCTATCTTAATACTGTGGAAGGCTTTGTTTGGAAAATGTTAATAAAGCATTATATTGTTACATATTGTTTTGTTTTCTTTCCTAAGAAGGAAATAAATGCATTCTGAAAGGAAAAGAAGTATATTTAGTGTCAAATTTCAGCACTTTCAAAATCTGCGATTAATTGCGATTAAAAAAATTATTCGACTGACAGCAATAATTGTGACATTATTTTCATGACAATTAAGCACATTTTCTCTCCAAATTACATTACTGTATCCAGATGGTTTATATTTTTTATTTTTTTATTTTTATTCACATTATTTTTAATTAGTGATTCTCATTAGATTCTCATTACAGTAATTGTTTCTTATATTACAGCAAATAAAATAATGTAATAAAATGATTTTTCTATTTCAATCAGCATAAATTTAAGGCATTACAATAAATACAAGCATTGCATTAATACTTTATAATTTCAGTCATATGTAATTATTTCTGAATAATGTTAATTGTCATAAAAATTATGTAACAATGCAAAAAGTATTTTCCGATCTTATTTTTTTACAAGCTAAATATGCAGTAAGAAGTAATTTGTTTGTTGATTCCCCAGAAAAGTGTGGATCTGTGGCTACATCAAAACATTGTATCGGTTTGTTTGAGCATCCCAACCAGCCCAACAAATGGGGTGAGTTTGGGGAGGGGCTATCTGTTTTTTGACAAATGGCAGACTGTCTGTAAAAAAATACTACCTTTTTCTTTACAATTTTGGTGACGATATTGGCCCTAAAAATTATACATTTTACACCTTTCATGTTTTTTTTGTTTTTAATGGGGGTGAATTATAACCCAGATATGTTCATGAGAGGTTTCGTGAGATTCGCCTTCATACAAAATGTTTAAAAACATTATTTTTCCAATAATCCCATAATAGTGTTCAAGAAGAATGTATATCTCCCCCTGGTGTTTGGAGGCTGAACTTTACCTCCAGGTATGATGACAGACAGCGCCGTGGTAGATGCAGATTTGATGACCTTGTTGCCGGGCCGCGAGGTGCGTTTCTCCCCATCGCTGGACAGTTGCTGATGACGAGCTCGCCGCAACACCAGATCCTTAGTCGCTCGCTGACTGATGGGGTCACCTACGGCAACCGTATCCCTGGAGACTGCAGCAGGTATGGCCTGTGCTGCTGTTATCTCACCTGGTCTGGATGGCTTATCTGCCAAATTTACATTTAAAGATTTAAACTTCTCATAACAAACTCAGAGTAAGGTGTAAAATCTAGTCTGATCAGGCTCAATCAGTCCATTTAACTGACATAGTCTGATGCATACTGAACACAAAAATGGGAAGCACTTTCTCCATCTGGCAAGCTCTAATTTTATTGGCTAGCTTTATGTAACTGCTGTGAGTAATGAGTAATGTTTTTTTATCGGTCTAACTGGAAACCAAGTTGTGTTACAAAGTACCGGGTTGATAAAATGAGCGCTTTTGAGGAATAACTAATCAGTTAGTGGCATTACTGTAAATCTTTGAAAGATACTCAGAGCATTGTTTGAGGCTTTTAGTAGCAAGAAAAATAGATATCCACAAGCACAATCTGTACATTTTGTGAAATAATCAGTACATTTTGCTTTAGCATCCACTCACCTGCCCCTTTACAGGCACTTATCACTTCCTTCACAGCGTTTCTCTGTTCGTTAGCACTGGGAGATGATGGAGCAGCGACTCCCTCTACAGATGATCCGGGGGCTTTAACGCCAATCTGTCGCGCGATGAGCTCTCCATCATCCACTTGAGGAGGGGCAAACCGGTGCGTGTCCATCAGGGCTGAGAACCGACGTCGGGCGCCCATTGGAGGACTGCAGTCTCCCTCTATATACAGAGACTCAGAGCACGACAGACGCTTCCTATGGAGATAAAAAACAGACAGAGAGAAAGAGAATGTTTGAATGTGCCACTCTATAATTTTAGGGTAATTAAGGTGATACTTAAAGGGATAGTTCACCCAAAAATGAAAACTGTCTCATCATTTACTCACCCTCATGCCATCCCAGATGTGTATGACTTTCTTTCTTCTACTAAACAAAAATGAAGATTTTTAAAAGAATATTTCAGCTCTGTAGGTCCATTCAATGCAAGTGAATGTTGGTCAGAACTTTTGAAGGTTCATAAAGCATATAAATGCAGCACAAAAGTAATCCATACAACTCCAGAGGTTGAATCTATGAGTTCAGAAGTGATATGATAGGTGTGGGTGAGAAACAGATCAATATCCAAGTCCCTGGCATATTGCCATCTACTGGGCAGGAAGGAGAATTTATAGTAAAAAAGGACTTAGATATTGATTTATTTCTCACCCACACCTATCCTATCGCTTGGACCAACAGAGCTGAGATATTCTTTTAAAAATCTTCGTTTGTGTTCTGCAGAAGAAAGAAAGTCATGCACATTTAGGATTGCATCAGGGTAAGTGAATAATGAGAGAATTTTAATTTTTGGGTGAACTATTCTTTAAGGTGACATTTTCATTTGAACATTAAAAAAATAAAACTCATTAATCCTATATTAAACCCCAGATGCTATTTTAATTATATATCTTCTTTTTTAATTATATTAAAATCACTAAATAATTCTAGAAAATAAAAAATAATAATTTACTATTGGCAGACCTCCTCTTTTGATTTATAACTCCTCATTCAACGTAATTGGAGCCACTAACACCACTGGGAAATTTCATTATTTAAGTTGATTTTCAAGATGGAGGAAGGTATAAAAAACTAAAATGCTACCATTAAGCTTAATATCACTGTTAAAGGTGCACTCAGTAAGTTTTTCCTCATTAAAAAAGTTTAACTCCTAAAGACATGAATTGTAATTTTGGAATATATGTAGGAAATCATGAGCACTCACATTAAAATGAAGACTCCAGTCATATCAGTAAACTTATAAAAGCTGTTTTATTCTACATGGAGAGGGTCCGCACATGGGGGCTGCCATGATAGAATCACATGACCAGCCGAATACTACTCGCTTAATCTCAGTAACCATCCTGTTATTGGACACGTTCACTCATTGATTAAAGTAATTATGGCTGACTGTGAATACTACATTTCTACAATGGCATCTGAAACTGAAAACTATTGATTTTAAATGATGCTGCATCCAAGCCACTAGGTGTCAGTGTCAGTCCAAGATGACACAAAGACAAAAGTTAATGAGTGCACCTTTAAGTATAAATGTTTGCACAGAAATTTTGATTAACAATCAATTAATTGTTTGATTAACAATTCACTTTCATTGTAAGTGCCTCACTATAACCTTGATTTTTGCTTTTTTTTAAAAGAAAAGGTGGGGCGAGTCAAAATGATTTTTTTGTGGTAATCAGCATTATGACAGATGCTGTCAATTGAACTTAACTTGTATTGAAATATTCCTTTAAGTGTTTTTTTTGTATCAGGATCCTGTCACTTTGGTCAGTCATGTTTATTGTGTGATGACAGGATCCTGACGCCCATGTTCTGTGTTTGTGTTTATGTTTGGAGCGTAGTGTCTGGATCCTGACTCTTCAGTCTAGTTCGGTTTTAGGTCTGGGTCAGGATCCAGACACTCATGCTCCATATCTCGTCTTTTGAGAGTGCATGGCTACGGGTTCAGTTCTCTTGAAGTAATAGTAATCAAATAATTAATCAACAGAAAATAACCTATTATGAAAACATTGTTTTATAATGTGTTGTATTGAATCATGAATGGATGAATGGTGTCATACCAGCTGGGAAATATTACCCTTGCAGGCTCACTATTGGCTGATTCAGTGTTTGAGGGCAGTCATTTTGGGTCAACATCATTGAAGTCCTGATTTACAACACATAAGTGTCATCTCAGTCAGCACTCAAGAATCAGTCTTAGAAGTTGCTGAAAGTTGCTTTTAGCATCTTTACAAAAAAGCTCCTACTCCTACACTTAAGTCGAAGCATAAGGCTATTCTTAAGAGCATTTCTGAGAAGTTTTATACATACAGACTCTGATGAGTTTTTTCTCTCCCTTGTGAGAGCTTTTGTTTGTACTTTGTTTTATTTTAATAAAGCCCTTCTTGAAAATTGCTTCTGCACTCGGGTCCTCATTCAGATTCTGTGACATTTTGGAGTTTTTGAAAAATTAGTGACAGTAAAATTAATGATTGCTTTTATGTACATTTTTAAATACAATTTATTATTTTGCTTACTTTTTACCAGTGTTGGGTGTATCTGATTACAAAATAATTAGTTACTGTAATCTAATTACTTTTTAGTCAAATAAGTAGTCTAATGCATTAAACTTTAAATCCTTTAATTAAAATAATTACTTTTAAGTACATTACTTGTGCTAAAGTAATATGTGTAATACTTTTAAAATATAAATTCATATGTACGTCTGGAAAGGTGTGCAACAATGAATGAGGAAAAATAGACGTTTTGAATTTTAGTGGAAAACCAAAAACTTTTCTAGGAAAAGTGATTTAGAAAGTTACTTAAAAGTAAAATAATTAGTAATGTGATTACTGTTTAGATGAAGTAATTAGTAAAGTAATCTGATTACACTTTTTTAAGAAAAGTAATTAATAATTTGTAGTGGATTACTTGTTTTGAGTAACTTACCCAACACTGCTTTTTACCTTTTCAGCAGTATCAAAGATACTATGTTTCACCACAAATCCTACTACTTTTATGACATTTTTGTTAATTATTTTATTTTATTTTATCCCTTTTTCTCCCAAATTTGGAATGCCCAATTCCCACTACTTACTATATCCTCATGGTGGCACGGTTACTCACCTCAATCCGGGTGGCGGAGGACAAGTCTCAGTTGCCTCCACTTCTGAGACTGTCAATCCGCGCATCTTATCACGTGGCTCGCTGTGCATGACACCGTGGAGACTCACAGCATGTGGAGGCTCATGCTACTCTAAGGATGCAAGCACAACTTACCACACGCCCCACTGAGAGCGAGAACCACTAATCGTGACCACGAGAAAACCCCATGTGACTCTACCCTCCCTAGAAACCGGCCAATTTGGTTGCTTATGAGACCTGGCAGGAGTCACTCAGCACACCCTGGATTTGAACTCGCGACTCCAGGTGTGGTAGTCAGCATCAATAATCAGTGAGCTACCCAGCTGACATTTTTTAATTGACAAATTTCACTAATCAGTTGCAGTATGAAGCAGACATGCATATTTTTATGCTCTAAGAGACTTTCAAAATTAATAATATTTTTACAAATATTATTATAATATATAAATATTAATCATAAGATCACCTTTATTGTTCTGAGTAAAAAAAGTGTTTTGAAACGTGGATTTCTATATGAACTCTGTACGTTGCAGTTAGATTTTCTTGCCACCTAAAATGAGTGACTACTGCAAATGCATCTTCATGTGCAGTAGTATAGTGATATATCAAACAAACAGACATGTTTTCTCCTGTCTCACACACGTACATCTCAGGTGATCCTGTTCTCCAGCTCTTATCCCTCATACTGAAGCTCCCCAAACTCTCTCTCTTGGCCATCTTGTCATCACGGCGACCTGTGTGCTCTCGACGGGTGACTACAGGGGTCTTCTGCTCCAGTTGGGACAGATGTTCCATACTGCTGTACACCTGAAAGACACACAACAGTGCCAAAGACTGCTTTGACTACACTTAACATGTATCGTATGCTCAGGGAAGGTTTGATTTTTGCAAGTAACGTGTCATAGAGCAAGCAAGGTAACCTTATGTTAAGGGCTCAGTCATGTAAACTTTTGCACAGCGAAATTCCGCAAGTGAAGAAGGTATGGCCGGATGTGAAGCGAGTGTAAAATCTGCAAAAACTACTTGCCAATCATTCTCTTTTTAAGTTCTAAAAAAAATCACCACAATAATGATTTCCTCGTCCATTGTGAATATTCACTGTAGCGATGTACAAATCAGTGCCAACACTGAGGTATTGCGCTGTGCAAAAGTAAATGTAACAGTGCCCCCATTCCACAGGATTTTACTTGTATAAAGTTAAAGGAAAACCACTGCCCCCAGTCGGGAATATTCTATGATATTTTTCTAACTCGATAGGTACAAATTTTGATGTTGGCTTGGCAAAGCCTTAATCTGAAATCTTAAAAAAAGATACGTGTTTTCCTTAGTTTCAAACTTTTTTAACTTGATACAATGACAAAAAAGCAGTATGTTTATTCTTTAATGCTTCACTTGTGTACCAAAACAATGTTATGCATTTTATTTATTTTTTTCCCCAATTTGGCATGCCCAATTCCCAATGCACTCTAAGTCCTCATGGTGGCGTAGTGACTCGCCTCAATCCGGGTGGCGGAGGACGAACCCCAGTTGCCTCCGCGTCTGAGACCAACAATCTGCGCATCTTATCACGTGGCTTGTTGGGTGCGTTACCACAGAGACCTAGCGCGTGTTGAGGCCTCACGCTATTCTCCGTGACATCCACGCACAACTCAACAAGTGCCCCACCGAGAGCGAACCACATTATAGCGATCACAAGGAGGTTACCCCATGTGACTCTACCCTAGTCACTCAGCACGCCCTGGGATTCAAACTCGCAACTCTAGGGGTGGTAGTCAGAATGTTATGCATTTTAATTATCTGTATTATTTTTTTTTATAATATACTGTATATATTTTTTATTTATAATTATTTAATCATTACAGTATATACATTATAGAATTATTGTTATTTGAGGGGCTTTCTCAGCAAATATTTATGTATGCGATTAATTGTGATTAATTTGATTAATTAATCGGCATACCATATAATGAATTTAATTAAAAATTGTAATCGTTTTGGGGGCCTGGGTAGCTCAGCAAGTAAAGATGCTGACTACCACCCCTGAGTTCGAATCCAGGGCGTGCTGAGTGATTCCAGCCAGGTCTCCTAAGCAACCAAATTGGCCCGGTTGCTAGGAAGGGTAGAGTCACATGGGGTAACATCCTCGTGGTCGCTATAATGTTGTTTGCTCTCAGTGGCACGCATGGTGAGTTGTGAGTTATGTCTCCACGGTAACACGCAAGTCACGTGATAAGATGCGTGGATTGACGGTCTCAGACGCGGAGGCAACTGAGATTCGTCCTCCGCCACCTGGATTGAGGCGAGTCACTACGCCACCACGAGGACTTAGAGCACATTGGGAATTGGGCATTTCTCCAAAAAGGGAGAAAAAAAAAAACTGTAATCGATTGACAGCCCTAATTGTAACCTAAAGCAATAATATGCCTTAATCAGTTTGCCTGTTGCTTAAAATGAACATTCTGGAGGGGAAAGCATTTATACAGTGGCAAGAAAAAGTATGTGAATCCTTTGGAATGAGCTGGTTTTCTGCATTAATTGGTCATAAAATGTGATCTCATCTTCATCAAAGTCAGAAGTATAGACAAACACAATGTACTAAAGCTAACAACACACAGTTATAATATTTCATGTCTTTATTGAACACATCCCATTAAACATTCACAGTGCTGTGGAAAAAGTAACTGAAACCTTGGGTTTAATAACAGGTCGATCCTCCTTTGGCAGCAATATGCTCAATCAAATGTTTCCGGTAGCTGCGGATTAGACCTGCACAATGTTCAGAAGGAATTTTGGACCATTCTTCTTAGGATGTCTGGTGTGAGCGGCTCTCTTGAGGTCATTCCACAGCATCTCTATTGGGTTAAGGTCTGGACTCTGACTGGGCCACTACAAAAGGTGGATTTTCTTTTTTTGAAGACATTCTGTAGTGGACTTTGATTTTTAGGGTCACTGTCCTGCTGCATCACCCAACTTCTACTGATCTTCAGCTGGTGCACAGCCAACCTGACTTTATACTGTAGGATATCATGATAAACTTAGGAATTAATTTTTCTCTTGATACTCCCTCCATCATACCATTGAGATGATGTTTTCATGGTTTCATGTTGGTATGCGGTGCCCTTTTTACACCATATATAGTGCTGCATGTTCTCCCCAAATAATTCAACTTTAGTTTCATCAGTCCACAAAACATTTTCCCAGTAGTGTTGTGGAGTCTCAAGGTGGTCTTTGGCAAAATCTTAGGGGCGCAGCAATGCTTTTGTTGGAAAGCGGCTTCCTTAGTAATGTCCTGCCATGGACACCATGCCTGTTTAATGTTTTCTGTATAGTAGACTCGTTAACAGAGATGTTAACCAGTTCCAATGAGTCCAACAAGTCTTTAGCTGTCACTCTAGGGTTCCTTTTTTTACCTCATTGTTCATTCTGCGGTGTGCCCTTTGAGTCATCTTGGCTGGATGGCCACTTCTAGGGAGAGCAGCCACAGTACTAAATCATCTCCATTTATGGACAATTTGTCTGACTGTGGACAGATGAATATCTAAGCCCTTTGAGATAACTTTGTAATGTTTCCCAGCTTTATGCAAAGCAACATTCTAGCTTTTGTTCATGTCATTAGCCTAGGGGTTCACATACTTTTTCCAACCAACACTATGAATGTTTGAATGATGTATTCAGTATGTACAAGAACAATACAATAATTGGTGTGTTATTAGACAAACAGATTGTTTGTTCATTATTGTATCTTAGATGAAGATCAAATCAGATTTTTAGACAAATATATACATAAATGCAGGTCATTCCAAAGGGTTCACATAATTTTTTGTATCATACTGCTGTATGTAGGCAGAGACAAATCATATGGGAAAGTGAAATCGCTCATAGTAACATTAACTTCCTTTTTGATCTTGCCGACACTCAACTACAGTATCTCACAGGAGACAAATCATGTAAGCTCCACTGTCTTCACTCCTACTTGTAGTCGAATTATTGCACCGTGGCTCATTTACATAAAGTTAAACTTTTCTCACCTCATCAAACCACTGGAAACGTCCACATATTTATTTCTATGTCTCTATTATCACCAAATGGAATTACAAAAATAATGACTGTTTTACTTGTAGTCGTCTCTGCATATTAAGCTGAGATAGATAAAGATTTTTTTAACATCGAAACCATGACACACTTCACGTTTTATGAAGTTTATCATGCAATTGCTTTGTTGTTTACATAATTGTGCTTGTCTGGTTGTTTTTATAATCTAAGGTCTTTGTTGAGTAAGAGTTTCTGAGGAGGGTTGCCATGTTTTGAGAAGAATACTCAGGATAATACTCACTTTAAGGAAGATCAGAGGATGCATATTACGAGAGCTTATTGTGTGTGTGATTATGCATGCTCATTTGATGGCCACTGCTTCAAACAAGTGTGTTCATCAATCGTCTGCGTTCAAAGCAAACACATGAAATTCCTGCCAGTTCAGGTAAAGGAAAGTTTATGCAGAGTAAATTAACTGTACAAAAGTGAGGAGATTAGACTACGAGAAAGACTGAAGTGTGCTTGTGTTAATGACTGAATGAATCAATCAATTAGGAGGATGCGTGTGTTTGTTTGTTTCTATGTTTGTTTGTTTAGCTGTGTGTGTGTTTTCTATGGACGAGTATGATAAATATGCCTAAATTCATTCAATATCCAAAAGTATCCACATACTGTCATTAAAAACTGACAGCGCTATTTGTGTAGATTTGCTGCCTATGTAGAACATTCCAAATCAGTCACTTACAGTATGAGGATCCATTTCAGTCAGGATGCTCCCTATGTAGTCAGTAGACAGCAAGGCAACTCACAAAGTTTTTGAAAACAGCCCTTGTGTGTGTTTTTGTGCATGAGAGGGTGTTTTTGGGAAAGAACGGATGAAATATGGATGCGGTTATGTGTCAGACCGACCTTGCTAAAACGCGGTGAGCATGACGAGAACTGTCTTATCTCCACCGGCTCATCATCGTTCGTGTCATCTTCATCGTATGAGTTGATGTGCCGATAGCGCTCGGACCGAGCTGATATAGAGGGAGGGAGAGAGATATGATGAGAGATGCAAGGATGAATCAAGGGCAGAGTTAAATGCAAATGTGAGTGTCCTCACTGTCGAAGTAGCTGGTGTCCTCTTCCGACTCCAGATGAGGGATGAACTCGGCTTTATGACGGAGTAAACCGTTCCAGTCCAATCCCGAGAAAAACGAATGCTGCTTCACTTCAAACGCTCCACCTGTTCGCAAGAAAACAAATGTCAACAAACACACAAAAGACGATGTAAACAAATAAACTGGCAATTCTAGTTAGATATAGCTGCTATGTTAATGCATTGTGGTACAAAATATTTAAAGGAATAGTTCAACCAAAAATGAAAATAATTTACATTTACTCACCCATTCCACCATGGAAGAGAAAAGGAGATATTTTGAATGCATGCAAATGAGATTTGAGAGCTACGGTGGACTAGACTTGTAGTATAAGGGGCCGTTCAAAGCTATATGCAGTGCTGCGAATAGAACAGAACGCAGATTTCTTGAGACATATTTTTAAAAGTCGAAGTTCATCTAAAAATGTTGCGCTCCCGCATGAGATGCTAAAAAACAGAAAGACACGGCACAGCCATTAAAGACATCTTCATTTACGATAGTTTACGATAAAAAACAAATGAGAAACAGCACGGATGAATGCAAAAACGTGTCGCTTTAGGTCTTATAGTGAAATATAGTGCATGCGTTGAAATAAAGTGCAATATAGTCAAAACATTGGTACATTTTTATTGATTTTGGAACTCGACAGTCTCTATTCACTTTGAAACAGCAGCTTGGACATTCCGCAAAAAATCTCCTTTTGTGTTTCATCGAAGAACGAAAGTCTTGAAAAGACATGAGGGTGAGTAAATGTTGAGAAGATTTTTATTTTTTGATGAATTATTCCTTTGACATTATAATA
This sequence comes from Myxocyprinus asiaticus, assembly GCF_019703515.2. Lineage (NCBI taxonomy): Eukaryota > Metazoa > Chordata > Actinopteri > Cypriniformes > Catostomidae > Myxocyprinus > Myxocyprinus asiaticus. The sequence continues at coordinate 5,360,179 of NC_059350.1, forward strand.
CCCAAGTAGGACACATCAATCATCAGAATGGGGAAAAAATGTGATCTCAGTGATTTGGACCGTGGCATGATTGTTGGTGCCAGACGGGCTGGTTTGAGTGTTTCTGTAACTGCTGATCTCCTGGGATTTTCATGCACAACAGTCTCTAGAGTTTACTCAGAATGGTGTCAAAAGCAAAAAACATCCAGTTAGTGGCACTTCTGTGAACGGAAACATCTTTTTGATGAAAGAGGTCAATGGAGAATGGCAAGACTGGTTCGAGAGTAGAAAGGCTTCGGTAACTCAGATAACCACTCTGTACAATTGTAGTGAGAAGAATAGCACCTCAGAATGCACAACATTCTGTCGAACCTTGAGGCGGATGTGCTACAACAGCAGAAGACCACGTCTGGCACTTTATTAGGATCATAGCATTCCTAATAAAGTGCTCAGGGATTGTATATATTTTTAAATATAGTAAGCTTTTTATAACAAATTATTATTAATTCAGATTTTAGCATTTTAAATTTCTGATTATTGACCAACACAAATGATTCATTATTTAAAAGTCATATTTTAAGATCCATACGGTTGTATCGGCGGGATTTTAAATCGATGCATCAAGAACATGAATGAATCATTACACCTCTAGATAAAGATATGGTTTGGCTTGTACTTGTTTGAATGTCTTGACAGATTTCATAAAGGCCAAAGCATACTTCGCTTTCCCACAATTTCATCATCACGTCTATGCACATCATTTGCACATGCACCTGCCGTTGACTGTACTAAAGAGTATCACAAAGTAGCCATAGTGTGCATGCGCCAAACGTGTTCATCTGCTGAATATACTTAAAGATTTTACCTTGAAAGGCTGAGCACTTGACTGAATGCAAGAGATGAAACGGGACGCAGTACAGGATGTTGTTTACCTGTACCAAGTCGCACTACTGGGTTGGTCTGCAGCAAGGCTGAAATCAGGCTCTGAGCATCACTAGGCAATGCCTCATCCCCGTCCGGCCATTCAATATCATCTACGTAAACAAACATACACAAATCTGTATTGTGCAGACCTAAACTGCTAAAGCTCTTCAACATGTTTAAAACCATTTCCAATCCTATGCTTTGGAAGAAGCTTTTGGAGGAAAAGAGTATTAAAACATCACCTGTGTTTTTTTGGCATTAATCAACACCTCTGTTACTAATGTTAGTGCTGGTGTTGCTTGGAAGCACCGATGCGAAAGCATATTAGCAGCAAAGCTCAGAGTGAGACATGTCAGGACAAGACGTGTGAAGCCTAATTACACTTTAGGATTCCCCTTAGTGTGAGAGACAAGATTCAGTCACGACTACTTCTCTGTCATTGACTCATCCTCTCTTCTTTGCTTACCTGTGATCACCTGGCCGAAAAGCTCTTCGGGTGTGTCTCCAAAGAATGGCACACACCCCACCAGGAACTCATAGAGGATGATGCCCATGGCCCACCAGTCCACTGGTTTCCCATAACCCTGCCTGAGAATCACTTCTGGAGCAATATACTCCGGTGTGCCGCACACCTGAGGACACAGAGAGATAACGGCCATACACATAGATAATTGGCTATACATAATATTTTAAGATTATTGTTTAGACTCGTGTTTGCCACATTGAGCTACATACCTGTTTGTCCAGGAACTCTCTGGTGTCCTTCTCGATGTGTCCCTCATACAGGTTAGTGGTGAGATTCATGAGTCCCATCTTTGACAGGCCAAAATCAGTCAGTTTAATGTGACCCATCGATGTGATCAACAGACTGTGAAGAAGAGGTATGAGTTGTAAGTGTACACTTAAAAATAGATTACATCAGTGTATTCGAAAATAAAAAACAACTAGCTTGATTCTTTTCTAACACTTTACAGTAACTTTTCTTAATAAGTCGTTAACATACTGTGTTATGCTTAAAGCTGAAGTGTGTTACTTTTTCAGTGTAAAAGTACTTTCTCCTATCCCAGCTTAATATGTAAAGACAACCAGTGCTGGGTGTAATGCGATAAAAGTAATGCGCGTTACGTAATCAGATTACTTTTTTGAGTAACGAGTAAAGTAATGCAATATTTTTTATTTTAGACCACAATATCTGAGTTACTTTTTAAATAAAGTAACGCATTGATTTTGTACACCTCTACTGTCCCTGTATTGCATGATGGGCATTGTTGTTCTATAGAGAGTGAGGCCAGAGTCACTTCTATTTAAATGAATGGGAGAAACTGAAACACCCAACCAAGAAGCTCTAGCACCCAACAGTCAATGGATGTAGAAAGGAAGTCCCACTTGATACAGACATGGCCTGTCAATCAGCTCACTAACGCGCATGCGCATTTCATGTTTAAGAGTACATTCGGTTGAGTGAATCACGGTTGATTCATATGTTAATATACACTGCATTGAAAAATCCGTAACTGCCTTTAGGCAGAGGGATTATAAGACTGGTCTTCCACTGGACACGACATGATACACGGGGTGAAATACTTGCTCAATTCACTGACTTATGCAGCCGAACTGCTCCATGACTGCTCCCTGTAACTGGGAGAATAGGATAAGAAAAGCTGACTCTGGATCAGTGGCTCCGAACAACGTTCTACATCGATTGTGTATGCAGAGAAAACGTCTTAATTTCTAAAAAGATTCTACAGTTTTATAATAAACATGTAGTTTGATTCATGAAACAAACTGTTTATATGACATTTTGGTAGCATTAAAAACGATTCCATTCAAGTTGTATCAGAATGCACATTTGAAGTTGTGGCATCTGTACTCACCATGGATCAACTCAAAACAAGCGTGCACTGAGATGACTTAAGTGAAAAATATTCATTTATTCATCAGACTTATTCCTTGAACATGTTAGGCTGGCATTCCCCACTGAATTTGATCCTGACTTCTGAAAAACATCTTAAGTTGACTCTGACATTGTCGATGGGCACCGCATATGATGACAGATATGATACAGGTTCAAGTGTTGGACTTTGCTGCTTTAGGTAAGACTTGGTTATTCTTCATTATTCATATTGGCTGCCATGTTGATGGAAAAACAAATCATGCATATTCATGTTATTGATTCTTTATTATAAATATGATGTTAAGACCTACTTTCTAAATATCTGTTTGTTTACTATGTTGTTTTAACATGAGTGTTGTCACAGTAGCTAGCATGACCTGTATTGTCTCTTGTATGCAATGCATGGCTTATTTGTATGGAATGCATAGCATAGCAGAAGAGAAAGTGTCTGTGAGAAAAAAGTAACACAAAATTAACACTTTACTTTCCATAAAAAATAAATTTTTAATTAAGTTACTTTTTTAAGGAGTAATGCAATATTCTAAAGAGTTACTTTTAAAAGTAACAATACCCAACACTGAAGACAACTATAAGTAAACCTCTGTGGCGTTTTAAAAATTCCTCTTTTCCGCTTTGAGCGACATATCTAGCCCTACACAACAACAGCAGACAAGGAGGCGTATTTGGAAAAATTTTATTTTTACCTTGTGTGTGAGCTTGTCTGAAAGATAATCACCTCCACTAAGTAATGATATGTGATATTTTATGTTCCGTAAATTTTTCATGAAGTTATAAGCATAAACGTGGCATATAAGCAAACAAATATAATTGTCAAAGACATATACTTAGATATTACTCGTTATATTTTTGTCTGCGAATAAAAAACATAGGCTGGTTATTTTCTACTCTTTGAGAGTTTTCCAACAACATATGACACATGGCTATTTGATAAGTTTGATGTTTTTACAGATTACAATAATATACACAGTGCAAATTGTTTTATAAATTACCAAAACGGAACACTTGTGATTTGTCTGCAAATTTCAAAGCACTTGTTCAGTTTTGGTCATAATGCCTACATGCATTGTTAAGTACAAACATTACTTATTTTGTGTTGGTCAAGACTGTAGTTATTCATATTTTTACCATTTTCTTTTTCTCTCGGGCCCGCTGGCGGGCGGGCCCATCCGAGCTTAAAGGGTTAACAGATCAGTGGCATAACTACATAAAATATTCAGATTTCCCAAACCTTCTGAGCAATGAATTTCCAGGACTTTTCCATTATTTTACAGTCATTTTTGATTACTGGATAAGACATTTAAATATTTTTTAATTTCATACATATTGAACTCACCAAAAGCAACGTGTAGACTATGAAATATTTTAGAGCTGAAAATTTTGAAAATACACTATGAACATTTTCATGACTTTTTATGCATTTATGAATTTCCATAGCATTTCCAGTAAATGCATGTAAATCATACATTTTAACATTCCATGACCATGAGAGCCCTGAATTTACTTATTTTGGAAAATATATTAATAAAAAGTGCATGACAAATAGACAGACTGACAGCCAGAAAGACGACGCTCGAGACTTTTGGACTAAATTGAGAAATGGAAAGGCAATTAGAAATAATTGCTATAGGCATTATGAAATATAAAGGTGGAGATGGGGAGGTGGAGGGATGCCGGAAGAATCATCATCAGCGCAAGGGAAGATTTGGGATATGATTGGCAGGCCTAGATGAACAAGCTCCTCCCAAACTTACATATGGAACTTAATTAAAATACTTTTCTCCAATCTTAAAATGAAGAGACAACTATAAGTAGCCATTCATAGGTTGATTTCCTCAAACACTGTAACATGCGGCTCTGTAGCGCTTTCCAAAATTGGTCTGTTTCTTTGAGCAGCCCATCCAGACCGACACCACAACACTGGCTCAGCCAATGGCGTGATTTTGGGGCAGAACTATCTGTTTTTTCTACCAATGGCAGACGGAGTATGTATTTGGAAATCTGTCTGAAAACAATGTTTATTTTTGCAATTCCATTTAGTGACGCTAATGTTATACAGTAATTACACTCTTCAGCTTTAATTACAAACTGAAGCAACTCAAGTAAGCTTTCATTATCTATTTTAATAATGGCAGAAATTTGAGGATATTCTCTCTCACTCACTTATCTGGTTTGAGGTCTCGGTGTACGATACCATAATTATGAATGTACTCAAGAGCCAAAACTGTCTCAGCAAAATACATGCGAGCCATCTCCACAGGCAGCGCTCCAATGTTCTTCAGCAGAGTCGCACAGTCGCCCCCTAGAGGACAAAAATATAGGGGCTTTTAATGGTTACAACCATCGTGAAATCGCAAACTTCCTCATCCATTCGATTAGGCAATCTCTAGTCTACAAATTCTCAGTCTGGTCAAGAACTGCTCTTTTTACACAGAGTGAATAATTGCAGCAAGCAAGACTTTTAATCGACTGAAAACAAGAATATTCCCTCAAATATTCCCTGAAAATTTTTAAACTGAAATTATCCATTGTCTGACAAGACTGTTGGTAAACACTGGAAGTGACACAAGTAAGACTTAGTGCAGTTAGGCAGTTATTGGCCGATGCTGATAATTACAAAATGGCCAAATATGAATTTTGATATCTATTACTAGTAATGACATCAGTTAAAAGGCCACCACATGGTGATTGATCCCAAGGAGAATCTGTTAATACAAATGAGCTTATAAAAATAAGATAAGCTATGCATCTCTCATCTGTGCGCTTGAGACACTCTGCTGAGAGACTGCAGAGAAAGTGTGTGAGTGTGTGTGATGTCTTACCCTCTACATACTCCATGACCATACACAGGTGTCGGCGAGTCTCGAATGAGCAGAACATGCTGACTACGAATGGGTTTTCAGCGAAGGTCAGAATGTCCCGCTCCACAAATGCCTGCTGGATCTGGTTCCTCAGGATCAGGTTTTGTTTGTTGATCTTCTTAATGGCGAAGCGCTGCCGTGTCTCTCTGTGTCTCACCAAATACACAGCTCTACAAAGAGAGATTTTTAACCATATATAGACACATGCACAGCTCCAAAACCTAGCAGGCTCCCAATGTAGGCAGCATTTGAAAGATGATGTGTGTAATTTTTTTCCCAGTAAGTAATTTGAAGGTTGATTTCCCCGAAAACTGTAAACACTGTGGTTCAGTAGCACTATTAAAGAGCCATTCTGTCCACCTGAAAGAACTGCATAATAAAGAATCACAATATTTTAGTTGCACATGGTTGCTAAATCTAAATCTAAATTCACTGTGTGCCATCATAGAATGTTTAAGTATTTTTATTTAAGTAATGTGCATGTTCATATATGTTACAGCTGAGTAGTTTCAAAGTGTTTTGAGAGGAATAATGATAGTGTTCACATCTTCTCACCCATACGCTCCATTGCTGATGAGTTTGATAGTCTGGAAGTCTGATTCACAGGGTGGTTTCATGGCTTTGAGTTTTCCCTGAGAGGAAACCAGAGAAAAGTGAGAATTAATAGAGGGAAAAAGTCTAGTGCAGCATAATTTCTCTCTCTGTGCCGTTTCATTTCTAACACTTTCATCCTGAATCTCTTCTGCTGGAATAATTGCTCCCGTTGTGCTGTGAAAGTTCGCAAAGTCCTAATTAAAAATATGTTTCCATGTTAAAGAATAAGAAAATTGCAAGCTCACACACTAATTTCTCTATAATAAACCATAAGAAAAAGACAATTATAGAGGAAGTGCACCCAAAAATGAAAACTTTTACTCTATTTACTCACCCTCATGTTGTTCCAGTGGAAAATAAAAGGAGAAAAGTGTTGCTCCTTCTGTCTTTTTTTAGTGGTTCACTAAATCAATAATAGCATACAGGTTCGGAACGACATGATATTGACTAAATAATGACAGCAATTTCATATTTGGGTGAACTTTTCCTTTAAGATTAATTTTTTTTTACACATTATTATGCCCCACACACACACACACACACACACACACACACACACACAAACATACACACACACACACACAAAACTTACTTCTGCTGAGTCATCTGTCTCTGGTGTGTGCGGTCCTTCGCTGTCATAACTCTCCAAATTCACCATATCTGGAAGTGAGGATGCTATTCAGTTAATAAACATTTTATTACAATGTAATAAATATGTTTTAACACCAAAAAGGGAAATCTTTACAGCCTTTGTGGACTAAATGTATATGTTTGTGTATATATGGTTTGATAAACTGTGTTATTCGCACAGTCTGCTTATGTTTTGACCTTTTTTAGATTTGTAAATCAATGTTTACAAAAAAGTTTTGTTATGGTACCACAATGATAATGGCCTCTATTTTCATGAGTGCGCAAATCGCAGCACAACGTGCTACGACCGTGCGCAACATCTTATCCAATTTTAGTGAGAGCGCAAATTGTAAGTGCAATTTTCGTGCCAGCGCAAAGTGCAAATGGCCGTGGGTGGGACTGTTTATGCTACTGTGAGTGTAGGTATGCAAACTGTGGGAGTAATGTATCTAAATTAAGTGGCGCAAAGCACAATTTGCTATTTTCTAAGAATTTGGTTGTTGCACTAAGACGTTTCAATACCACCTCTTAACTCAGTGCAAAGTCCTGCATTTGCAATTTGGAGATTTCACCAGCAGGTGGCAAAAAAGTTCATGTCCAAATTCTGAAAGTACAGAACATCAAATAATGTCCTTGAGGATCACTGTTGAAGCCGTTTGTTGAAACAAAAAATTATGAGATTTGTGTTACATTTTCTAGAGGTCATGGTTTATTTTTTCAATTATTATTATTATTATTTTTATTTTTATGTTTAAGTCACTGCAAAAGGGGCCGGTAGAAGAAGTAGAATAAAATGTTTGGATTTGGTATGATTTTTTTTTTACCACTTAGTTATTTTGATAATATTTTCGTTTCGTTAATTTGAATTTAGAAATATTTGTTGCTGTTATTATGATGCAATAAATTAATTAAATTTTCTTTAATCAATGTCGGCCGGTGAAGTGCATGCCGATTCAATCACTGTTAATCCTAGCCATGAATTGTGTGCCAGTGGAGGAAAATGATTAATAATACTTACATTCTCTGTAATTTAACGTGAACCACATTTTCCATGCGTATAAAAGAAACGTGTCCCATTTAACAATTCCAATTCATTGCATACAGTCCATTTACACTACTAGCTTCTTATGAATGTACTGTCTATATCACTGGTGCTTGACAGGGAATTGACTGTGTAATAGGACAGAGACAGTGCTGGAGAAGAACCTCCATTGACCCGATTAGCACCTTGCTCAGGCAATTTCACCAAACCCACTTGCGCCTACACTTAGCACACGCTTGCACAAAAAGACCAATACTTCATGGCTATGCCCATTGTCTTTACACTTATAAGTTAAGGCATTGCGTTTAGCGCTTGTGTGCTTAAAATAGGGCCCAATATCATATATACACAGAATACACAATATACCATGGTGTGAATGACTACCTTATTCATATGCTATGGTATACCAAGGTACTTCAAAAACATGGTGTTATCATTTTTAAGTGTACTGTAATGCTAAACATATTCAACGCTACAACTTCATAGACAAATTGAAAACATTATAGACACAGTGAAGTAATACCATGGTACTTTGTTATATACAATATTAATATACCTTGGTATGCCAAGGTACCTTTCCAGAAAATCATGGTAATACCATGGTAGATATGATGAAGCAAAATGCATCATATTTAATAGATGAAGAAAGTTGTCTTAATACATAAACAATTAGCCATTTTTTTGGCCTTAAAGAAGCAATTTTGCAGCATATTGCACAATCGAGTCTAAAAACAACATCTCAAAAGAAACACGGGAAGCAGGCTTTCTAGAAAGAAAAACAGTGAAGCATCACTGATCTAAATATAGACTATAAAATAATCAACAACAAACACACAAACAAAAAGAAATAGCATATAGGGTTAAAACAGCACTTTCTTTTACAGTCTTTAACAGCGGAGTTCACTGTAACAGTATGTGGAAAATTACAGCTTCAAAATATTTGGGATTATAAATTTAATTTACTGGGAATCTTGCACATGAATGAAACAAATTTTGTGAGGTAGGTCAAAAGAGTCTGGGCAATTTCACACTAGATTGGAGTGACCCAAGCTAATCCCAGTGTCCCAGTTTCCCAGTGACGCAGCTGACTTAAAAGACAGCTGCCTTTGTAGGCAGTAGACGGCAAGGTAGCTCACAGAGCCATTGTGTTGGTGCACCAATTTACAGCATATCTGTGTGGGTCTCGATCAATTATTTTACGTTTATGCAACATCCGGTTATAGCCAATAAGAAATTCCGGTAACACTTTCTGTGAAGCCCATATTTATAATGCATTGTAAAGGCATTATAATGCATTATACTGCATTTATAATGTCTCATAATACACCTTATGATAAGTTATAACTTCTCATAAATAATTATAACTACAGCTATAACACATTATAAGACTTTCCCTGTTCATAGTTATACTTTACAGTACAATGCATTATAACACAAGCAACATCCAATTTTAACACAGCAGAAGCTAAAAAAGTTAATCGTATAAGTGCTGTATAGTGAAAACAGTCAAAAGGCTTTATGACGTGGTCATATTATTAGTGGTCTTTGCCTGCTTTAAGTAAAGTTACAAAAGAAATATCTTCTTATAAACAGCAACATAAACATGTAACATACAATACTTTACAAGTCAAACTTATATAATGGAAGTTATTTATAAAATAAGTCTTCAAATAAGATGCACAAACATGAAACTTTTTTGAATAGTGTCCATTATAGAATCAGTTTTATTTTAGTTTACACCCAAGAAGATTGGCTACATGTGTGATCAACATACATATTTATTTTTTATTCTGATATATTTAAACCTTGTAGCTTTACAAGTGTTTTTCGCAATCTCTCAAAATGTACATTGAAAGTGCGTTATTTTGTATTTTGTGCATATGTAATGTATATAACTTCCAGAATGACTTGTAATGTCTTATAACCAATTAAAAATATCTTATGGATGTTTTTGTCACTTAAAGCATACCTTTTATATATATTACAAATATATATATATATATATATATATATATATATATATATATATATATATACACATTATAATTTCTGCAGATGAAATTGGATGTTGCTTTTGTAATAATGCATTATACTCAAAGGAATAACTATGAATAGGTAAGAATTATAATGTATTATAATTGTGGTTACAATTATTTATGAGAAGTTATAACATATTATAAGGTGTATTATGAGACCTTACTAATGCATTATAATGCCTTTGCAATGCATTATGAATATGGGCTTCATAGAAAGTGTTACCAAAATGTCATGTAGTTCTAGTGCAAATGCATTAAGTATACTTCCATTCTAAAAATGTGTATTGATTGCATGCAATGAAATATTCAATTGTGTTGCATTAGCTTATTTTAATTAACTAAACTGACCAAGCAGCAAAAATCCATTTTATTAGTGCTTTTGTCCCTGAAATACTATGTGTTAGTTGTGCATTGAGGGCAGAGAACAGTAGAACAGAGGGGCGGTTTGTAATATCTTTATAAAACAGCCCCATTACTCTGAGCTGGCTGCGTGTTGTCAGGTTCACAACAAAGTTAACGCCTTTCCTGCGCTCTTGGCACGAATACAAAACTCCCAACAGCTCGAGTTCCACCTTCACCTGTTTTATAATCTCAACCTTCTCTTAGTATGACCTACATTTCCCTGCCTACCTCTAGTCCTCTTTCAGACTTTTTATACTTTAGATGCTGTCAATACATTAATATTGTATGTTTCAGTGTCTATCCAAATGAACAAAAATGTATGTGCGCACGTTACATAAAATGCCAACAAATTCAAATGAGATTCCCTCTTGTTCCTTCCACTGAGTTTGCTTCTCTCACCTTCCAGAGGGTCTCTGGTCAGACCGAGCTGGCTGATGATGTATCGTGGGATGTCCGTTTTAATCAGATGCCCCTCTTTAGCGTGGTCTTCTGCTGCCTCCAGTAGATGGTAGAATTCTTCAGGGTTAAACTCCTGAACAAACAGAGACATTATTTAATGGCGCTGATGAATGCTTGATTCGGATTGCTTGACGTTTCAAGTGTTTCAAGTGCAAAGTGATACAAATAGTGAAACATTCCAGTACCGATATTTTAAATATCAGCACACTTGGAATTATGCTTGTCCAATCAGATTAGAGGACCGAAACAAACTGTTGTATAATATTTGATATATAATTGTTGAATGATGTTTGACCTCCTAAACGTGTGATTCTGAGAAAACCTGTCAAGGAAATGTCCTGGTCATATTTAACCCATATCAATAAAAAAAGATGAAATTATATGCATAAAGAAAATGAATAATAAACAGATCAAAATCAAAGTCCTTTTTACCCTAAATCTCCACTTTCACTTTCACATCTGAAAGTCACATGTGGTGCCTGTTTAGTTTCACTATGACATCTGAAAGTGAAAGTGGAGATTTAAAGAAAGAAAGGACTTAAATATTGTTGCGATCTCACCCACACCTATCATATCACTACTGAAGACATGGATTAAACCACTCATATGGATTACTTTTATGCTGACTTTATGTGCTTTTTGGAGCTTCAAAGTTCTGGCCACCATTCACTTGCATCGTATGGACCAACAGAGCTGAAATGTTCTTCTAAAAAGCTTTGTGTTCAGCAGAAGAAAGAAAGTCATACACATCTGGGATGGCATGAGGGTGAGTAAATGTTGAGACCATTTTCATTTTTGGGTGAACTATTCCTTTAAATAATATATAATTTTTTCACTGCGATAATGACAATATCATAATTACAATCTTTTTTTGCATCGCGGTAATGAGAATTGTGGGGTAAAATGTATGTAACTGTCATAAAATAATATAAGAATGTAAAAAAAAAATTGTAATGCCTTCTAAAATATCCTTCATTTTCTATATGCAAAATATTATTTCTTTTTTGTTTCTTTTGATTTTGGAGTAAAATTGCACCAGGACATTTTCTTAACAGATTTCGTGGGAATTCACCAAATGCGCTTATATATATTTCTAGGAATAATGAATATAGGCCACAAAAAGGTGACTTTCACTAGTGAAAACAGATGTCCAAAGATGACACCTGACATGGCAACAAGGTTAATTTTCCATTTTTAAACATCCCCCCCCAAAGACGACTACACACAAAAAGAACAGGAGTTTCTCAGCATTCTCATGCCCGCTCTACAGATCTATACTGCCAATGAATGGGTCTGCATTTACACTGACAAACAATTCAAATTTTTTCACTGACACCAGGTGCAGATCGGATCAGATGTGTGTTAACAGCACAAAAAGATATCAGATTTTTTTCGCATTCGATTTTGGCCACTTTCATATGCGTCTCTAAATCCGATTCATACCTGATATTCTAAAGAAGAAATAAACTTTGGTCAGACCAAAATGCTAGGCGATTGCGTGCAGGTTGCGTGACGCAAATCTCGTCATCAGCAGTGTGCTCGAGCACTGAACACATAAGGCCTGATTTTTCTAAACGTGCAGTATGTGCACGTGCCTGGAATTATTTGCACTAATTAGTGGGTCCACAAGGTGGCAACACTCAAAGTTGAGCCGTTGCTGTCACGAAGAAGGGACATTAATAAGAATTTTATCATTTAATTTAATTTAATTTAATGTGCATAATTATCAATATGTGGCATAATATGGTATGAGTAAACATTTCCAGTATTTCCAGAAGAGAACAGGAAAATAACAAGCATGCTTGTTTAATCTTGGGCCAAAAACACACTTTACGCAAGTAAGCGTAGGCATATGCAAGCGCGTGGCCAGCGCGAGGCCAGCGCATTTCCAACGCGCTCAGGTTGAACATGCTTAACGTGCATTCTTGCGTTACTGTGGCGGTAAAAAAACTCAGTGCTCAAGGGGGCGATAGAGTTACCTTCAAAAGTCTGTGCCATTAAACTAGATGTGTTATTATTCAGGTATGTTGCTATAAATATACTGACTTTGACTTATTTGCTCGGCAATATTCTTTTCAAAATGTCGCTGCGCCATGACAGTAGCTGATTTGAAAGAGAAAACTCACGGTAGAAATGGACAGTTCAAACTAATGTCCATTATAGCGGCACCTGTGGCAACATTAAAACTGCAGCGTATACTCCTGTTATGATTTGCGGTCTGTCACATTTTGGGATGTAACAACGCACAAAATACAGCTTGCATAGCTAGAAGCGTCAGCACTCACGTACTTGCATAGAGTACATTTCACCTTTAATAACCACGTTTAGAAGAATATTCAGCGTTTATGGTGGCAAACTACTCAAAAAAGTTAACTAACAACACTAGATAGTGCTGACTGTCAACCTTGTATGTCTTGGCGAGGTATTAATGTAAACACAGTCGGTAATGTCGGAAGTGAAATCAAACAGGAAGGACAAAAAACTTTGATGTGTGTTTAAAAAAGATAGGATTTGTATGTTACGCCTGCAGACTGGAATACTAAACACATGTTCCGGGGGCTTTTGTGTTTGATAACACCAGCTGTGGGTTTTGTTACTCTGAAGCTATTCAGCGCATCGTACTTTCTTCTGCTGACCCTTGGCGACCCCATCAGACAGTTGCCATGGCGACCGCAGAACGTAGGTTAAGGAGACGACCAAGCCAGTGACAGGCGGTTCAAGTCGCATTTGTTTCAGTGTGTGTTTGTGTGTGTAGCTCTTACCAGGCATTCGAGCAGTCGGGCAGGGCGAGAGATGATGATGAAGAGTTTCTTCACCAGCTCTGTGATGAAGGTGAGCTCTGAACTCTCTGATCGCTCATACGCCTGACAAATAGATCGAGAGAGGATGATCATTACAAAAATAAAGATACATAAATGGTTGATTCTTCAACAAAGAGCACTTTGGACTACTTCTTCAAACTACTGCATTTTATCAAGAGGACAGAAAAGTCCACTTATTGTAGAGTCACTCACTTAAAATAATAAAAACCCAAATGATAAACATTGAGCTAATGTAATATTACCTTTAATAAAGTGAGACTTGACTTTATATACAGTATATACAGTATCAGATGAAAATCACACGCATAAACTGACTATATATATTGGCACACGCTCACATCATTCAGTAGTTTCTCAAGGTTTTCCTGGAGTTCATAGAAGTAGACGGTGGTGATGAGGCCTTCACGAGATTTGGTCAGACAGTTTCGGGAAAGCTCGGCGATCTGATGGTGGATGAAGCTGAGGACCCCATCGGCCAGCGGCAACACGTTCTCAGGTGAATATGATTCGATAAAGTCTGCCAAACGCTCCTCCATCTGAGCTGTGGCCTGAACACAATGCATGGACAATGTTTAAATAACATTTCATGGGGGATATTTTTGGGGTTACAATCACACAGACAAACCATCCTATTTGTTCATTTTGGGGTTGAAATCAGGGTCCAAAATTAACCACCAAGTGTCAAATCATAATGCATGGAAAATTTGGCTTTGGTGCATAAAAATTTACATTTTTATTTGAATCAGTATAAATTGAAGGCAGTACAACAAATATTAACATGATACGAAACTACTTTACAATTTAAATAACATATTTTTTAATGTTTAGAATTAAAATGAATTTATTTTATTCATTTTATAATTAATATAATTTATTTAATTTAATAATTGATAAAATTAATTTACAGCAATTGGCTGATGTTGCAAAATTTGGACCCTGAGCCAAACATCTCACCAAAATATAAGTATGTCCAGTAATTAAATAACATTTGGCAGATATAAGGTGTGTCCCAAACCGCACACTTCTGCACTAATCTATGTAGTGCGAGTAGTATGTTAACACTGAGAACGCAACAAAAATAAGTAAGCACGAGTACCCGGATGATGTACTTCTTGTACTGTCAAAACGGAGCATGGAATGTTGGACACTTGGCTTGCCAAATGTAGCGGAAGGGGCGTAGACAAATAAATTGTAAATAATGGAGAATGTAGCAACTAGTAACCTTACAAATGTGAGTTGAATGCTTTATCTTCACCCCACGCTGTCTGAATATGTTCGTTGTTTGACATACAAGTTTTGAATTGAGGTTTGCTAATGCGCTAAAGCTAACGGCAACACATCGCATACTTCTGTCAGCTGTTAAACGGCGAATGCTCTCACGTAGTAAAAAAGCTCTGTGTTCCATTTGTTCCAAAATTCATACATTTAATGACTGAATGCATATTGTATATTGTAAGTGCATAGTGTTTAGTGCATCATTTGGGACAGCTAAAATTTCTGTGCTATAACTTATACACAAATTATAAGATTTTAAAAACAGTGAAGACACTTAATGATCTTATATTAGGCTAGAGAATGCATGTGTTTCTCTAACCTTAGGGAAGCGCTCCTTATAAACATGGTTCATCATAACAATCTCATTGTCACAGCAGGATGGTGAGCGCCCTGGACTACAAAAGAGTCAGAGAGAGGAAGAATGTTAAGTACAGGAAGGAGCAAGTGAGGTGTTCTAAAATGATTATAATTATTTATATTTAAATCACTCTTTGCATTTGAGAGCATATACACTACCAATCAAAAGTTTGGATGTTTTCTCATTATTTATTTTTTAGATTTTTAACATTTTAGTATTAAAGTCATCAAACTATGAAATAACACAAAAGGAAGTATCGATATTCTTCTTATATTATTAGCTTCTTCAAAGTCCCCTGCATGAGGTGCATCCCCAGATGCATTTTAAACAGTATTGAAGGAGTTCCCCACATGCTGGGTAATTGCTGGTAGTGGTGGGTTTCTTTCACAACAAATTCAAAGAGAGAGAGAAAAAAAAGACTTTCATAAAGAAAATATAATATAGTCACAATTTATAATTGTCTACAAAACCAATTTCAAGCATTTAAGCATAAGCCTTTTGACTGGTTGTGTATGTATGTACCTCAAGTGAGTTTGCTTAAATGTGCAGATGTTTACCTAAGACTCCGAGAGCGTGGCCGCACATGTGGTGATCTACGTCCATCATCATCAGTGATGCTCTCAGTGCTGCCGAAGTGTTTGGATAGAAAATGCAGCTCGTCCAGAGTGGGCTGAAACGGCAACTGATGCAGCCGCTCTTGAGACGAGCTGGAAGACTTAAAAGCATAACAACAATAACAGAGTAAACAATAACTCCATGCATATGAATGCTACACATTATACTTCAGTGTAGGGCTGGGCTGTAGGATGGTATACTATGCAACGGTAGAAATGTGGCAACCAGTAGAGATTTTGCTACACTGTTCATACCGTAGTAGATCTACAGTGGCAAGAAAAAGTTTGGAATTATTAGCATTTATGTATAAATTTGTCTTAAAATCTGGTTTGACCTTCATCTAAGTTACAATAATGAACAAACACAATCTGTTTTAACAAATAACACACAAATTACTGTATTGCTCTTGTACATACTGATCATTTAAAAATTCACAGTCTAGGTTGGAAAATGTATGTGAACCGCTAGGCTATTGACATCAACAGTCAGGAGTTGGCAAACCTGGCATCCAATTAATGAAAAAAGATTAGAGGTGTGGGTTAGAGTGACTTTGACTTATAAAAAGCACTCAAACATTTTGAGTTTGCTATTCACAAGAAGTATCTGCTGACATGGGCCATGCCTTGCAAAAAAGAGATCTCAGAAGACCTACGATCAAGAATTGTTGCTTTGCATAAAGCTGGAAAGGGTTACAAAGTTATCTCGAATAGCTTAGATATTCAACTGTCCACAGTTAGACAAATTGTCTATAAATAGAGATGATTTAGTACTGTAGCTACTCTCCCTAGAAGTGGCCGTTCAGCCAAGATGACTCAAAGGACACACCGCAGAATGCTCAATGAGGTAAAAAAGAACCCTAGAGTGACAGCTAATGACTTGAAGGAATCACTGGAACTGGTTAACATCTCTGTTCATGAATCTACTATACGCAAACATTAAACAGGCATAGTGTCCATGGCAAGACACCATGAAGGAAGCTGCTGCTTTCCATCAAAAACATTGCTGGGCATTTGAAGTTTGTCAAAGACCACCTTGACACTCCACAACACTACTGAGAAAATGTTTTGTGGACTGATGAAACTAATGCTGAATTGATTGGGAAGAACACGCAGCACTACGTATGGCATAAAAAGGGCACCGCATACCAACGTGAAAACATCATCCCAACGGTGAAGTACGGTGGAGGGAGCATCATGATTTGGGGCTGCTTTGCTGCTTAGGGGCCTGGACCGCTTGCCATCATCGAGGGAAAAATGAATTCCCAAGTTTATCAAGATATCCTACAGATGATGAGATCACAGTTTATGACCAATTAATGCAGAAAACCAGCTAAATTCAAAAGGTTCACATACTCTTTCTTGCCACTGTATTTGTGTGGATATTTACATGTGAGAGCAAGAAGCATGGAGTAATGTAAAAATACAGAGCAAGACATGTTCCAAGATGTTTCAACATGTTATTAAGGGTTGTTTGTTAGGCACAACCTGAAATGGAGTTTATTTGTTTGTGGTTTCTAGAGAGAGACAGCCATGTCGCACTTGAGTTGTGTATCTTCATTTATTTGTGCATTTTCTGTGTGTCTTTTAAGTCCAGGGCAGACGTATAAATGAAGATTACCGACCCAAATGAGTCAAGTGAATTGTGAACAAAAGAACCAGGCCAGTGGTAATGATTTTTGCTTCCACTTGAGAATCCCTTGTGTTTGTGAGTGAATGCCTTTGGCTTTCTACACAAACATCTCACTGTAGACTCAATGAGAGGCTGTAAGCAAATAAACATCTCTTTCTCAGTATCAATGCCTCTGAAAACACATTAACCAATAAATTTCTTCCAATTAAACCATCAATTCAATCAACTACATCCTCCATCGTTGGCCACTCAGATTCACAGATTTGGTTAGAGAGTGATTAGCCATTAGCATAGTCACCTCAAAACTAAACAGATTAAAGAACCCATGAAATGGTTTGACAAACACAATTTTCTTTCCTGTGTATTGAAACGGGACATATCGAAGAGCTTGTGCTTGTTTTTAAGGAGCCTATAGATTAAGACACAATGCCAAACCATGATTTGCTACATGATATTGCTAGTCAGAAGCAGGTGATATTGGGACAGGTACATACACATTTTAGAAAGCAGTGTCATCAATAATTCTGGTCTGCAAGAGAAAGACTGTGTATATTAATCTGGTAATAGTTAATGTTGTTAATTTTTAGGCCTACACTGGCATATAGCATAAATTATTATTAAAATATTAATAACTACAGTTTTGACCAACACATAATAGGTAGCATTTTAAAGCTACCTGAAGCTGTACATTACAGTGCATGTAGGCATTATGACCAAAACTGAACAAGTGCTTTGAAATTTGCACACAAATCAGAAGTGTTAATAATAATTAATAATTTTGCACTGTACATATTATTATCAAACTGATCAAATAACCATGATTCATTTGTCATTGGCAAGCTCTCAAAGAGTAGAATACAAGCCTATTTTTATTACTCACAGACAAAAATATAGCAAGTAATAGCTAAGATTGCTGTATGCCTTTGACATACATGTTACATGTAAACAGGTGTTGTTTATATGCTGCGTTTTTGCTTTTAACTTCAAGAAAATTAAAAAGAACATAAAGCATATCACATATCATTACTTATTTATTTTAAACAAGCCCACACACAATGTAATCGAATGCATAGATCATTAGATAATGCACACAAAGCACAATGTGCACAGCACATAATGTGCTATCTGGCTAAAAATACGTTAGCTTTCCTGGATCAGATGACATCATCGGAAATGATGTAGTACGTTGTCCAGCATCCTGGAATGCTAGACCAATCGTATTAGGATTCAGATCGCTGCAAACAGAGGTGGAAGTCATCCAAATATGGGCAGAGAGGACTGTTCACTGTAATTGCATATGGCCACCAGGTGATGGCGCCAAGTACATGACACAGACTCAGTGATGGCTCAAATGACACAGAATGTAACTGAATGAGATCTTGTTACTCATGCGTGCATGCTTTGGGGAGAGAGCATACCTTTAGTCGTTGTTGTATTTGCATGTGTAATTAGTTCTTATGTACAATTACTATGTTTTATTTGTTTGGAGAGGCTTTTAGACACTTGTAGATTTTTATGGACACTAGAATAAATTATTTTTTGTAATGCTATAACTTTTGATTGCTTTGTCGTATCAACCCAAATATTTACTCCGTTACAGGTGACATGATTGGAAACAAAACAAAAGCATTTTGAAGCTACCTTATTTAAACCCTGAAATATATCATGTCAAATCAGAAAAATAAAAAACAAATATATATATTTTTTTATTTGTCTGCAGTTTCTTAGGCTGAGTGTCTGAGTGTCTTATTTCATTAAAAAAAAACAAAGAGGGTCCTTTAATTTTGGGTCTGCCACTGAAACAGGGAATCTTTAAAAACACCTTCAGGGCTTAAAAGTTTAAAGAATGGAGAAGAAAATAATTGTTTCAAACATGTTTTAAAAAATTGGCTTCATTTTATCATCTGGGGTCTACACCTCCTCCTTGTTTTTCATTGTGTTTCTATAACAGGTTTGAGAGTGGTTGAAGAAAGAAACAGTGAGAGTTTTCTGAAAATGAAGTGACAAGTCTCTTTTTTTTAAATAAAAAAAGGAGGATACAAAAAAAACCCTAAATATTCTTATATGGTAAATGTAAATCAGAGGTATCCATATTCATGAGCAGAATGTGATGTTGAGCTCATTATCTTCAGTGACGGTAAAAATTCTTATTAAAGCTTTCTCAGCTTCAGAAGTTTTATATAACAGATCTTTAATATCAGAAAAAAATAGGTGGCAATGATCAAAATACAGTATTTCATACAATTAATAGAAGATTAATTAATCTTCTTCTCTATTCAATCTACTATTTTTAAATTCTCAATTCATTTTGCTTTACTCTATTTTGACTCCAATTTGAACCCTTCCCATATGTTCACTTTACATACAATTTCCAAGGTTTAAATGTGCCGTTAATGTCCGTATTACCTTACAGATATCACTCAAATAGGTGTCCTGAGAAATAGGGCTGTATTAAACAGTAAAAAAAGAGTAATGTGGAGTGGCCAACACTTTTAAACCAATCAGAAACACTCTCTGCCTGTCAGTTATTTTGTGTGTTCAAGTTATCTGACATCACGTTGGTTGACATATCATTGGAGGGCGGATTTTAGAGACAGAGGGCGTGTTGTTGAAGGGAGTGAGCAGTCTAATGCAGTAAAAATGAAATCGCTTACAGCTTTTTTAAATGACTATTTAGATTAAAAAAATTTAAACTGCACTACTCTATAAATTAGTCTATTTCTCTTTTACCGTTGAGCTGGGTGTGTTGGTGCCATATCCAGAGGAGGGCAGAGAGGCAAGAGACCAGCGCCTGCCATCAGCCCTACAAAGAAAGATAGAGAGAGGAAGAGAATTCATCAGCATACTGTGTGCAGTGAAGCAACATACTGTAACCCTTGTGAAAATGTAAAAATGTAAGTAACCAGAATTTTTGCATACACATTTATAAACTACAACTGTCTGTTGTTATAAAACAGTAAATTTTATCACTTCCTAATAGATTTATTATGAACATGAAGATTTCGGACAAAAAAAACAAAAAAAAAAACAATAATTACTGCACTTAGGGGCAAATTCATTAAACAGTAGTGCCACTTTTGCATGGGGTATTTCAGAGCTAAAACCTGTGATCAAATTGTGTTCAGCAGCAAATGCAAAAAATCGGCGCTTTTAATGGCCGCAATTCATTCTTAGTAAATCCCCCCTAAAAGTTCAGTCTTTGTTATTTCAACTAGAGGTATACTGATATATCGATTTTACAAATTAATCGGTGCTGATAGTTGCTTTTTGGAACTATCAATTATCGGCAAAAATCTATAGCGATAGTTGCGCGACATATTTTTCTTTTATCTTCCCTGTTCCTCCTCTGGAGGATTCTACAATTAAAATGACTTGGTTCCTGAAGGGGAAAATGTACCAATCCACCACTATAGAATCACAGAACACAAACCATGGTGAGCTCTGCAGTGACCACCCACTTCCATGAAGCACTATGAATGAGGCAAACGAGTCGGTCTTCCTAAAGGCCCGGGTATACTTAGTTTTTCCGCGTTCCGGATCGGATCGCACCCGGCCGACCGCGTTGCCTTTTCTGGGCACAAATGAATAGGAAAGCATGTGCAGACGTCACGCACAGATGAGTACTGCATGCATGAGTCAAGAAATTTTAGGCTGCGCATGGTCAAGCCGCACGACATTACTGATGACGCAATTTGCGCGACATATAATGTGCGTGGAGGAATCCGCAACACGGACACCTGAAGTATACTTTGGCCTTATCACTCTCAAACTACTTACTACTCAACTACTACTACTGAATATTTTGAATTGTACTTTAAATGTAATCAGAATCAGAATGAAGTTTATTGCCAAGTATGCTTACACATACAAGGAATTTGTCTTGGTGACAGAAGCTTCCAATTCACAAACAATACGACAGAGACAATGAAAAAAATAGAATAAAAATAAAAAGCGAATAGAAAATATAAGTATATATAGAAATATACAATAAGACAAAATATATATATATATATATATATATATATATATACACATGTACAAATACAAATCTGTTATATACAGTGCAAGGGAATGTAATGGCAGAAGAGGTAGGATATGTTGCATAAATATAAATAGACTAAGCTGTGTATTGCAATAATTATTCATCAATGGGGCAGTTTTAACTGTTCATAAGATGGATAGCCTGAGGGAAAAAACTGTTCTTGTGCGTTGGTTCTGGTGCTCAGTGCTCTGTAGCCCGGCCAGAAGGCAACAGTTCAAAGAGGTAGTGGGCAGGGTGAGTGGGGTCCAGGGTGATTTTTCCAGCCCTTTTCCTCATTCTGGAAGTGTACAGTTCTTGAAGGGAGGGCAGGAGGCATCTAATAATCCGCTCAGCAGTCCGAACTATCCTTTGTAGTCTTCTGATATCTGATTTCGTAGCTGAACCAAACCAGACAGTTATTGAAGTGCAGAGGACAGACTCAATGACTGCTGAGTAGAACTGTATCAGCAGCGCCTGTGGCAGGTTGAACTTCCTAAACTGGAGAAGGAAGTACAACCTCTGCTGGGCCTTTTTCACAATGGAGTCAATGTGGGTCTCCCACTTCAGGTCCTGTGAGATGGTAGTGCCCAGGAACCTGAATGACTCCACTGCTGCCACAGTGCTGTTTAAAATGGTGAGGGGGGTCAGTGTTGGGGTGTTTCTCCTAAAGTCCACAATGATCTCCACTGTTTTGAGCGTGTTCAGCTCCAGGTTGTTTTGATTGCACCAGACAGCCAGCTGTTCAACCTCCCTTCTGTATGCAGTCTCATCATCATCTTGGATGAGGCCGAAGACAGTAAAGTCATATGCAAACTTCAGGAGCTTGACAGAGTGGTCCTTGGTCATGCAGTCATTTGTGTACAGGAAGAAGAGTAGTGGGGAGAGCACACATCCCTGGGGGGCACCAGTGCTGATTGTACATGTGCTGGAAGTTAATTTCCCCTGTCTCACTACCTGCTGCCTATCTGTCAGAAAGCTGGTGATCCACTGACAGATAGAGGTGGGAACAGAGAGTTCGTTTAATTTAGTCCAGAGAATAGCTGGGATGATGGTGAACTTATAATCAACTACTTTAAATCAGTAGTTTTCTATTTTCCATTGTTTTTATTTCGATTACGTCATTATGCTTCATGGGATTGTAGTTCTTTCCTTAATTAAAGAAATTACACAGTCTTGTACCTTTGTCTTTTTATGTGATTTTCAAATACTTTTTGCTTCATATCAATGTTTGTCATGTTGTGATTCACCTTGGAGTTGGTTGGTTTGGTTCATGGCTTACAACTATTTTATGAAGTACTTTATGAAATCCCTACGTAAAAAAAAAAAAAAATGAATGGGTAAAATACTTACCACTTATTAGCAATATAATCCCAGAACCAAGGTGGCTGAAAAAGTGGGCGGGCACTGTTGCGCTCTGTTGTGCTAGACATAATGTCTCAACCAATGGCGTGATTTTGGGGCAGGACTACCCGTTTGTCCAAACAATAGAAGATAAGTGGAGTGTTTGAAACATGTTTAAAAAAAACTTTTTTTTCACTTTATCACAATTTGCTTTATACTTTATAAATTTTGTTTGGGCCTGCTAGTTGTACAAAAATTGCACACTGCACCGTTAAGCAATTTGTTTAATGTTAAATGTAACTGGATACTTCAGCTACTAACTGGAGTTATCACAGTGCTTCTTTGGCAGAGTTTGTAAGTGTGTTTCATGTGGTGGGTAGCATTCTTGTGTGGTTGCTAAGCAACCACCATATTTCTGCACTGTTTAGTGTAGATTTTAGTATGGGCAGCATTCCCAGTAGGGTCATTAAAACTGTCGTCCTACGACATTAAGGAGAAAGCGCATTCAGAGGAGAAACTGCGTGGGTCCACATAAAAGACAACCAACATTTTGGTCTTAACTAACCTAAAGTAAACTAAAATAAATATATTTTAATTTTATTGTAAAAAAAATCAGACATATATAAATTTATAAGTAGGTTGAGAGTGTAGGGAAACTGGCTCGATTGTGTCATTTGCAGTGCATCATGGAACTGGCCATGCTGCAGAGCTCTTTTGACACAAATTGCTTGCAGAGATACTCTGATTTTTGGATCTTTGTCTTAGTATGAATAGTATGGTTCTTAACCAGGAATTCTGCAACTAAACACTTTTTTTTTTAAATGAAGTTGAAAAAACACAGACTAATGACTTCAACAGAAGCATATACCATCGACTGACAACCTCAGAGCTCACAATAGGTCTGTCTTTTAAGGTTTATAAGTTATCTTTAAGAATCAATTCGCCTAAGGAGAAAAGGAGTTGAAAGGAGTTGCAGTTGTTTTTAACTGCTGGGTCACAATCCAAAAATGGGTGGCAGGTCCATTCTTATAGGGTTGCAAACAGCAGGGAAAAAATTATGCTAAATACAGATGAAGAAAACATTATCAATCAAATCTGCATCATTAGGAAAACAGTTTTGGTACTGTGTTGGTTTGCCACTTGATATCAATGTAAAATCTAGCTCCTGCAGAAAAAAAAAAAAAAAGCTTGATAGTATTGTTGTTGTCAAGTTCAACTGTATGTTTTATTTTCCTGCATTTCCTCTGTGGCAGTGCTGTTAAATGAACTATGACAGAATTGAAGATACATGTGCAGCTATCTCAAGCTCAAGATTTATATTAGCAAAGACCAATATTAGTCCTCGGAGGGCACGGGCACATCAGACAGGAAAGAACGCACTGATCGATCAATCAACTGCCTCTCTTCCCTCAATCTCTCCTGCACACTCATCTTTCCCTTACAAAAATGAACTGCAGTTAAACTGAAGTCTGATTGCAGTATTACAGCAATCTATGTAGTAAAAGGTGCAGTTTTGTGTAATACAATGATGTTGAACTGCACAATGACAAACTGTACTGTACTTACAATGCCTTTTAACTGCAGTACTGATATAGTGCACTGAAGCACAATTGCAGGTCAGTGTAGTACTACTACAGTTCAGTGAAGTATACCTGCATTCCACACTGGTATAACTGCAATACATTGCAAAACAACAGGAGTTCAGTGTAGTACAATCTCAATTCAATGCAGTTTGTGTAGTTCACCTGCAGTTCAGTGCAGTTAAACAGCTGTATTGCATTATAAATGGAGCTTCAGTTGCAAATGCAGTTTTCACATTGAACAAAACTGCAGTTCAAAAGCGTCTAAACTAGGGCTGTCGAAATTAACACATGCAATTAATTTACAATGTTTGACACATTGTTTATTTTTGTAACGTGATTAACGTAATGACCAATTTGACATTAGATTCTGGCATTCTATTCTATTCTGTGTGAGATCTATCTAAACACTAGCTGCAATAGGGTGGAACCTTTGTGATGTAACCTGGTGGACCTTACACAGAGAAAGGTCCCGGAAACCCGGAAATTTGCTTCTCACGTGGTCAGTTGCATGTAATATCTGTATTAGAGGGTGTACAGTTTAGTTGACTTGTTGGTTAGTTCTCCCACTAGTCAACGCATTGGGTTGGTGCCTACTAGTCAAGAATCACATTAATTCAGTTGCGCTTATTCCATATGGTGATAGCAAGAGGAATAATCCTTAGTCCACATACTGCATTCTGAAACATTTTCAAATATAGGCTATGCAAATATATTTGGAATAACGCTAAAATGTAAAAAGAGTGAACACGGAGCAATTTGCTCAAGCTTTCATTTCTCTTGTGTTGAAATGAGAGCACATCATCAGTTGCGTGCACGCTTTCTCTCTCTCTCTTTGACGCAGTCAAACACTTACACTCTCTCCAGGGAGAGAGAGAAAATCCACACATATACCACATACAGCAGAGAAAATGTGGAAAATATCGTGAAAGATAGATTAGCGCAACCTATTTTTTCTCTATTTTTCTTCTACGTAAGAGCTCCCACTCAGTGTGGTGTGGTGTGGAAATGTAACTTTATAAATATGAATAATGTCCAATATTTCTACACATGCACATTAATATACATCTTGACAAGTAAGACGTATATATATTGAGTCATATTTCAGCATTTTCAAAGTCTGTGATTAACTATAAAAAACCATGCAGTTAAATATTTTAAACAATGATGGGTGTTCTTTACATTACAGTACTGTATTATAGTGGGCACGTACTGTACTGTGCACTGCATGTACTATATCATATGTTCATGACTCTTGCTTTTATAATTTGTGAAAAAGGATGCCTTTAACTTTTTCATGTTTTTAACTTTTTCATGTTTAACTTTTTCAATTTTTTTTTTCATGTTTATTTTATACTTTTATATTTGCTGGTGAATGTTTCATATGAAATATTGCATTGCTGATGTTCAGGTGTCTTAATGGCCAGACACATCTTTAAAAGCTTTTAAACCTTTTTAAACATTTGAATGTCAATAAATTGCTGATTGCTAATAACCCGCATTGTGTTTGCAGTCACTGGTCAAGTTTTGAAGAATTTACAGAAGTACAGCACATGTATTAAGTGTGGGAGTGCAGAGTGCAGTTCTAGAGAACAACAGTAGAACTGCAGTACAAGTGTGGTAATTTGTACACAGTATTCCTGCAATATTCAGAACTGCAGTACAAGTGTGGTAATTTGGATGCAGTATTCCTGCAGTTTTCAGCACTGCAGTATAAGTGTGGTAATTTAGATGCAGTATTCCTCCAGTTTTCAGCACTGCAGTACTAGTGTGGTAATTTGGACACAGTATTCCTGCAGTTTTTAGCACTGCAGTACAAGTGTGCTAATTTGGACGTAGTATTCCTGCAGTTTTCAGCACTGCAGTACAAGTGTGGTAATTTGGACGCAGTATTTCTGCAGTTTTCAGCACTGCAGTACAAGTGTGGTAATTTGGACACAGTATTCCTGCAGTTTTCAGCAATGCAGTACAAGTGTGGTAAATTGGATGCAGTATTCCTGCAGTTTCCAGCACTGCAGTACAAGTGTGGAAATTTGGACGCAGTATTCCTGCAGTTTTCAGAACTGCAGTACAAGTGTGGTAATTTGGACGCAGTATTCCTGCAGTTTTCAGCACTGCAGTACAAGTGTGGAAATTTGGACGCAGTATTCCTGCAGTTTTCAGCACTGCAGTACAAGTGTGGAAATTTGGACGCAGTATTCCTGCAGTTTTCAGCACTGCAGTACAAGTGTGGTAATTGGGATGCAGTATTCTTGCAGTTTTCAGTACTGCAGTACAAGTGTGATAATTTGGACGCAGTATTCCTGCAGTTTTCAGTACTGAAGTTCAAGAGTGATAATTTAGACGCAGTATTCCTGCAGTTTTCAGTACTGCAGTACAAGTGTGGTAATAATTATTGGACACAATAATGTCTGTATTGTACTGCAGTACACACAATAATGACTGTACTGTACTGCAGTGCATGTGTGGTAATGTGCACGCTGTATTCCTGCAGTTTTCAGTGCTGCAGTAATACTGCATCCAATTTACAACACTTGTACTACAGTTAAAAAATGGCAGTTATTTTTTAAGGGTTCAGACAAACGACTGTGTGACAGGCTGTCGTTTGCTGAGGAATGATGGTGAGATGATGCTGTTTAGAGAATCTAATTTCTCTCTCTCTCTCTCTGTTGTCTTACAAATAGATCAATTTAGCTTTGCCAAACCACTGAACTGGAACAAAGCCATGCTTTATCTTTATAATCTCTGACTTAACAGAACATCTTTAAAGCTGAAGTGTGTAATTTTTATTTCAATGCTAAAATAATTTCTCCTATTCCAGTTTAATATGCAGAGACAACTATAAGTAAGTATGTTAATTTCACTGAAAACTGTAAACACGGTGGCTCTGTGGCACTTTTCAAAATATTGATCTCTTTCTTTGAGCATCCTGACAAGCCCAACACAGCAATTTTGGCTCAACAAATAGCGTAACTTTGGGGTTGGACTAACTGTTTGTTGACCAATAGGAGATTAGTTGAGTATTTAGCAATCTTTTTGAAAACCGTAATTATTTTCGGAATTCCAAAGATGAGGACTGAACATGATGATGTCTAATGGGGTCTGATATGGTTTCGAGGGGGTCTGATGAGGACTAATGTGGTCTGATGTGGTCTCTAAGGGGTCTGATGAAGTGTAATGTGGTCTGATGAAATGTAATGTGGTCTGATGTGGTCTAACGTGGTCTAATGTAGTATGTAGGGGGTCTGATGACATCTAAGGTGGTCTGATGTGGTCTCTAGGAGGTCTGATGAGGTCTGATGTGGTCTCTAGGGATTCTGATGGGGTCTGATGTGGTCTGATGTGGTCTCTTGGGGGTCTGATGAGGTCCAAAGTGGTCCGATATGGTCTCTAGGTTTTTGATGAGGTCTCATGTGGTTTGATGGGGTCTGATGAGGTCAAATGAGGTCTGATGTGGTCTCAACAGGGTCAGATGAGGTCTAATGGGGTCTGATGTGGTCTTGAGGGGTCTGATGAGGTATGATGTGGCCTAATAAGGGTCTAATGTGGACTCTAGTGGGTCTGATGAGGTCTTATGTGGTCTGATGAGGTCTCATGGGGTCTGATTAGGTCTAATGGGCTCTTATGTAGTCTCAAGGGTATCTGATGAGGTCTAATGTGGTTTCTAGGGGGGTCTGATAAGGTTTGATGTGGTCTAATGGGGTTCTTATATGGACTGTAGGGGGTCTGCTGAGGTCTCATGGGGTCTAATGAGGTCTAATGGGGTTTGATGTGGTCTCTATGGGGTCTGATGAGCTTTGAACGGTAGCTAGTAGATATATCTATTTATCTGTTTGTCTTCAGGGCACCTTTAGATAAACTATTCTAAACTTCCAGACAAGGTTTTGTCAAGCGAATGATGTAGTCTCAAAGGGTCTGATGAGGTCTAATGGGGTCTGATGTGGTCTTGAAGGACTCTTATGAGGTCTAATGTGGTCTGATGTAGTATATAGGGGGTCTGATGAGGTCTAATGTGTTCTTTAGGGGTGTGATGAAGTCTAATGTTGTCTGATGATGTCTAATGGTGTCTGATGAGGTCTAATGTGGTCTAAAGTGGTCTCTGTGGGTCTGATGAGGTCTAATGTAGTCTGATGATGTCTAATGGGGTCTTATGAGGTCTAATGGGGCTGGTTTGGTCTTTAGGGTGTCTGATGAGTTCTAATATGGGGGCCTTATGTGGACTTTAGAGGGTCTGATGAGCTTTCAAGGGTAGATAATAGATAGATCTATCTATCTTTCTATCTTCAGGGCCTGTGAAACCTTTAAACAAACTATTTTAAACTTTCAAACAAGGCTTTATCAAGTGAACATCAACGTTTGCCTTGATAAACTTAACCTATGTATTTATGTTTGCTAGTGGCTCAGTAATCAAACACTTCACCTTGAAGAAAGTAATTAATATTTATGAGTCAAGCTGATACGTTTTATAATGCACGCTCCCCAATTTTCAGATCACAAATGGTGGGATTTTAGAGACTGAAGGACAAGTTTCTAAGGGGAATGTCAGTATTGATTTTAAGCTTTGCTCTTGATATCAGACATGTTTGAGTCTGAGATTGTTGTGCTGTTGAACAGAACAGCTCTATTTCACTCAATATTTCAGTATAGTATTTTTTTTCAATAATATATAACCCTAACTCTAATCCAGGTGCAATCAAGGGTCTTATTCACATTGCACACAAACCCAGTTTGTCATTCAAATCTGATCTTTAGAACTGACTGTCCCCACTGTCATTTTGCAAGTGCTGAAATCTGATCAGTTTGGTCAGTGTGATCCAAATGAGGTATATCTATATCCGGTATTGGCGTCAGCACAATGCAGAGAGAGAGCCTTTTTTCTAAATCAATTAAGAGTAGCTGTCAGTATGGAAACAGAAGACGGAAAACTGAAATTTTGCTATAATTAAATCTGAACTCAAGAAATGCATAAGAGAACGTAAACGACGATGGCATTTCAGTGTTTTACACATTCACGTATATTTGGTGTCTGAACTTGCCTCACTTGTTCACTTATTCGACATTCACTACATTACAAATGCCACATTGTTCACTTTATCGGGAAAAGTACTAAAAAAATGAGTGGATTCAGACAGAGCTAGACACACTACCGTGCACTTTCTTTTTAAAATTCAATTTGACAGTTCAGACTCAAATTTTAGCCAGACTTCAAACAATCTATCACTTTGGTATGGATCAGGTTATTAAAATTCTGATTTATTTTGTTTTTTGCTTAGTGGTTCTTGCGCATCTCATGACCAACCGCCATGACATCATGCTTCAAACCAATGAGCTTTAATGTTATTGACGTGTCACCATATTTGAGTTGGGCTCTGTATACAGTACATGAGTTGATCAATGATTTTAATTTAGAGTGAATAACGACTTAAATTTGGTCTGTACATCATACAAAGTGATCGTATGCCTTCAGAAGACTTGGATTATGAAACACAATTCTCCATTTTGACTACTTTTATTACAATTTTGGGTGCTTATTTAAGCTTTAAAGTGAGTCATTTTCAACTGCTACTGTATGGAAATCAGATATCGTGTCATTCTTTAAAACCTTTCTCCTTTTGTGTTACACAGAAGAAAGTCATAAGGGTTTGGAATGATATGAGAGTGAGTAAATTATGACAGAATTTTCTTTTTTGGGTGAACTATTCATTTAATGGAGTGCAGGATCTTTCTGTTTGTTTACCTTCTGGATGATGCAAAAGAGAAATGGGCTGGGGCGCTGGGGGAAAATGTCCTGGGACTGTCCAATGGGCTGCTTCCTGTCAGACAGAGTGAAAGTAGTTAGTACTAACTTGAATGTGCAAGTACTTCACATGATGTCATAGTTGCAGATCAGTGATGAGTACTCACCTATGTGTCCAGGAAGAGGAGAGTGTGGGCGGGGCAGTGTGGGAGATGTGCTGGTCAGGATCAGACTCTTCCTGTTACTTGTACGGCAACTGAAAAACCAACACAACACATGATGTGAGGCATGTGGGGGGAAAAGTTACAGCCAGACATGAAAGGCGAACGAGGAAGTAAAACGAGATGCTGCCACGGCAACAACGGTGACAGTCTCAGCCGGAAATACCAGCACTGCAATTGGCTGGTTAGGTCACATCCAATAAAACACAAAATAGCGTGAGGCGACAGCCAATCAACTCACTAATGATATGATGCAATATTGTGAAAGTTCATTTGCATTATGTGAAGAATGAAATGAGGAATATTTAACAAGGATTTAGCTGATCACAACTGATCATTCATGTGCCTGTGTGTGTCTTGGCGAGTATTGATTGCAAACTGGTCTGATCATCTGTTCTGCTGCTTGCCTTTGCTTTGCTATTGTTATTGTAGTATTTTGAATATGTTGTGCAGTATGCAGTATACAGTGTACAAGTTTTCCATTCCAAAAATATTGCATGTGAACTCTCAAATTTAAATATAAGTCAAAGTTTGAGTCACACAAACAAACACACACAAATCCCGATGTAGCAAAGTGTCAGCTTCAAAACAAGTATATCTGAAGAGCACAGAGACACAACATGAGGGGAAGAGAACAAGAAAGAGGTGGAGGAACTGGCATAAATATATAATTTAAAAAAAATATACATATAAAAAAGTAAGCAGTTGTCAGACTCTCCTTGGCTTTCTCTTTCATTGTGAGGAGCGTTCATATCCCACAAACGCTCTGTGACA
This sequence comes from Myxocyprinus asiaticus, assembly GCF_019703515.2. Lineage (NCBI taxonomy): Eukaryota > Metazoa > Chordata > Actinopteri > Cypriniformes > Catostomidae > Myxocyprinus > Myxocyprinus asiaticus. The sequence continues at coordinate 5,391,391 of NC_059350.1, forward strand.
AGAAATCACATTGTAGCAGAACAGGGAGAGTGAGAGTTTAGTGAAATATTTAGCAGTACTGCATTAGCATCAGACTGCAGGAAGAACTAAGTAATGTTTTCCTCCAAATCCCCAACACAGAAATATTCAACAGAGAGAGAGAGAGAGAGAGAGAGAGAGAGAGAGAGAGAGAGAGAGAGAGAGAGAGAGAGAGAGAGAGAGAGAGAGAGAGAGAGACGTCCAGCTGAGATAAAACGTTAAACAGACACAAACACAGATCAGAAAACTGTATGATGTTTGTGTTTGAAGGTCCACAGTATTTTTTTCATGATCTTTTTGCTTGCTGGCATTTAGTTTATATGTGCATTATTTGCTTGACAAATATTTGTACATTTGTATTTCCAAAGAATTTATAGCTTCTCGCTCTTTCCTGTCTCCCTCTGCCTGTCTTTCTCTCTCTATCTGTCTTTGTCTCTCTGCCTGTCTCTCTCATCCTGTCTGTTGCTCTCTACCTGTGTAACATCCAAGGTTGTTACCCCTCCTACCAACCACCAGAGGGAGCCCTCTCCCGAATACTAACTGTACCATTTCTTCTTTGGTGACTTCCTGTTTTGAACTATATAAATTCCATGCTGTTCCATTGTTCATTGTGAAGTATTGCCAGTTTACCTTGCCTTACCAAGCGGTTTTCCATTGCTGATTGTTCTCTTGTTATGACCATTACAAGTTTTCCTGGATTTACTGCCTTTTGAATACCCCTTTGTTTTGTTTGCCTTGTTGGACTGTCTTTTTAGTTTATTGGATTATACCGCCTGCTTAACAACTACACTGTTTGCCTGCCGATTTGTATTGTTTGTTTGTTTGTGTACTTTTATAAACTTCCTGCACATGGATCCTAACACCGTTTCCATGGCCAGTTCGTTACAGAATACTTCACCTAACATGGATCCAGCGGAAGTTTCACAGCTCCAGGCTGCATTCACGCACCAGTGCGAGGTATTAAGGGGTTACCAAGACCAGCTGAACAACCTACGAGCTGCCAACGAATGTTTGACACAATACATTCACTCACTGCCAGCTCCCCATGCTAAACCGGTAAGCTTTGCTCTACCTGATAAGTTTGATGGTTCTGCTGAAAAATGCCGGGTTTTTTTACGACAATGCAAAGTATATTTCTCAAATCAACCTGAATCATTTGATCAAGATGCCAGAAAATGTGCTTTTATGATGTCACTGCTTACTGGCAAAGCTCTCGATTGGACCGCCTCTGTTTGGAATAAAGATCCTAAAATCCAGGTTTCATTTAATTGCTTCGTTCAACAAATCCACGAAGTCTTCGAATATCCAGCGGGCGGCCAGATATCTCTGTTCAGCTGCTTCATCTATGCCAGGGTCATCGCAGTTCTGTTCAGGACACTAGTGGCTCAGAGTGGATGGAATGATGTCGCTCTGAAGTCTGTTTTCTGTGAGGTGCTTAACCTAAAACTCGGGATGGAGCTGACCTGTAAGGGTGAAGGTACTACTCTTTCTGAATATATAACCATGGCCATCAAGATGGATAACCTGCTTCAAAATGCTTCATGGCCTCAGTTTCACTTCGCCTCAAATTCTACAGTCTCAGTACAGGCCCAGGCATCCACTGTATCACCCGAACCCATGCAAGTTGCTTACGCTTGCGTTTCCATGGAGGAACGTTGAAGCAAGAAAACCTTTGCTTTTATTGTGGCTCACCAGGTCATCTCAACGCTGCATGCCCATACAAGAAATCAAGTTCTCCTGAGTCAAGGCAAAATGTGAGTACAATGAACACTGTATCACATGTTTCACAAAATTCTGTTACCTGTAGAGGTCTCCATTGGTGATCATGTAAAGTGTTTTACAGCTTTAGTGGATTCTGGTGCTGCTGTAAATCTCATTAATCAGGAGATTGTACAAGAACTCAACATATCCACCATTCAATGCTCCCCAACGATTAACATCACCACTGTTGACAACACTGCTACTGGTACTGGCATAAACCAACAGACTGTTCCGATAACCATCAAGGTTGGACTTTTTCAAAAAATCTCACTATATGTCATCAACTCACCCAAGCATGCTCTTATCCTGGGTCATCCCTGGCTGGCCATCCATGACCCATTGATATCTTGGAACCAAGGTGAGCTCATGCAATGGTCAAGTTTTTGTCACAAACATTGTCTCCATGTTTCTGTTTCCATGCCTTGTCTTATTGCCAGTATTGAGAGCCCTGAATCACAGAAGGAGCCCATGATCCCCAAGGAGTATGCACAGTTCAGTGAGGTGTTTAGCAAACTCAAAGCTACACAACTTCCTCCTCATCGTCCATGGGACTGCTCCATTGAACTTCTGTCCAGTACAGCCCCACCGAGAAGCAAGGCATATGTATTGTCATGCCCTAAGACCCTCGCCATGGAGAATTACATTGAGGAAGCCCTTGCCTCCGGTTACATCCATCCCTCTACCTCCCCAGCTGCTGCAGGGTTCTTTTTCGTAGAGAGGGATGGAGGTCTACATCCCTGTATCGACTATTAAGGCCTGAACTCTGTCACCATAAAGTACCGTTACCCATTACTGCTTATCCCCTCAGCCTTTGAACAACTCCGTGAGGCAAAGATCTATACCAAACTTGATCTGAGAAGTGCTTATAACCTTGTCAGGATCTGAGAAGGGGATGAGTGGAAAACTGCTTTCATCAACACCAGGGGGCACTATGAATATTTGGTCATGCCGTATGGACTCACTAATGCCCCCTCGGTTATCCAGTCTTCTATCAACGAGATATTCAGAGACTTACTGAATCATTGTGTGGTGGCTTCCATTGACAACATCCTCATCTACTCACAAGACATGGAACAACATATCCAGCAGGTCAAGACAGTTCTATCATGTCTCCAGGAACACCAACTATTTGTCAAGGCAGAAAAATGTGAGTTCCATACCTCCCATACCACTTTCCTAGGCTACAATATCAGCCATCAAGGTGTAGAAATTGATGTCTTTAAGATAACAGCAGTCACTGAATGGCCTCGACCTTCAAAAATCAAGGAACTACAGTGGTTTCTGTGCTTCGCCAACTTCTATCGCCATTTCCTCAGTAATTACAGCATCATTACAGCCCCGCTCACGTCGTTGCTCAAGGGAAAGCCCAACAAATTGCCTTGGAACAATGCCGTATACCAGGCCTTCATCTCCCTCAAGTCAAGCTTCATGACCGCTCCGATACTGAAACATCCTGACCTCAGTCTTCCCTTTGTCATTGAGGTAGACACTTCAGATTGCGGGATTGGAGCAGTCCTGTCACAACGTCTCGGAACACCAGGCAAGCTTTACCCTTGTGCCTTTTTTTCCAGAAAACTGAACTCTGCAGAATGTAACTATGATGTGGGAAATAAGGAATTACTTTCCATGAAAGCAGCCCTTGAAGAATGGCGTCACTGGTTAGAGGGGGCAGTCCACCCTTTCCAGGTTATCACCGATCACAAAAATCTCGAATATATCAAGGCAGCTAAGAGATTGAACCCACGTCAAGCCTGATGGTCATTGTTTTTCACCAGATTCAATTTTACAGTCACTTACCACCGTGGCAGCAAGAACAGCTAGGCAGATGCACCTTCACGCAGACATGATCCACACTACCTCCAACCTCACCCTGGGTCTATTCTGCCACCATCTGTCATCATAGCACCGATTAGTTGGGACATCATGGAGGAGATGCAACGAGCACAACAGCATGAACCGTCACCTCCTAACTGCCCCCCGACCAACACTACGTACCCCAAGCTCTAGGTCAGAGGACTATCCAATAGGTCCACACTTCCTTGAGCACTGGACATCCTGGCATCCAAAGAACTGTTACCCTGGTGCGTAATTCCTATCTGGTGGCCAACTTTGATTCATGATGTAACTAACTATGTAAAGTCTTGTCAGGTGTGTGCCCAATCCAAGACCCCGAGAGAACTGCCCATGGGGTTGCTTCAACCACTGCCAATACCATAAAACCATGGTCCCACTTGTCCATCGACTTCATCACAGACCTGCCAAACTCCCATGGTAACACTACCATTCTGGTAATAATAGATCGATTTTCTAAATCATGTAGACTTGTCCCTCTCAAGGGTTTACTCACTGCCATGGAAACTGCTAATGCTTTGTTCCACCAAGTCTTTAGGGTCTATGGAATACCAGAGAACATCAAGTCTGACAGAGGTCCACAGTTCAGGTCCCGAGTTTGACAGGCTTTCTGCAAACAACTGGATATCAATGTGAGTCTCCCCTCTGATTACCACCCTCAGGCCAACAGACAGGTGGAACATCTAAACCAAGAGACAGGCAGATATCTTCGAAGTTATTGTAGCCGTGAACGGGAGAAGTGGAGCGATTTCCTGCCCTGGGCCGAATATGCACAGAATTCCCTCACTCATACCCCTACGGGTCTAACCCCCTTCCAATGCGTGCTGGGCTACCAACCCCCAATGTTTCCTTGGTCAGGAGAACCTTCTACGGTGCCAGTGGTGGACAATTGGATGAAGCGAAGCGAGAGGGTGTGGGACAGCGCACGTCCAGCTACAGCGAGCGGTCGGAGCACAACGCTTCCATGCTGACCGATGGAGGCACCCCCATCCCAACTATCAGCCAGGACAGAGGGTCTGGTTGTCCACAAGGGATCTCAAGTTGCGGCTACCCTGCAGGAAGCTCAGTTCAAGGTATGTGGGTCCTTTCAGAATTATCTGTCAAATAAATCCGGTTACCTACCGTTTAGAGCTTCCTGATAACTACCGCACCTCTCCTTCCTTCCATGTGTCCTTGCTGAAACCCGTCCATCCGGCGTCTGGCTCTGGAACCATGGATTCTGAGCCTCCACTTCCATTGGAGGTAGATGGAGCCCCAGCGTATATGGTCAGAGACCATGGACTCAAGATGACGAGGGAGCCAGATACAGTACTTGGTGGACTGGGAGGGCTACGGACCAGAGGAGAGAACATGGGTAGCCGCCAAGGACATATTGGACCCATCCCTAATCCAAGGATTTCATCATGCTCATCCTAATCGTCCACCACCACGACCAAGGGGATGTCCCAGCAGAGGAGCACCAGGAGTTGTTCATGGGGGGGGTTCTGTAACATCCGAGGTTGTTACCCCTCCTACCAACCACCAGAGGGAGCCATCTCCCGAATATTAACTCTGTACCTTTCTTCTTTGACTTCCTGTTTTGAACTATATAAGTACCATGCTGTTCCATTGTTCATTGAGAAGTTTTGTCAGTTTACCCTGCCTTACCAAGCGTTTTTCCATTGCCATTGCTGATTGTTCTCTTGTTATGACCATTTCCTGTTTTCCTGGATTTACTGCTTTTGGATAGCCCTTTGTTTTGTTTGCCTTGTTGGACTGTCTTTTTGGTTTATTGGATTATACCACCTGCTTAACAGCTACCTCTATTTGGATTGTTTGTTTGCTTGTACTTTTAATAAACTTCCTGCTCATGGATCCTAACACCGTCTCCGGCCAGTTTGTTACAACCTGTCTGTCTCTCACTCTTTCCTTTCTTTCTGCCTGTCTTTTTCCTTGCTGTCTCTCTCATCCTGTCTGCCTCTTTCTCTCTGTTTGTCTCTGCCTGTCTTTCTCTCCTTTATCTGTTTCTCGCTCTTTACTGTCTCCCTCTGTCTGTTTCTCTCTGTTTGTTTGTCTCTGTCTTTCTCTCTTGTCCTGTCTCTCTCTCTCTACCTGTCTCTCTCTCTACCTGTCTCTCTCTCTACCTGTCTCTCTCTCTACCTGTCTCTCTCATCCTGCCTGTTTCTCTCTCTCTGTCTTGCTCTTTCCTGTCAATTCAAATGTGCTTTATTGGCATGAAAAACGTTAATGTATTGCCAAAGCATTTGCAATGTTTACAATGAATCTGGAAGAGATGAGAACAAACTATGGAATGACTAAAAAGCAAAACGAACATTTAATGTAGAATTGTGTGTTTGTGCATATGGGTGTTTGTAAATGCATCACTGATTGGTCAACTCCTCCCTCTTTTTGTGGCAGGCATTGATGTACTATGTCGCTAGTAAAATGCAATCTATTCTTTCACTTAAAATTACTGAAGTTGTGTATTATTGTCCAACTTTCTGAACTGGCTAATTGTTTCAAATTTGGGATATATTTGTTTCAGAATTTCTGCATAGTTAGGGCAGATGGTGAGGAAGTGTTGCTCTGTCTCTGTATCTCCTTGGCTACAGTATGGGCATACTCTGCTCACTCTAGGCAGCCAGTTCTCTCGATATCTGCCCGTCTCTATGGCCAGAGTGTAATTTCTCAATCTGTACCACATCATTGTCTTCCTTAACTTGCAGTCTTTCACTGTGTTCAGATATTCTGCTATTGTGTATTCTCTGTTTAGGGCTAAATAACATTCAAATTTACTTTGTTTTTGTGTTGTTTCAGTCCAGTAATTCAGATAATTTTCTTTTTGTGCTTTGATCATTTGGTTAGGCCGAATTTGTTCGAGTTTGTTCGAGACTAATTCGTTAGTCTGTTTTTGGAGCCTCAGGACCATCTGAATGAGTTTTTTTTTTTTTCAATATTCATTTCATGGTTTCTAAGGGCTATAAAATAAAATTTGATGGCTCGTTTCTCAATGTGAATCAATAGAGGGTATAGGCTTAGATTCGCTGTGCATGCATTGTTGTTGTGTTCCTCTGGACTCTGAGGATACTCTTACAAAACTCTGCATGCTGGGCTTCAATCAAGTTTTTGTCCATTTGTCAAATTCATGATTCAGAAGAGGACCCCACACTTCGCTGCCATATAATGCAATAGGTTCTATAACTGATTGGAATATTTTGAGCCAGATTCTAATTGGTATTTCAAATTGCATAGATATTTTGATGGCATACAAGGCCCTTCATGCTTTCTCTTTCAGTTCATTCACGGCCAAGCTGAGGTTTCCAGCTGCACTTATTTTCAACCTGAGGTATGTGTAGTTTGTGGCTTGTTCAATTTTGGTCATACCAAGGGTGAAATTGGGTTTATTTCCCTGACATCTGTGTCTTTTATGAAATGTTAGTACTTTAGTTTTGTTAGGATTAATAGTCAGGGCACCGGTCTGACAGAACTTGTGCAGGAGATGTCTAGGCTCTGATGTAGACCCTCTTCTGTCAGCAGGACCAGATCATCTGCGTACTGCAGGAACTTTACAGTATGTTGGAGTCATACAGTATGAGGCCAGGTGCTGCTGATTGTTCTAATAGTTTCGCCAATTCAATAATGTAAATATTGAAGGGGGTCAGTGATAGAGGGCAGCCCTGTCTCACACCCCACCCTTGAGTGAAGAAGTATGTTTGTTTATTTGTTTCTATTTGTCAATCAGGGTATGTAGGGTGAAGATATGGTCTGATGTTCTATAATTTGTCAAGAATCTAATCTGACCTTTGCTTAAGACATTATGCTCTGTAAGGAAGAGTATCAGTTTGTGTTGATGATACTGCAGAACAACTTCCCCAGATTACTGCTTACACAGATGCCTCTGTAATTGTTTGGGTCAGATTTGCTCCACTCTTGAATATGGACATTATGAGTCCTTTATTCCATGTGTCAGGGAAATGACCAACACTCAGAACAAAGTTGAAGAGTTTTAATATGGCCAAACTAAATTTGTGGTTTGTATTTTTGAGCATTTCGTTTAGAATGCCATCTGGTCCACTTGCCTTTTTGGCTGGCAGGGCCTGTATTTTATCAGTTAATTATTTTTCTGTGATTGAGTATTCTAAAGGATTTTGGTCCTTGCCAATTATGTATTCCATATGGTTTCATTTTTCGTATATCTGGGTTTGTTCTGTATTCATGTTTATTTGATCATAAAGTTGTTCAAAGTAATTTTTCCATGTATCTCCATTTTGTGTGGTTATTTGTGCATGTGTGGAGTTTGCATGTTCTCCCCGTGTTCGTGTGGGTTTCCTCCGGGTGCTCTGGTTTCCCCCACAAGTCCAAAAACATGCAGGTTAAGTGAATTGGAGACTCTAAATTGCCCCGTAGGTGTGAGTAAGAGTCCCCCAGCCACTGGGGGTTGTGCAGGAAGGGCATCCGGCGTAAAACCTGTGCCAAGTCAAATATGTGGATCACGGATGATCTGCTGTGGCGACCCCTAATGGGAGCAGCCGAAAGAAGATTTGTTCATGATGCTTTTTATTCAGAAGATTCCAACTGTCCCAGAAACTGTTTGAATATCTAGATTCCTCAATTGTTTTGAACCGATTTTGGATACACTGTCCTCTCTTCTTTCTGAGTGTATTTTTATACTTTTTAAGTTCTTCACAATAATCAAGGCATAAATCTGCACTGTCTGGTTGTCTACGTTTTTGGTTTGCGAGTTGTCTTAAATTTGTCATCAGTCCAAATCAAACCATTTTTTGTTCTTTTGTTTTTGCTTATGAATTTTCTTAGTGGTTTTAAGGTTAGATATTGTTGCCAAATAATCAGATATGTAATTTATATTTTCTACAGCCTGATTTACGCCATCTCCATTGTGAGGATGAATGGTTTCTATAAAATGATCAACAAGTGAACACACTGTGGGATGGCCAATTGCTGTCAGGTTTTTTTCAGTGCTGCTTTGGACCCATCTGTAAAGCTTTTTAATGTTATACAGCTTACTGGATTGTGGATGCATGTTAGTGTTTTTTGTCCTTTTTAGATATACAGTAATTTGGCTGTGATCTGATAGGTGTGTTAGTGGTTTGACCGTGAATGCTTTGAAAGAGAATAGATCTAAATCTATGATCATGTAATCAACTGTTGAGCAACCATAAAATTAACTGTAGGTGTATCTTCCAAGATAATCTCCCTCTCACCCTGCCATTGATGAGGTACAGACTGAGGCTTCAGCAGAGCTGAATTAGAAGCTTCCTGTTTTTATTTCCTTGGGGATCAGAGTTAATCTTTGTAAAATGAATGCTGTTTTGTGGAAAGCTCTGTCCAAATACATGGTTATTCCCACTGTCTGTGGTGAAGTCGAGTAGGGATCCTGTTCTTGCATTTATATCCCCACACACCAGCACACTTCCCTGGGCCTGGAAGTGGTTGATTTGCCTGTGGAGAGTCTCAAAGATGTCTTCATTATAGTAAGGAGATTCTGAGGGAGGCATGTAAAGAGCACATAAGAATACATCTTTTGTTGTTTGACTAAGCTGTTTATTTGTTTTTGAGCCAGATATGGGATTCTTCTTTTTTGACTAGTTGGATATTTTGATCAATTTCTAGTTTGTGCCAAATAGTTATGCCCCGTGTAATCTGTTCATGTTTTCGAGATGATATAGATATTTCACGATATCCCGGGGAACAAATAGTGACCTTATCAGTTCTGCACCATGTTTCCTGTAATATTATTTAGGGATGCACGATATCGGCGGCCGATATATTATTGGCCAATAATCGGGAAAATCAAAATATTGTTATCGCGCTGATAATGGAATTACGCCAATATTTACACCGATAATTACGTGTCTTTCTTTCAGGCAGAGACTCGGGCAGCCTCAAGCAACAGTGTGCGTGCATACACACAGCATGTCTCTGTGAATGAAAGCCAAGCTCATGCTGCTCTGTGAGGATTGTTTTAACATCTCTGCACCTTGTTACATTGTTTTGGGTCTGGTTTTAATTTGGGATCATCTGCTGTAAGTAACAACATGCCATTTCCCATATTCTGTTTATGAAAACTTGACAAAAACATGTATGTATGTTACTTGGGGGTGATCATTTTCACGTATTACTTCACGTAAACATAAACAGAATGTTTGAAATAGCACATTGTTACTTGCAGCACAGCATTGCAATTAAAACCAGCACCAAAACAACCTAACACGGTTCATAGAAACATTTTCACAGAGTTACTCAAGATGGCTAAAAACACTAGTTTGTAATTTAAACGAATCTGCTTGTTGTATTTTACGAGTTGAGACTTTTCTAACATTGACTCATGATGACTATTCGATCTGTATGATGTTATCTATTCCCATTATGATTGTTGTGTTCATATTTCATAAGTTATACAGTGGAACTGTCACAGATGAGCGCTGAAATATGCATCTGTGAATGAGACGCACATAAGCACATGCAAACACACTAAAAAAGTCACCCAACAGCAATGTGAAAGACTGGTAGAGAACATGCCAAGATGCATGAAAGCTGTGATTGAAAATCAGGGTTATTCCACCAAATATTGATGTCTGAACTCTTCCTAAGTTAAAACATTAGTATTGTGTTTTTTAAAAATGAATATGAACTTGTTTTCTTTGCATTACTCGAGGTCTGAAAACACTGCATCTGTTTTGTTATTTTGACCAGTTGTCATTTTCTGCAAATAAATGCTCTAAATGACAATATTTTTATTTGGAATTTGGGAGAAATGTTGTCAGTACTTTATAGAATAAAACAAAAATGTTCATTTTACTCAAACACATACCTATAAATAGCAAATCCAGAGAAACTGATAATTTTGCAGTGGTCTCTTAATTTTTTCCAGAGCTGTTTGTGTGTGTGTGTATAATATATATATATATATATATACACACACACACACACAGTGTTGGGGAGTAACGGAATACATGTAACGGGATTAAGTATTTAAAATACAAAATATAAGTAACTGTATTCCACTACATTGGTAATTAGAATACAGTTACATTCAAAAAGTATTTTGATTACTGAAGAGATTACTTTGCATTTTATTGTCATTTGTTTCATTTAATATTTAGTCCTTTCAGATGGAAAACATTTATACATATAAATGATGCGATCCAAAGTGCATTTGAACAGCGGTGAAACACTTTCTTATGATGTGTTACATTCATACGAGCAGACAGAGAAGTAAGTTTGAAGTAAGATTGGAGCACAAGAAATAGAAATAAACCTTGTGTAAACTGTCATCTTTTCAAAAAGTAAAAAAGTAAATTTCAAAAGTAACCCTCCCAACCCTGTATGTATATATATATATATATATATATATATATATGTACATACATACATACATACATATAGGCTACTTTTTACATATTATTATTATTATTATTATATTTTTTATTTACTTGATTATTTTTACTATTATGTGTATTAGAGTGTAATTGTCCAGTTCGATGTCTTTTACTCACAACTGGTCCATCAGCATTGTGCATATTAGGTTGAGCAGGTCCTTGATCTCTCTCAGGTTGGTGTTGTTGGTGTGGTTTGGACCTTTTTGGACCTTTGGAGGTGTGGGTGTGGAGCAGGCTGCTGCTCTGTCAAGGTATTGCTACTCAAAGCTGGGGCTGCTCTGGGTCTTGGTTGTTTTTGCCGCTGCTGGTATGGTGCCACGAGGTCCTGGGGTTGCTGACGGTGATGGGGCACAGGATGCTCATGTCTAAGATGCGGGTGTGGAGGCCAAAGGCGTGGGTGATGGAGTTCAGGAAGCAGGTGCAGGGGGGCAGCATGGAGGTGCTGAGACACAGTGTGCCGGTGACAGGACCTCCAGGATGCTGCAGTGTAGGGCTCAGCTGGGTGTGGAGAGTAGATGCTGTGTGGTGATGCTGGGAGGAAGCGTTTAATTGGCTGAGGGGGGCTGGGCTCTCTGTTACTTTTTGAGGGACTGCCAATCACTTTCTGTGTTGTTGGAATGTTGGACTCAGGGGGTGTCAGAGGTTGGTGTGCTGGTGTCTGGGTAGTGTTTGAGCTTGTCTCTGTCTGCTCTCTCAGGCTCTGTATATCTCTCTCTCTGATGAGTAGCTCCTCCTTGACACTGTTCAACCCTCTGTTCAGGGTCTCTTCTCTTCTACAGGTGCTCCTGCTGCAGCGCTTTTATTTCTCCTCTCAGCTCCTCAACACTGGCTTTAAACTCTCATGTGAGGTGATTGAGTTTGCCTGTCTCACTCTGCCTGTCTTTCTCTCTTCCTGTCTGTCTCTCATGCTTTCCTGTCTCACTCTCTGCCTGTTTGTCTCTCTACCTGTGTTTCTCTATTCCTGTCTGTCTCTCATGTTTCTTGTCTCACTCTGCTTGTCTTTCTGTCTGTCTCTCTGTGTCTCCTACCTTCTGCCTGTCTCTAATTTTTTCCCTGTCTCTCTCTGCCTGTCTCTCCCTCTTTTTGTCCTTTTCTCTTTCCTTCAGTATATTTACTTGGGCAGTTATAATTGAGCTACAGTGGGGTTTTGTGTAGTTGAGCTACAGTCTTCATTTGTCTGTCAAAGTATACACATCACAATGTGTAATGGAATATTGTATAGGCCGCACATCACCTCTGAGCAATTCCAGCATTACTGGCATAACATTTGCAGTCAAAATGTGAAATTTAACTTCTCAAAGTAGAAAGTACTCATTACCAGTATTAGAGGCCAACCGATATAGCCTATTGGTTTTACCTGCTTACACAAATACATTTTTAAAACTTTTTGCTGACTGATCAGTTATCAGCATTTTCCACCACCTTAGTCCTCGGTTTCAGCAAAGTCCAATATCCATTGACCTCTAACCACTATACCAAACCATTGATATGTATAATCATAAAACCCTTCAGATAGCTATGGAAGCATGGAAAGAGCAAAAAACATACAAAGCGCTTTGAAACCTGCAGACTTTGACCTCTGAGACACTGGTTTGGTATCCATTAAGGCTGCATGATTGACTGAATTAATATTAAAAATTGCAATATGGCAATTATTAAACCGCAAAAGGCTGCATTTTAAAATATAGTCTGCATTCAACGCTTCAGTCTGAGTGAAGGTGCAGAACACGCTGAGCAGCAGCAAAATCAGATGATAAGTGTTTACCGTACTACAATTCAAATCGCAAAGTTTTTCGAAATCATCACTTCCCAAATGTCAGTATAGATGCAGTAAGCTTGAAACACGTCACAGATCAAAGTAATCATTAGCGATCTATTTGAACCATCATGGTACAAGAACGAGTGATCGAGGTTTTTGATTCTCCCATTAATATCCATATGATTTGATATGAAGTGTCTGTAACTGTCACATCCGTAAGGCATTATTATAGGCATTTAAAGTAGAGAGAGCATTTGTTCATCATACTTAACATACGCACAGCACTGAGGCCAGTTATGGTCTGATTAAAGTGTGTACATGCTGAACGAAGTTGAGCTACAATCGCATTATCTAGGTCTGTATGTCCAGCTAAGCACAAATCGGACTGGTGCGATTCCGTGCGATTTCAGTAGGACTAAAGTGTTTGCATGACTTTTTAAAAAAAACAATTTGTCTGAGTCCCACTGAAATCGTACTTCTACAGCGCATGTAGCCTGTCTCTTGCTCTTTCCTGTCTCTTTATGTGTGTTTTTCTATCTTCCTGACTCTTTCAGGCAGTAGGAGTGTGATTGTCAAAAAAGCAAATGTGTTTGGATAAAAATGTCTGCTAAATGCATAAATGTTTCATTTTAATCCAAATTAGCATCTTTAGGCATTATAACTCACAAAACAAGCACTGTAACATGAATGCATGAACGTTACATTTATATATCGCTTTTCTGACACTACACTCAAAGGGCTTTACACAGTGAACAGGGGACTCTCCTCAACCACCACCAGTGTGCAGCATTTACCTGGATGATGCGACGGCAGCCATAGTGCACCAGTACACTCACCACACACCAGCTACTGGTGGAGAGGAGATGGTAGAGTTATTGAGCCAATTAATGGATGGAGATTATTAGGAAGCCATGATTGACAAGGGCCAATGGGGGGAATTTGGCCAGGACACCAGGGTTACACCCCTACTCTTTTTGAGAAGTGTCCTGGGATTTTTAATGACCACAGAGAGTCAGGAACTCGGTTTAACGTCTCATCCGAATGGAAGACAAAAATGGATAGTGTCTGTCATGGTTTTTTAAGACTTGAAGTGTCTTATAGAGTAAAAATATTTGTTCCCGCTCTAAAACATAAAGACTGACAGCATGAAGCAGATTTCATTACAACAGTTTCTGCTGTAGAATAGTTTTCATGCTGCAAGTCTGCTGTTAGTTAAGAATACAAGTGTGTGTGTGTGTGTGGGTGTGGGTGTGCATATGCTTGATCCCTGCTGGATCTTGGCTCTATCCAAAGAGGGCCATAAATCAGTGACAAGCAAGCAACTCAAACACACAAGGCCGCCCTTGAAGAAAACAAACCCGCCTGATGCTACTCTGATGCTGGAAATCCTGGACTGTATTATGCATCACCACACACACACTAACACATACATTATCATTCAGTAGCACTATAACCCACTTAGCAAAAATCTTCCTGTGTCTCTAGTTGACTCATTCTCTCAGTAAGTGTTAACATGTACAAAAAAACTCTGATAGCTTCAAAACTATAAAAATTGAAACATTATAAAAAACTGACAACGCAAAGAAAACGTGACTGCATTTTTTTTTAAATGTCTGGATTTCCTCTAGTATTAAGTCAATCCGTATATAGACATATGCACATTGACTAAGCCACCAGAACACTGTACACAAGGTGTTTACATGCAAAGTGAAATCAGGATAATGGGTCTAGATCTGCCGTACAGAATTTGCTTAAACAATTTATGATTTCCCCAATGTAAGAACACTGTTTAAGTATTTTATATATTGTTGGTTTAAGTTTGTGTAAGTTTGTGCATGTAAATACACTCATTGCCTGTCTCTCTGTCAGAGGGAATAGTAGTGTAATGAACTAGCTAATGCAAACACCAAGCATCAGTTTGCGCCAAGGAGGTCTAAAATACATGGACATGAAAGCTATCCATTCCATTCCCAATCATCTCAATGGCAGTTGCTCAGCTGGCACATGGCACTTGCCCTCCAATCTTGTTCATGGGCACTCAGATCCAGACACAGAACATTTTGAGCCAATCACCTGAGACATAAAATCATGGAGCCAAAAGAAAATGACATCAGGACAATGCTGACTGGATGTTGGGACAGTCCCAAGCCCTTCACTAGCAACTATCCTGAGCTGTGACATAAAAGGCAGCAGACATTAAAAAACATAAGTCCATTTCATGTTTTTAAGAGCCCCTCATAAAATAGTAATATCTAGTATAAATATGACATTTTTGCTATTTATTTTATGCTTGACAAAATGTTTTTTAAAAAATCTGAATACACGACTAATTTTAAATGTGCATCAGTGGAGAAACAGGCTTTTTGGCCATATCATGGTGTATTCGTATTTCATAGTGCTCCATCTAACTTTTTTCGATGTAAATATGCGTTTGGTGTGAACAGCCCTTAACAGTTCTTAGAGTTGTAGAATCTGATCACACCATTTTCACACCATAAAAGATCCTGCAACACTTTATAACAAGCACCAAAGTATGCTTTGCGTAATTTGTGCTTGAGATGAACAGTTTAATATTTTCGGATGCAATGTGTTGGATGTGCATTATGTGTAAACCCTGACATTTAGTTTTATAATGTTGTTGAGCTGGTTCATTCTCTTCAGAGTTTTCAAAAATGGCTCTATTTGGCTGCACAGTGTTAGCCAATCAGAACAGTGGGCTTTTATGTTTAAGTTTTAAGGAGGTGCCTAGGCCAAAACTGAGCATTTCAGTCAGAGGGCCAGAGACAGGGTGCAAAATGATCATAGAGCACAGAGATTCACCTATCAACATTCAGAATTAGTGGTGGGCTAATGTCATCTGTTACTACAGCAACTGTTGAGAGTAGAAATGTAAAGTGCTCTATTGTTTGTGAGCAAAACTTTTCGCTTCACTTATGGCTGATGACCTGTAAACAGTTCAACAGAGTTTTAACTTCTCAGTGTTAGTCATCAGCACAGCGACTCAATCCAAAAGAGGAAACACTCATAAAATACTGACTTATATAAAGGACATAGTGACCACATTTCACAAATCTGAACTATTGCATACAGTAAATGCTCAAATTACAGCCCAGTACAATACCTATCTTTCTTTCTTTCTATCTATCTATCTATCTGTCTGTCTGGTCATATTTCACCCCAAAATTATAAGACATGCAAAATATTTTTTGCTCAAAGAAAATCTTGCCTATTTTTAGCAACAGGACGCTTACAAAAATTTTGGAGGGAAAATTGTACTCACTGAAAATAATGTTAAAATGCAAAAAAAAAAAAATAATAATAATAATAATAATAAATGGTTCTAAAAAATAGGTTTCAACTTATTTATGCAAAACATGGTTATGTGAGATTCACCCAGGAGGACCATGCAAATGCAAATCTGAAAAGCTGGAGATTTTTTTCTGTCAGTTTCAAAGGATTGTGGGGGCAGTGAAGCAGAAAGCTAGCAGAAGCTCAATGTTTCTTGATCATATATATTCAGGGATATAGAGAGAGAAAGATCTGCCAAAATAAAATGGTATAAAGGGAGGAAAGCAGAGAATAAAGTAGAGGTGTTAAATAAAATGTATTGTTTTTTTGTGATATATTAAATAGTTTTGCTCCTACTGTACTGACACACACACACACACAAATTCGGTTCATTTTCTTGAAACATGAAATCTATATACCATCACAAGGTGAGAGGTTAATTCTTTTGTTGCTATGGGGAATGACCCTGTCAGCACCACAATTATCCCCTGATTAGGATGTCAAAAGACGCAGAGAAACAAAATGACAGAATGAACTCCACATACAGCAGGCATTAGCCTGTTAAACACAAAATACAGCACAGAGATTGAGCAGTTATCCACAGCATAAAACACAAAGATTCACCTTTCAAACACAAGATACAGCAGAGATTACTATCAAACACAACATACAGCACAGAGATTCACCTATTAAACATAACATACAGCATTATCCCCTGTTAAACACAACATACAATACAAAAGCACAGAGATACACCTTTTAAACACAACATACAGCACAGAGATTCACCTTTTAAACACAACATACAGCACAGAGATAGTCTGATAAACCAACAAACAGCACAAAGACTGACCTGTTACATACAGCACTGAGATTCACTGTTTAAACACAGCATACAGCACAGAGATTCACCTATTAAATACAACATACAGCATAGAGATTCACCTATTAAACACAACATACAGCACAGAGATTCACCTATTAAACACAACATACAGCACAGAGATACACCTTTTAAACACAACATACAGCACAGAGATTCACCTTTTAAACACAACATACAGCACAGAGATAGTCTGATAAACCAACAAACAGCACAAAGACTGACCTGTTACATACAGCACTGAGATTCACTGTTTAAACACAGCATACAGCACAGAGATTCACCTATTAAACACAACATACAGCACAGAGATTCACCTATTAAACACAACATACAGCACAGAGATTCACATATTAAATACAACATACAGCACAGAGATACACCTTTTAAACACAACATACAGCACAGAGATTCACCTTTTAAACACAACATACAGCACAGAGATAGTCTGATAAACCAACAAACAGCACAAAGACTGACCTGTTACATACAGCACTGAGATTCACTGTTTAAACACAACATAGAGTACAGAGATTCACTATTTAAACACAGCATACAGCACAGAGATTCACCTATTAAATACAACATACAGCATAGAGATTCACCTATTAAACACAACATACAGCACAGAGATTCACCTATTAAACACAACATACAGCACAGAGATTCACCTATTAAACACAACATACAGCACTGAGATTCACATATTAAATACAACATACAGCACAGAGATTCACCTATTAAACATAGCATACAGCACAGAGATTCACCTATTAAATACAACATACAGCACAGAGATTCACCTATTAAACACGACATACAGCACAGAGATTCACCTATTAAACACAGCATACAGCACAGAGATTCACCTATTAAACACAGCATACAGCACAGAGATTCACCTATTAAACACAACATACAGCACAGAGATTCACCTATTAAACACAGCATACAGCACAGCGTTTAAATAGTGAATCTTTGTGCTGTATGTTGTGTTTAAAAAGTGAATATCTGTGCTTACATTCACTGTTTAAACACAACATACAGCACAGAGATTCACTGTTTAAACTTAAACAGAACACAACATTCAGCACAGAGATTCACCTTTTAAACACAACATACAGGACAGAGATTCACCTATTAATCACAACATACAGCACAGAGATTCACCTATTAAACACAACATACAGCACAGAGATTCACCTATTAATCACAACATACAGCACAGAGATTCACCTTTTAAACACAACATACAGGACAGAGATTCACCTATTAATCACAACATACAGCACAGAGATTCACCTATTAAACACAACATACAGGACAGAGATTCACCTATTAATCACAACATACAGCACAGAGATTCACCTTTTAAACACAACATACAGGACAGAGATTCACCTATTAATCACAACATACAGCACAGAGATTCACCTATTAAACACAACATACAGGACAGAGATTCACCTATTAATCACAACATACAGCACAGAGATTCACCTTTTAAACACAACATACAGGACAGAGATTCACCTTTTAAACACAACATACAGGACAGAGATTCACCTATTAATCACAACATACAGCACAGAGATTCACCTATTAAACACAACATACAGCGCAGAGATTCACCTATTAATCACAACATACAGCACAGAGATTCACCTTTTAAACACAACATACAGGGCAGAGATTCACCTATTAATCACAACATACAGCACAGAGATTCACCTATTAAACACAACATACAGGACAGAGATTCACCTATTAATCACAACATACAGCACAGAGATTCACCTTTTAAACACAACATACAGGACAGAGATTCACCTATTAATCACAACATACAGCACAGAGATTCACCTATTAAACACAACATACAGCACAGAGATTCACCTATTAAACACAACATTCAGCACAGAGATTCACCTTTTAAACACAACATACAGCACAGAGATTCACATTTTAAACACAACATACAGGACAGAGATTCTCCTATTAAACACAACATTCAGCATAGAGATTCACATTTTAAACACAACATACGGCACAGAGATTCACCTATTAAGCACAACATACAGCACAGAGATTCACCTTTTAAACACAATATACAGCACAGAGATTCACCTTTTAAACACAACATACAGCACAGAGATTCACCTATTAAACACAATATACAGTACACAGACATTTATTTAATTATATATTTTATTATTGCTCAATGCGAACATTTCAGGTTCAGTTTCACCTTGTGTAAAACATTTGTAATGTCAAGTGATCCAATTCAGAATACAAGACTTGTAATAATAATGACAATGCTAACAATATTTAGTCTAATCTTTATACATACGATTAAAGAAATATGTTTTAATTATTTTATAATACGAACTCAACCGCTAACATTGAGAATTGCCTCTGTTTACTGTTGCCATTCGTTACTGGTTTATCGATTGGCTGCTGTGTCTGTTTGGATGCTAATGATTGGCGGCTGCCAGCAGCAAGTTCCACCTACTCTTCGAAAGACATCGGCAGGCACTTCCTGCTGCCAGCTGCCGTTTTTTCGCTGAACCCCCTCTCACATAAATTCTGGTTGCTAGGCAATTGGATGTCAGTACTAGAGCAGATACTGGTTTTCACAGATTCACAGAAGAGAAGAAAAGTCAAAGAAGAAAAGAACAGATGAGTGTGAAAATGAATGAGTGAAAGAACAGGCTCAGAGGAATATTCTAAGAAGAGGTGAATGGGATAAATTTAGACTCAGAGGCAATGTGAGAGAGCAAAGCAAAAGAACCATCTTCACTTTCTCTGCTCATGGTAAGTAGGTGGGAGGAAAGAGTGATAGAAAGGACAAAAATAACTGTTGGGTGACCATGTGTCCCAATTACCCCAGAACAGTCCCGGTTTCATAAAGTGTGTCCCGAAAATGTTCTGCCATCACCTGGCACACTGATTTTAAAATTAAATATCCTCAATGTCCTTCTAGCTACCATCTCTGGTATCATATGTGGTTCTCAATAGGATGACATTACAGAAGCAAAGCTGTTTCTGTGCCACTGGAAGTTGATTTGCTGACTCTTCTAAAACATCTTTAGAAAAATCAGCTTGCAATATATCTGGTTGATAAAGCAATAACTTCATGCACTTGACACTGCTTGCTGTCGTCCTCTCAGTGAAAGCAGTTTCTCATGTTATCTAGCTAGCTAAGCTGAAGAAATGCCCAAACAAAAATGCGTATTCAACAATGAGCTGTAAGAAGCCTATCAACACATGAAAATGCAAATGAGGTGTTTTGTTGTCACTGTAAATGTTCATCTTCCATTTCCCACAGAGGTAAACAAGAATATGCAGGTCACCATTTACATATTTAAAGGCAACTGATTTTTATTTATATAAGGGTAGTTTCAACTAGCCTACCGAGTTAGCTATAGTTAACAAGAAAATGTTGTTTGTCTGAAGTGTGAAGAATTTTTTTATACTTCCCATGTTAAGTAAATATTATCTGAGGTGGGAAATCTGATTTGAGGACCAGTTCTGTATCTCATTAACACAACAAACCATTGTTAGCCAATGTGCTAACATAACAGCACAGGGCTTAAGGGATGTGTCTGAAACCAAAGGCCTTGCAGTATGTTACTTACTATGCTATCAAACCAACCAAACGAACAAAACTCTGGCGTCTACCAAAAGCTAAAGTGTGAAAGTGCCTTAAAGGGATAGTTCACCTAAAAATGAAAATTCTCTCATCATTTACTCACCCTCATGCCATCCCAGATGTTTATGACTTTCTTTTTTCTGCTGAACACAAAGATTTTTAGAAGAATATTTCAGCTCTGTAGGTCCATACAATGCAAGTGAATGGGTACCAAAATGTTTAGGCTCCAAAAAGCACATAAATGCAGCATAAAAGTAATCCATACGACTCTAGTGGTTAAATCCATGTCTTCTGAAGCAATATGATAAGTGTGGGTGAGAAACAGATCAATATTTAAGTCTTTTTTTAATATAAATTATCCTCCCTGTCCAGTAGGTGGCGATATGTACGACAAATGTGAATTACCAAAAACAAAAGAAGAATAATGTGAAACTGAAAGTGGAGATTGATAGTAAAAAATAGTCTTGATAGTCTTCTAAGTTAAATGGAAGACTAGTTAACTTAGCAGTAATGCCAGGTGCACATAAAAGATGAACTGAAAAATCAGTATTGGCATATTGAGCAGTGCTGAAGTCTTTTTTATTTGGATTCAGCTAGCATATCATGTGATGCATTTATTATTTTAGGCTACATGAAATTTATGGACAAATTTAAAACAGTAGAAATAGATTTGTCACTAATGCTGTGAGGCCACAAAGTGAATTGTTTCAGACTAACAATAGCAGAGGCGGTTTAATCAGATTGTTTTCCAGGTTTGTGCACAACTGTTCCACATGACAAGTGGTCTGCCAAACGCTAATCCTGTTCAACCTGATGTTGGCTGTATTCATCATTTTCCTTATGATATCTATTTAATCTCTTGGTAGCAGAACAATTATTGTTTGTGGAAAGGAAGGACATTGTTCCATCTTTATCTGATTTCTGGTGTACAATAATAAAATAGTCAGACATAATAAATCCTATTAAGCTTTAGATCTGTGTTGCTCCTACAAACTGATCTAAAATTAGTTTGGCAGTTTCTCACTGGAACACTAAGTTCAGGATTTGATGCAATTCACTAAAGCACAGATCAGCTAAGCTGGTAACTTTTATCCAAAACTTGAATGTAAAGCCTTGTTCTGGACATACAAAGTTGGGCCAGAATTTAATCTGACTGGAAGTGACAAACCGATATATACATATGACAAACCAATAATTCAACTGATAATTCAAAGGTTAGCAGAAGTCTGAACTTCAGAATGCACACTTTAAATTTTAAACTTTTCTTTTTTCTTTTTTTCTCTCGATCATGCACTCAAAATGATGTAGACTCCACAAGATTTAGTAAAATGTAATGATTTATGTCATCCATCATGTTTTGTGAATGTTTCAAAGACCATTTTGTGAGCTTCAATGAAAGCAAGGCCTTTTGTACAAAGGAGGGTACAGTTTTATTTACATTTAATTAGTGACAAAAAAATTATTAAAAAATATTCCTTGTTCAAGACTAGTTAAACTCAATCGACAGCATTTGTGGCATAATATTGATTACCATAAAAATTTATTTGGATTTGCCCTACCTTTTCTTTAAAAAAAAAAGCAAAAATCTGGGTTAAAGTGAGGCACTTACAATGGAAGTGAATGGGGCCAAGGTCTTACATAAGTTGGGACGTAAAGTTCACACTAAAGGCTTAGTAACTACTAGTTAGTTTGTAACTAAGTCAGTGCTTAATTTGGTTGCACCACCTGTTCTTAAGGCAAGACTTAACTAGTAGGTCGTAAGCTCTCCATAAAGTAATTCGTAGTCGCATAATATGACGTTTACCTGTACTGATCCAATATACACCCTTCAAATTTGACACAGAAGTGTTAAAAAGCTGTGAATTTCAGTTTATCTCGCTATGGTTGATGTTCAAACCTTGTTTGCTTTCGTAACTGTCAGCTGTAATAAATTATATCCCCATTAATATGTGATACGTAATAAAAGTAGATTTGATAAATCATATATTTGCCCTGTGTAAATAACAATATATAGGAACTGGTATCTAAAATAAATAAGAGGTGATAAATAAATACTAATACAACAGGCTGGAAAAATAGACACTTACTCATTTTAATCATTTTAATATCCTAGATATATTTTGAATGTGTTGAAACTTGACACCGGGCGACACACCCTGAAAACTGCACCGTTAGATCGGTTTCATGCTGAAGAGCTGCTTAAAAGTACGATTTTTTTCTCTCTCGTAAATGTAAACGAGTGTAAATGCCAACATCATACTGTATGTCGAAATGATTGATGCAAATCACGCAAAACATGAGCTCATTGATGTCAGAAAATATCAGCCTGCTTTTTTATTCCAACCGATGCTCCTGGTCGGAGGCTTCAGTAAATATTTAGTTTATATGTAGGGTTACGTTCTACCTAAGTTTCATGGTGCAACTCTCAAATATTTAGTAGTCCGTAAATTGTGACTTAGTGCCCATTTACGCCACAACTAGGCTAAGTTGTAACTTACGTACAGCTGGTGCAACCGGCCCCTCAGTGCTGAATTAATCGTGTCCTCAGCAGGTCAGTCTGATAGTGCCATAAACTGATTCAGGGTCAGTGACTTGAACTCTGCACTCTACACATCAAAGGATCAACATCAACTCAAACACTAATCTGACAGATTACAAAATCACAAACCAACAGGTTTATGAGAGCAAACAACAAACAAGTTTATGCCGCAAGAATATCATCCTGTCATTTTTCATGCTGTGCTTTAATTTCCTGAGCGGAGGTTCTGCAGGCAGTGAAGTCGTGCCGGTGTGTATAAAATTGTGTGTGGAATGATATATTAATGCTATGTGATCTCTAGAGAACTCTGAATTCATTTCACACTTATGATTTCGCCATATGAGTGTTTTGGCAATAATTTTTCTTGTTTACAAAAGACTCTTTCATATTCTTAATTATACACAACATGTTGACTTCAAGTTTAAATCAGAGACACTACTAAAAAAAATTCTTAAAGTCTCTCTTATCTTATCTTTTTTGTATATTTTTATTAAGGATCTATATGGTTAAATCGTAGGGATATGGGGCTCTCAACGGCATCCAACCATAAATGGTAACATTTTACCAATTTTCAATGATTGAAAACCAAACATTGGTCACATGGTATGAAGCAAGTTTTTCCAAATGAAAAGCACATTAAAATCATTGTAATATTCACAATGTTGCTTAATTTCATATATCGCCAGCAAAATCAATGCAAATATATTGTGAATATTCGATATATCGCCCAAATCAATTGCTGAGTCCTGTTTTTGTTTTGTTTTTTTAATCCCAGAGCATGCTCAGCACTTGTGGACATACTTTACTTTTTCTGACTCTCTCTTAGAGTGGCTGTTCCAAACTCTCTCTTGTACAGTCTTTGATATGTGCTGGCAGAGAGAACTCGCAT
The DNA here is from genome assembly GCF_019703515.2 of Myxocyprinus asiaticus. NCBI lineage: Eukaryota > Metazoa > Chordata > Actinopteri > Cypriniformes > Catostomidae > Myxocyprinus > Myxocyprinus asiaticus. The sequence continues at coordinate 5,415,410 of NC_059350.1, forward strand.
TTCATGTTGAGTTAAAACACTTGTTAACGACTCACAGAGAAGTGCAGGATAAAAAGAGAGCGAAAGCAAAAGGGAGTAGCAGGTGTTGTAGAGGAACTCCGTTAACCCACTCTGATGTTCTCAAATATAGGCCAAGACATCTCCTCAGGCTCTTCATTTCCCGCTCTCTCTCTCATTCATATTCCCTCGCCATATATCTCTACGTCTGTGTCTTCCATAATAGCATTTGAGGCTCAAAGCAGCTCATCTCAAGTTACAGACTAAAAGACCCTGTCAAATATCAAAACATACATACATTAAGCCTTAAATACACTCTATTAAATTACATGAATGCAAATACTTCTAGCTGCACAAGGTCCTTATCACATATCATTGTATTCCAAACATTTCAAAGCGCAATTCACAATGCAAAGTCCATATTGCATTCATGACGTTGGCATTTAACTGACCGTCTAATGCATATTGCATATAAAACTGGCAGCCACTGTCAAAAAATCGGCAGTTCTAATCAGATTGTCTGGCTTTATGCAACTTCCGTTGCTCAAACAAATTTTCTTTTATTTATTTTTTATATCAGATTCATACAATGACCACTTTCTGAGGAATAACTAGTCACTGTATTTTTCAGTTTTCTTGGTTAGTTTCATCAAATCTTTTTTTGTTTTGAGGCACCAAGCAGCAAGTAAACTAGAAATCCACCAGCAAATTGTATATTACATTTAAGTTTTTAAATTACACTTGGCTACAGTGCCAAGAAAATGTATGTGAACCTTTTGGAATGAGCTGGTTTTGTGCATTAATTGGTCATAACATCTGATCTCATCTTCATCAAATCACAAGTTTAGACAAACACAATGTGATAAAGCTAACAACACACAAACAATTATAATCTTTCATGTCTTTATTGAACACATCCCATTAAACATTCACAGTGCTGTGGAAAAAGTAAGTGAACCCTTGGATTTAATGACTGATCGATCCTCCTTTGGCAGCAATAACCTCAACCAAGTGTTTCCGGTAATTTCCGAATTAGACCTGCACAACGTTCAGAAGGAATTTTGGACCATTCTTCCTTACAGAACTGCTTCAGCTCGGCTATATTCTTAGGATGTCTGGTGTGAACGGCTCTTGAGGTCATTCCACAGTATCTCTGTTGGGTTAAGGTCTGGGCTCTGACTGGGCCACTTCAAAAGGTGGATTTTCTTTTTTGAAGCCATTCTGTAGTAGATTTACTTCAATGTTTAGGGTCATTGTCCTGCTGTATTACCCAACATCTACTGATCTTCAGCTGGTGCACAGCCACCCTGGCATTATCCTGTAGGATATCTTGATAAACTTGTGAATTCATTTTTCTCTCTGATGGCAAGCAGTCCAGGCCCCAAAGCAGCAAAGCAGCCCCAAATCATGATGCTCCCTCTGCCGTACTTCACCGCTGGGATGATATTTTTATGTTAGTATGCGGTACCCTTTTTATGTCATACGTAGTGCTGCAGGTTCTTCCCAAACAATTCAATATTAGTTTCATCGTTGTGGAGTTTTAAGTTGGTCTTTGGCAAACTTCAGTCATGCAGCAATGTTTTTGTTGGAAAGCAGCGGCTTCCTTCGTGGTGTCCTGCCATGGACATCATGCCTGTTTAATGTTTTTTTAGTATAGTAGATTCATGAACAGAGATGTTAACCAGACCCAATAATTCCTTCAAGTCTTTACCTGTCACTCTAAGGTTCTTTTTTTTTTACCTCATTAAGCATTCTGCGGTGTACCCTTTGAGTCATCTTGACTGGACGGCCACTTCTAGGGAGAGTAGCCACAGTACTAAATCGTCTCCATTTATAGACAATTTGTCTAACTGTGGGCAGATGAATATCTAAGCTTTTTGAGATAACTTTGTAGCCCTTTCCAGCTTTATGCAAAGCAACAATTCTTGATTGTAGGTCTTCTGAGATCTCTTTTTTGTGAAGCATGGTCCATGTCAGCAGATGCTTCTTGTAAATTGCAAACTCAAAATGTTTGAGTGCTTTTTAGAGTAAATGTAGCTCTAAAGGCCCAAATATACTGTTTACAAAATCGAAGAACAAACAAGTGTGATGTAATTTAGAACAAAATCTGGCCAAAAAGAAGGTGTTTTTGCGTTCGTTTTGGTGCTTCGAAACAGCTCGCCTGGGTGAACTTTTAGGAAAACTTCGAACTGACTGCTTAACACCTTATTACTGCCACTGGTCCACATCATCGGTTGGTGTGACCTGGAGCTCCACCTACCTTAATGCTGACAGCTCATTCTGTTTATGTTGTTCAGTCAGTCAAAATCAGTCAACAAGAACACACCGGCATGTAGAGTTATTAGAGCTGTACAATCGTTCATGTAGTGAAATGTTCCAAGACCATGTCATGTGATTTTTTTTATTTTTTTGTTTTGTTTAATTAATCTACAAAAGGAATCAAATCTACTCAAATACTCTCAAATGCCCATTCACTCATGTGCCATCTGCAGTGAAAGCCATTTACACATCTACCCAAAGTAAGATATGCCTCTATCATCATTCTTTTGTCTTTATTATGAACATTTAACACTTTTATACACTGATCTTTGCAGCAGTATCAGTGTCATCATAAATGACAAAAACAGAGTGTAATCAGCGCATATTGTGGCTGCGTATAGTGTGTTAGCACATTAGTGCCATGCATTCAAAATATAAACAAACAAATTAAACATTTTCTACTGCATATATATTATTTTAAATCATTGAGTGATTAAAACAGCTTCTTTTAATGATCTAGTGTGACTTCTACTCATAGAATGAGGCATAAAGTCATTGATAACACATTTCAATGTCATATTAGTTTAGGTTTTACATGTAGCGTCCATATTTATATGTACTTCTAAACGCCACCCACAGCGGCGTGGTGGGTGTCAATGGTATACTGTTCGCAAAAATGGTATACCCATTGCTCGGCTGTTTAGAACTTCTTTTTACCTTTGAACGAAGAATGAATAAGAACTCCTCCGGAAGTATATCTAGGCCTTAACCCACACGTCTAATCTCATTTTCCTAAACAAGCTTTCAGTGTTTTCTGTACAAAAGTTTGCAGAGACTACCGCATAATTTTTTTAATACATTTTTTTCTAGTGTTGGATTTTTGATAAACCTGTCCCTAAAAAGCAAATACAAACAAAACAAACTGTGTTTGTTCACTTTACATGTAGGTCAGATGGTCTATTCCTGTCTCAGTTGGTGGTTTTCTGCAAGAATTAGCTGCAATCTGGACCAGACTTTATGTTGGTCAAAGGTCTGGCTTCATGATACTACAAATCACTTAGTTGGTACAGTTTTTTATAATGTATCAGTTGAATGAGTCCGAATCAATCACAGGAGTCATCCGTCTGAATCATGGACAGAATCAGTCATACTCACTGAATCAGCTCTGTTGACTCACTCAATCACTGAGCCACAGGTTATTTTGTCTGACTCGAAATGAGCGAGAATAATACTGTTTTAAACGTACTTTTTGATGCTAAAAATGCTAATTGGCTAATTACTTTAAATGCTAGTTACGGACAGGGGTTGCGATAACAAAAAATTCTCTGTTATTTACAGACGTTTTTAAACATTGATAGATAATTCAAATTCTGTATGTCATTTTGGCAAATAAAAAAGAAACAAGAAACATGTTTTACCTAGTGCATCAGTTTTGACTTCACTCTCTCTCTTACTCCCGCAGTGTGTGTGTGTGTGTGTGTGCCCCATTTATTCCCTGGTGTTAAGGATTGGTTTGGGCAATCCAATCACAAGTTGAAAGGCGCCATTGCCATACTGTACCTGGTAATATGCATCTTTTTTGACCAATTGTGTTCAGATTTCGAGGAAACATTTTCTCACAAGCTGTAAACCAGGTGTTTCTGTGGCGCTAAAAAATTCCTGTGCTTGTTTTAAGCAACCTGCTTAGACCCACCCCAACAATGTTACTTAACCAGCGTTAGTTGGGGGTGGGGCTATTTGTTTGTTCAACGGCAGATGAGGGACGTATTCAGAAAGCATTGTTTATTTTTGCAATTTCATTCGGTGTCGCAGAAATTACATATTTAAGCTTTAACTGAGATACAGATATGTGTCTGTGTCACTTTATGTTGATATCTGGCACCCTGAAAAATTTCCACAAACTTGTGTATGTATGCAGGGGCAGACTGGCCATAGTGAGAACTGGGACTTTTCCCTGTGGGCCGGCCATGAAATGGGGCCGAATGGGGCGAACGGGCCGCGATAAAAAGAAACGGGCCACCGCGTTATGCTGAACGGCCCACGACGAGCTGAAGAGGGCCGCAAAATGGTGCCGCAGTATACCGAAGAGGGCCGCGATATGCAGAAAAGGACAGCGACTCCACTTGTGTTTATGGCATTCTAAACCAAAGTTTAAGAGCAGCGCAGATGTGTAACGCCGGATTCCTATATCCTCTGTGAGCGGGGTGTGAGCAACGCGTTGCGTATGGGCTTTCACCAAGGGCGTAGATTCCAGGGTGGATGGGGGGAAGCAACACCCCCAGTAATCAAAACAAGCAAGAACAACCCCCCCCCCCTCCCCCCGATTATACCATGATCAATGGAAACATGTAAATGCTTCACGCTGCAACCCCCCTCAGTTTTCAAGCCAAATCTACGTCACTGGCTTTCACATTGGCCGCATCTCTTTTCAAGGTTTATACAGCAAGGCCGGGCAGTCACTTGAACTTGTTTATCAGCGTACTTGGTCGTGATTGGTTAATATATCAAAGCCTATTTCAAGGCAAGCCAGTCCATTATGTCCACTTTGTAAACAAGCAGCATAAAAGTGCAGCTCCTATCTACTTGAATGTGGAAAGACTGAAATTTCCAAAATGGTTGGTCAAGATTATGATCAAAGAAAATATTTCAAATCAGCAGTAAAATCTGACAACAATAGTACCATAAATTGTGTTGCTTTGCCTCAATATTATTATTTTTTTAAATGGCTGGATCAGTTAATGTGCATGCGTGTTCTTTTTTTTTTTTTTTTTTTTTTTTCAATTTGGAATGCCCAATTCCCAATGTGCTCTAAGTCCTCATGGTGGCGTAGTTACTCACCTCAATCCAGGTAGCAGAGAATGAATCTCAGTTTCCTCTGCGTCTGAGTCAATCCATGCATCTTATCATGTGGCTTGTTGAGCACATTACCGCAGAGACATAGCGCGTGTGGAGGAGTCACGCTGTTCTCCGCGGAATCCACACGCAGCTCACCACACGCCCCACTGAGAGCGTGAACCACATTATAGAAACTACGAGGAGGTTACTCCATGTGACTCTACCCTCCCTAGCAACCGGACCAATTTTGTTGCTTAAGGGGACCTGGCTGGAGTCACTCAGCATGCCCTGGATTTGAACTCGCGACTCCAGGGGTGGTAGTCAGCGTCTTTACTCACTGAGCTACCCAGGCCCCCTGCGCATGTGTGTTCTTGAGTTGACTGACATGCGATGTCTTTATCTAAAAGGTGATTGGCTCTTTTACCTGTAAGGCGGGCGTTCCAGTTTCTCCCATTCATTTTAATACCAGTGGTCGGTCTCTTCTAAACTGACTCTGTATATAAATAACACGGGCAAAAGTCCTGCAGTTTATTTCTTTATTCTTTCGTTATTTAGTTATTTTGTGTTTGTTTGTATGCAGACCAATAAATTGTAATGTATAGTAGGTTCAATTTAAATATTGTTTATTTGTTTTTGCATCTTTTCTAAAATCTCCTGATTATTTCCGTTTTCTACTGCACCCAGCAGAGGCGGACTGGCCATCTGGAGCACCAGGCATTTTCCCAGTGGGCCGCTGGGTAATTTAGGCTAGCCTGCTGCTGCGCAAGTACTGGCCCGTCCTAGGCTCCAACATTGATGTGCGGAACCCATAACAGAGTGAGAATTCAATAAATTTAGTAAGGTCAAACAATACAAAGTCTTTTATTTTGAAATCATGTACTGACTCTTATTTTGAAATCACTTACACAGTGGCACGGTTTCCACATGCGCATGTTCACTTCATAACTCGCATGGACTTCATTATTTGACATACAAATCACAGTAATGGTGACAACCAAAAACAGCATATTAAGTATAAGATGAACTCAGAATAATCACAAAATGACAAATAACTGCAAGTTACATCAAATTCAATAACAGCAGCGTAAATAAAATCGGCAAACAGTAAAGCTATGAGTAGTAGTTATTTGCATAATTGATTCATACAGCAAAGCATTACTGGGTGCAGAATTGCGGCTTGCTGAATAATGCTGACGCCTTATAAAAATGCTGAAAATAAGTCATGAACAATATTACTTGTGGCTATTTGAGTCTTTGAGGCTTACTTTGTTTAAAGGATTGCAGAAACAGTGCTTGTCAAAGCATAGTGCTTTTCACTTTTTCTCAAGAATAATCTGGGGAAGGAATTAAAACACTGCAGATATAAAGAGGGAAAATATGAGCAATTAATCTGCAAAATATCTGCAAAGATCTACATTTTAAGAGGTATGTTTATTATATATTATATTTTTTTTTTTACATATATTTGTTTATATTTATATATGTACATATTCTGTCCAACTTTGTTTTTATTGATTTTAAAAAAATAAACATTTACACACAGTTATGTGGGTAATAAACCTTTTTCACACTCCTGGTTTTGGAACGCGGAAGTTTGCAAGGTAAACTTCGACAGCGGTGAATGAGAGTGAATGGGAGATCACAGCAAATATTATTTTCACTTACCCATTCGCTCCAAGACCAAAACAAAATCCACTATTACATATGAATGACTTTCCAGAAAAAAAGAAATAGAGAGTGGTGGATTAAGCATAATATTATAAGTTTGCACTCAATATTTAAAAATGTATAGAGAAAAATGAACTGGCTACCAAGAAAAACTTGGCTAAATACGGCTATTTTTACACAGAGAAAACAGGATGTATTGGACCAAAATTCCATTATCTTCAGCAAGCTGACAAACATCTTTAGCTTTACTCTTCATCTCTGCTTGGGAGTCGCGACAGACTAAGGTAATCACACATGCTCAATCGGTCTCTCTCTCTCTCTCTCTCAAACACACACACATCCTTGTTTCTCCAAAAACTTGTCAGAAACAGCCTAACCTGTTGTTACTAGTTCTAAAGTGACGTTTTTTAATTAGTAACGGAGGATTGGGCGCATCTTTTAAACTAGCAACGGCAGATCCTGATCAGTGGCGTACACAAGTGCGTTTTTTTTTGTTTTGTTTTTTGTGTGTGTGTGTGACAGTCCTTATTTTATCTTAGTTTGTGTATTTACTTGTTTTTTGGACTGTTGTATAAAAGCAATATCACACTCACAATCATGCTGTATGGCCCTAAATCAGCACAGCTGTTAATACCTGCAACATTCGGCCTGTGGCCAAATCACAGCCGTGCTGTAATAGGGCCATACAGCACTCTTGCTCATGTGATATTGCTTAATAATGGATGCCACACCCCTGAATTTAGCCCTAGTACTTATAAAAATGAAAACAATTATGACAGATAAAAATAGACTATTTTACAACTCAATTCGTCATGGTGACGGATAAAGATTTTCTTTCTAGCGCAATCTTTGGTTACAGGACTAGTTGTAAATATGACATTGTGTAGTAAAATAAACATCTGCAACACAGTTGCAGAGTTTTGTTGTTATAAATGTTTTTTAATAATAATAATAATAATAATAATAATAAATTCAAACATAAAAATGTTAGGGGGTAGCTGCAAAGCGAAATCCTGTAGACATCACTGACATGCACAAACACACACACATATTGCAGAATGTGACTAATCTAAGCTAACCAGCATCAGTGTAGACAGCATGGAGCACCACAGGGGACATACAGAGATAAAGAAAGAGAGAGAGAGAGAGCCACTTTAATCTCTCCTGTAACACACATCACACACACATACATACAGACACACACAACGCACACGACGGCCACAACACACAAACACAAATATAGTCAACATGATCACACGGGAAGCCAGAATGTTACTTATGAATGTTCCAGTACCCAGACATTAGTCCCATTATGCCAAGTTACTGACAAGTGCCATCTCACATCAGACATTTTTGCACCGGTTCAAGCATGTTTACCTTTTCCTGCAGAGCAACCGGAAGTGCGTTGCGACCTGGGTTTGCGCCCCTCATTGAAACCAGGAAGTAATCGCGTTCGCATAATCAATGACAAGTGTGATTCGGAGGTTCCATTTAATCTCTAAGAATACATTTATACTCTATTGACGGTAAGGTTTAGGGTTGAGGCTTGGAAATCTAAGAACGAATGGGTATGACGTAATTTAGAACAAAATCTGTTTTTGTGTTTGTTTCTGAGTTTTGTAACAGCTCGCCCGAGCAAACTTTTAGGAAACTTCTAAATGACTGCTTAACACCTTTTTACTGCCATTGGTCCATGTCATCTGCAAGTGTGACCTGGAGCTCCACCTACCTTGACGCGGACAGCTGATTCTGTTTATGTTGTTCAGTCAGTCAAAATCAGTCAACATGAACACACCGGCGTGTAGAGTTATTAGCAAGCTGGTGCAAATTTACCTACATCTGTACGATCATTCATTTAGAGAAATCTTCAAAGACCGTGTCATGCAATTTTTTTGTTTTGTTTAATTAGTATAAAAAAGGAGTAAAATCTACTCAAATACTCTCAAGTGCCCATTCACTCATGTGCCATCTGCAGTGAAAGCCATTTACACATCTACCCAAAATAAGATATGCCTCTATCATCATTCTTTTGTCTTTATTATGAACATTTAACACTTTTATACACTGATCTTTGCAGCAGTATCAGTGTCATCATAAATGACAAAAACAGAGTGTAATCAGCGCATATTGTGGCTGCGTATAGCGTGTTAGCACATTAGTGCCATGAATTCAGAATGTAAACAAGACAAATTAAAAATGTTCTACTGCATATATATTACTTTAAATCATCATCAGCTTCTTTTACTGACCTCACAGAATAAGGCTTAAAGTCATTGATAACACATTTTAATGTCACATAAATTTAGGTTTTACATGTAGCGTCCTCATATTTATATGTACTTCTAAACGCCTCCCACAGTGGTGTGGCGGGTGTCTGAATGTTCGGAAACAGTATACCATTGTTCGGCAGTTTAGAACTACTTTTTACCATTGAACGAAGAATGAATAAGAACTTCTCTGGAAGTATATTGAGGCCTCATTTTTGGCGCCCCTCTGAGGACATTTGACCCAGAAACCCGCTTTGGCCACTGGGGGCAGTGCTTTGAATTTCGGTAAGCACAGACCAATTTTAGCAGCTAAACTTTCGACCTACTGTTGATGAATTCACTGTGAAATCAGTCTGTATTGGTCACAAATCGGCCACATAATCAGCCTGGCCAATATATTGTATATACTGTAGTTAAAGGAACAGTACATAAAAAAAATCTGTCATTATTTACTCACCTTCATGTCATTTCAAACCTCTATACTATATATTTTTTCCATTGTACAGAAAAGGAGATTTTTAAATAAAATGTACATTTGTAAGTTTTCAAATTCAGTTTACGTTTTTAATTGAATAAGCTACCCTCTGTCGCAGCATCGCATTTTTGAATATGAACACAAACACAAATGAGATTTCGGAGCTGCTGCAGAGCAGATGGAAGATTATCAGTGAATAAAAACTTATATTTCAGTAAACATGATCCTCACACAATGCTATCGTATGGCTTCCATAAGACTTGAAATATAGTGTACAAGTATTATTGACTATTTTTTTAAACTTGAACAGCCAGAGTCTCCATTCCCTTTTATTGTATGGAAAAGAGAGGCCAGTACATTCATTTCCTCATTTGTATTCCACAGAAATAAGAAAATCATACAGGTTTGGAATGACATGAGGGTGAGTAAATAATGATAGATTTGTCATTTTTGGTTAAACTATTCCCTTAACAAAGAGAGGATATAATTGCTTCACATGTGCAAACATATTTGCAAAACTGTCAACCTTCCAAGAAACAGCATGGAGGAGAGAGATGCTGACATCACAGTAAACAACAACAGTGCATCATCATCAACATCATCATCATCATCAAAAACAACAAAGTCATCATCATCATCAATTTCATCATAAGAGAAGCAAACATCAAATCAAACAGAAGCAGCATATTACTGATAAGTAAAAATTCCACAAGTGATCCAATAATTACCTTTTGGTTCGACGGAACATGTTGCTAGACAAGATGCCCGTTTGGCAGGCGTGGACACACACACACACACACACGATGAGAGGGACAACGGTAGCCGAGTGTGTCAGCACACACTTTAACACAGAGTCACAGAAAGCAGCCGTCTATGCCATGATGACACACTCACATCCTCCTTCACACATGCTCTGAGCTCGTCTGACTGTGTTCGGCTGTCCACGAACAGAGTGATGGAGAGCAAGCAAGGATACAGAGAGACAGAGAGAGAGAGAGAGAGAGAGAGAGAGAGAGAGAGAGAGAGAAGGTGGCTCTCAAGGGTAATGTGCCAAGCCAGGAAGTAAAGACAGCAGGGTGGGGGGTGGGGGGGTACTGAACAGGAGTAACCATAGGAGGGCTGTCAGTGTGTGTGTGTGTGTGTGTGTGTGTGTGTGTGTATGTGTGTGTGTGGCCATTAAAAGCCTATCAGAGCTGAGGGCTCAGGGCTGTGGCAATGGTAATGGAAATCTAAGTGACACATGGGAGGGGTAAAAAGAAAGAGAGAAAAGGATTATACTGATGTTGTTCATGTAATATCCCACAGGTTTCTTGTGTCGATTTCATTTTTATGTCAACTAAAAAATTGTCTTTTTATCATATAATATAATATAATCTTGTTTATCATATATCATCCACAGTAATTTTATAAAACATAATTTTTACATTAGTATTGTTATTCAATTATGTAATGTAATACTATATTCAAATAATATAATTATTATAATATAATAATAAATAATATATGACAAATACAATTAATTATTATAATAATAATAATAAATAATATATAAAAAATTATATTATTATAGCAATGTTATATTAAATATATAAAATTAAATAGCTATATTAATGTAATATAATAAATATAACATTATAAAATAAATATGCAAATAATTAAAATATATATATATATATTTGATCTTGTTCAGGCAATATTCCAGAGGTTTCTAGGACCATACAAGATTATTATGGTTGTGTAATATAATGTAATATAATATAATATAATATAATATAATATTTAAAAATAATTATATTATTATAACAGTAAAATATAACAATATAATTGAACAACAATATTAATGTTATAATATAAATATTATAAATATAATAAATATATATAGTAGATAATACAAATATATAAAAGTTATGTTGTTTATGCAATATACCACAGGTTTCATGGGCCTTACAAGATCACTTCAATTATTAAATCCATCTGGCCAATTTTATTAGCAAATATATAGAGAATAAATACAGAAGATATACAGAATATATACACTGGCGGCCAAAAGTTTGGAATAATGTATAGATTTTGCTCTTATGGAAAGAAATTGGTACTTTTATTGTGTGTGACATTCAACTGATCACAATATATAGTCAGGACATTAATAACGTTCAAAATTACTATTAAAATTTGAAAAACATTTTCAGAACTTCTTAAACTACTTCAAAGAGTTCTCATCAAAAAATCCTCCACGTGCAGCAACGACAGCTTTGCAGATCCTTGTAATTCTAGCTGTCAGTTTGTCCAGACACTCAGGTGACATTTCACCCCACACTTCCTGTAGCACTTGCCATAGATGTGACCGTCTTGTCGGGCACTTCTCACGCACCTTACAGTCTAGCTGATCCCAAAACTCAATGGGGTTAAGATCCAGAACACTCTTTTCCAATTATCTGTTGTCCAATGTCTGTGTTTCTTTGCCCACTCTAACCTTTTCTTTTTGTTTTTCTGTTTCAAAAGTGGATTTTCTTTGCAATTCTTCCCATAAGGCCTGCACCCCTGAGTCTTCTCTTTACTGTTGAACATGAAACTGGTGTTGAGCGGGTAGAATTCAATGAAGCTGTCAGCTGAGGACATGTGAGGCGTCTATTTCTCGAACTAGAGACTCTGATGTAATCATCCTCTTATTTAGTTGTACATCTGGTCTTCCACATCTCTTTCTGTCCTTGTTAGAGCCAGTTGTCCTTTGTCTTTGAAGACTGTAGTGTACACCTTTGGATGAAATCTTCAGTTTTTTGGCAATTTCAAGCATTGTATAGCCTTCATTCCTCAAAACAATGATTGACTGACAAGTTTCTAGAGAAAGCTGTTTCTTTTTTGCCATTTTTGACCTAATATTGACCTTAAGACATGCCAGTCTATTGCATACTGTGGCAACTCAAAAACAAACACAAAGACAATGTTAAGCTTCATTTAATGAACCAAATAGCTTTCAACTGTGTTTGATATAATGTCAAGTGATTTTCTAGTACTAAATTAGCAATTTAGCATAATTACTCAAGGATAAGGTGTTGGAGTGATGGCTGCTGGAAATGGGGCCTGTCTAGATTTAATAAAAAATGACTTTTTTCAAATAGTGATGGTGCTATTTTTTACATCAGTAATGTCCTGACTATACATTGTGATCTGTTGAATATCACTTTGGTGAATTAAAGTACCATTTTCCTTCCGAAAGAGCAAAATCTGTACATTATTCCAAACTTTTGGCCACCAGTACACACACACATATATATATATATATATATATATATATATATATATATATATATATATATATATATATATATATATAGTGTGTGTGTGTGTGTGTGTGTGTGTGTGTAAATACATGTTTAATAATCTAATCTAATAATAAACTAAACTTTATGCACTACTTTTATAATATATATTTTCTTTTTCAATAAGAGAACCATCATCTGAAACAAACAGCCATTGCTGCCAAGTACATAGATTCAAAATGTTTAATGCAAGAAGTAAAACACAGGAAATCTAGTTCTGATTGGTGGATTTTATTTTGACGTGTGCACAGAGCCCCACCCATCTCTCTCATTATGCCAGGGTCTGTAAAATCTGACATCATCTTTGTGCCCTAGATAGCTCACTCGCCTCAGTAAACCATGCCTGAACCTTCACATCACTTCATGTCACAGTTTGGAGGGTCTGCTGGGATTAGGGGCACCTTCTCCCAAACCACACACACACACATATGCGCCTGCATACAGGCCCGAACAGACATTAAAAGATGTTCATTTCAATAATGAATGATCTGGATAATGGAAAGAGAGATGAAAAATAGATGAGAGAGACAGACAGAGAGAGAGACGCAGAAGAGGTTTTAGGAGTTACTGGGTCAAATTCGTAAATGGGAAAATAAGACCTGGAATAATGTATAAAGTGTGTGTTTGTCCTGACAAGTCTATATGGCTGTGCGATACAGCTAAAACAATTATATCTCAATATACTGTATTTTGACATTGATGTATTTAGTCTGAAATTACTCTTTTTTTTTTTAACCAGAGGAACCATAATTTCGACCAAACAGCCACTGTAGCCAAATAGATTCAAAAGGTTTAATGCAAAAAGTAAAATCCAGTAAAAATCAGGTTATCTAGATATTAATATATAACCTAGACTAATTTAGAAAAGGTATGTTTTCACTACAAGAAGGAAGAATGACATTTAATCATTTTCATTTGGTAATGCATTTGTAAACATTGCTAAAGTTGTGAGCTTCTTTAGATTTCTAGGTGATATTATGTTGTGAAAGTCATGGCAGTCCAGACAATGATGAGATCAGACACTGACAATATCCAGCCCGGTTCAGCAGTCCTGGAAATGTCATATTGATTGTCTGCTGATTAATCTACTGTATCAGCCCAATTAAACAGTGTGACCTGTACTGGGCACAAAGGTCTTGTATAAACAGACTCATCTGTTATCAGCTGGTATATATATATATATATATATATATATATATATATATATACACACACACACACAGTATATCAAATACGTATCCCTCTTTTTCAGCCTTTTAAGCATATTCAATATAAAGTTTAATTCAAAATGTATAATATATTCATTTTTACATTAGCTAAAAACATCTTTGTATTATAACATAATATAATATTCATTATTTTTGTACAAAGGTATATTTTATAATAATTCTATTATCATAATAATGTAGATAATAGAAATTGTAAGAAAAAAAAACTTTTATATGATAAAAAATGAACCTTTTAAGTCTTTTCAGCGCAAATACATTAATATGTATTACAGTTGCAAGAAAAAGTATGTGAACCCTTTGGAATTAGCTGGTTTTCTGCATTAATTGATCAAAAAATGTGATCTCATTTTCATCAAAGTCACAAGTTTAGACAAACACAATGTGCTTAAGCTAACAACACACAAACAGTTATAATCTTTCATGTCTTTATTGAACACATCCCATTAAACATTCACAGTGCTGTGGAAAAAGTAAGTGAACCCTTGGATTTAATAACAGGTCAATCCTCCTTTGGCAGCTATAACCTCAACCATACGTTTCCGGTAGCTGCGGATTAGACCTGCACAACGTTCAGAAGGAATTTTGGACCATTCTTCCTTACAGAACTGCTTCAGCTCAGCCATATTCTTAGGATGTCTGGTGTGAACGGCTCTCTTGAGGTCATTCCACAGCATCTCCATCTCCACTGGTCCACTTCAAAAGGTGTTTTCTTCTTTTTTTTTTTTAAGCCATTCTGTAGTGGATTTACTTCGATGTTTAGGGTCATTATCCTGCTGCATCACCCAACTTCTACTGAGTTTAGCTGGCGCACAACCACTCCGACATTATCCTGTAGGATATCTTGATAAACTTGGGAATTCATTTTTCCCTCGATGATGGCAAGCGGTCCAGGCCCCGAAGCAGCAAAGCAGCCCCAAATCATGATACTCCCTCCATCATACTTCACCGTTGGGATGATGTTTGCATGTTGGTATGCAGTGCCCTTTTTACTCCATATGTAGTAGGGGTGTAAATCAGACATTAAATCACGATACGATCTTGTATCTACTCTCTTGGCCTGCAATGCAATATTTGCAGATACTTCAAAATCTGCCACGATACGATTTGATTCAGGGCCCTACGATCGATATTCCGATATTATGTGCCTATTTTACAGAATCAATTAAAAAAATTTGCCCTCAAATGCAACCAAAATATAATTTGATTAGGTCTATTAGCTGGAATAATAAAACATAAACCCCCTTTCATATTTCTGGACATAAAAGCATTTCTTCATCTTTTCAAACACCTCCCAAAAGGGCCCTATTCATTTGGTATGTGTGTGCATGTGCATATGGTTTGAGCACCTGTACAACCAAAAGACATGGGATACTTCATATGCCACTCCCTGAACCTTGGTTTTAGGATAGACCTCACCGAAATGACCTGCCAGTTGAACTGCGATGCATCTCACTGATCTTTGCCTGCATCACCTTGGTCTAATGAAGGACTACAAAATGGAATAAACAGACTTTCAATTAATTGCCAACAAAAGCTTTCATCAGCCAACTAACAAAGGACAATGCATCTATGTGAACTTCTGCAGTTAATCCAGTATGGACTTCAAAGACATTAGTCATTAATCTTACAGTTCATACAAAATCTTTGTTTAAACACTGGCCCTTAACACTTACTTTGTTTACTACTCTCACAGAGGAACTGAACCAAGCAAAGGTAGGATCCAATCGTGGGATTTTATTGACTCAACTGGAGAAGCAATAACAGAATGAACGATAACAGGAAAATAAAGATAGGAAGTAATCCACAATGAGGATATCTAGACACCACAAGGAAGATATATATCCACACAGTGAATATAATGGGAGACTAGACAAAGAATGACTGAACTAGGAAGTCTATATATACAGATGAATAGCTGATAGGGAAATGATGAACAGGTGAGAATACTACTCAGGAGTCCGGGGAATTAGATTGAGGAAGGATGGGACTGGAGGAGACTGATGAGGGAGTGACAGAACCCCCCCCCCCCAGCGGGCCGCTATGGAGGCACAGAGACCCCAACGCCGAGGTCAACAACGTGGAAGTGGAGCAGGGCGATCTGGGTGGTTATGATGGAATTCAGCGAGGAGATTGGGATCCAGAATGTCACTGTGAGGAATCCACGACCTCTCCTCAGGACCGTTACCCCTCCCAGCTAACGAGGTATTGGAGTTGACCATTTCAGCGCTGAGAGTCAAGCAAGGATCACACTGTGTACGCCATATAGTCTTCCAGGAGCAGCGGCAGAGGAGGGCCACATTCCTCACCAGTTCCTGGTAAGGAGTAGATAGAGAGGGTTTGTAAGGTTTCAAAAGGGACACATGAATGTTATGGGTGATACGATACTGAGGGGGTAATTGTAAACGGGATTAATCTGCTGTGTTATGGAGAAGGAGGCCAATATAACAGGGCCTTAGCTTTTTTGAAGGGAGTCCTGAGTTGAGAGCCACACTTTCTGCCCGGGTTGGTACATCGTCGAACGTCGAGCATCAGTGTGGATCTTCTGATTCTAAATGGCTCATTGTAGATGAATGTGTGCCGAGTTTTACAGACTACAGAGTAATCCACTGCCGGAACATCTGAAGGCTCCCCCATCCACGGGAACAAGGGAGGTTGAAACCCCAAGACACACTGGAACGTGGTGAGCCCCGTAGAAGGATTTTTGAGGGAATTTTGGGTGTATTCCGCCCAGGGTAGAAATCGGCTCCAATCATGCTGATCCCGGTGACAGATCTCCTGAATCTTCCTCTCAGATTGCCCATTGGACTGGGGATGATATCCAGAAGACAGGCTGACCGAAACTCAGAGAATATGGAAAAAGGCCTTCCAGACTCTGGATGTGAACTGGGACCCTCTGTCCAAGACAATGTCTTCAGGGACCCTGAAGTTACGGAATACATGCTGGAATAAAGGTTTGGCGGTCTCTAGCGCTGTAGGGAGCCTTTAAGGGGAATCAGTCAGCAGGCTTTGGAAAAAAGGTCAACTGCCAACAGGATGCAGGGGTATCCCTGAAACGGAGGGAGGTCAGTGACAAAGTCCATGCCATTGTGGGACCAGGGCCGCTAAGGGATGGGAAGAGGTAGGAGTTTACCCCCCTGGAAGGTGACGAGGAACCTTGGAGATGGCACATTCCTCACAGGAAAGTATGAAATTACTGACTTCTTGAGTTACCTGGGGCCACCCGTATCTTTGTTCGACTAGGCAAAGACAGGGCATTGGCTTTCAGGTTTTTAGAACCAGGGCGATAAATGACGATGAACTGAAACCGGGTAAAGAACAAGGCCCATTGTGCCTGACGGGGATTCAATCTTTTGGCTAAGCGAAGATATTCCAGATTTTGATGATCTGTGAGAACTTGAAACAGGAACCGGTCCCCTTCCAACCTGTGTCTCCATTCCTCCAGAGGCAATTTGATGGCTAGCAGCTCTTGGTTGTCGATATCATAGTTTTGTTCAGTGGATGTTAGTTTCTTGGGGAAGAACGCACATGAATGAAGTTTGGCTAGGGTTCCCTGTCGTTGAGATAAGACAGCCCCCACACCATTATTTGATATGTCTACCTCAACAATGGAGGGGAGATCCGGATTAGGGTGTATCAAGATTGCGGCACTGAAGAAGGTAGATTTAAGCCACTGGAAGGCTTGACTGGCTGCAGGAGTCCAGGAGAGGATTTTAGGTTTATTTTTTAACAGATCAGTGAGTGGTGAGACCTTTTTACTGAAGTCACGGATTAATCTACAGTCGAAATTAGCAAAGCCAAGAAAACTTTGTAATTCTTTGAGGGTGGTGGGCTGTGGCCAGGATGTAATTTTTCTGGGTCCATCTGTACTCCTGATGTATCCTAAGAACTGGACAGAGTGTTGATGGGAATGACATTTTTCGGCTTTGAGGTAAAGGTGCTGCTCACGGAGTACCTCTTGTACATGGTGGATATGCTCGGTGAGGGAGGACGAGTAGATTAAGATATCATCGATGTATACAATAACAAATCTGTACAGGAAGTCCCGGAGTACCTCATTCATAAAAGACTGAAAGACGGAGTGGGCATTAACCAATCCATAGGGCGTGACTTGATACTCGTAGTGACCTGTCACAGTGACGAAAGCGGTCTTCCACTCGTCGCCTCTTTCGTTCGTCAGGTGGAACTAAGCTGCATGGGCTCCTCTGAAAAATCTGTCACTGGATCAACAGACATCCGGCGCAGCTCAGGGAAGAAATACCTGGACACTGGTACGGGACAGGCATGCAGACGATTATTGACTTGAATAGATAACTGAATGAACCTTTCCAGCCCCATGGCGTCATCGGCACAGGCTAGCTGGTGTTGCAAGGTGGTACTGAGCCCCTTTCGGTAGGTGGTTAAGAGGGCAGGCTCATTCCAGTTTCTGGCCACCACTAGGGTCTGAATCTTAAGGCATAATCGAAGACAGAAAGTTGCCCTTGGTGGAGACGAGTTAGTTGCTCCCCGGAGTGGAAGCCTGACACAGGATGTTCGAATACCTCCCTCGGAAGTGTTGCATGAAAGCTCTGTAAGAGTGAATGATTGCCCCATTTTGATTCCAGTTGGTGGCCCCCCACTGGAGCACCCTGCCAGTCAACAGAGAGATGAAGTATGCCACTTTAGCTCATTCTGTAAGAAACCGATCGCAACCGGCTGAAGCTTGAATGCAAGGGAACATTGAAGAAGAAAGCCATTACATTCCTCGTAGAGGAATGTCTATATATACAAATGAATAGCTGATAGGGAAACGATGAACAGGTGAGAATACTAATCAGATGTCCGGGGAATTAGCTCGAGGAAGGATGGGATTGGAGGAGACTGATGTGGGTGTGTCAGCTACTTTTAAACCATGACTTGCATTGCACATAAATAACTAATATTGGCATTATATTCACGCTGTTTGGCGAGAGGGGAACTGGCCCCCACAGTGAGTCTGGTTTCTCCCAAGGTTATTTTTCTCCATTAACCAACATCTTATGGAGTTTTGTATTCCTTGCCACAGTCACTTTTGGCATGCTCACTGGGGTTCTAAATAAAATTATTATTTAATTATTTATTTCAATACACAATTTACAATCATATTTAATCAAACTATACAATGATGACTCTAAGACTTTATAGATATTACAGTTTCATTTTCTGTTAATGCATGATTTTCTGTAAAGCTGCTTTGAAACAATGTGTGTTATGAAAAGCGCTATACAAATAAAAATGACTTGACTATTGTATTTGTGTGCCCGTGAAGAGGGTCTTAGCAGGTAACAGTGAATATTAATGCTGGTGCCACTGTCCAAAATATAGCCCATCATAAACAACAGCCATTCTAAACTGATCAGCATATAAAAGCACAAAACTCTCACAAGATCTAATAATGCCCACATACTGACACAGTCAAGAGTGTAAAATGAAGGTGTTTTGGTGCTATATCTAAGCCATAAACAGGCATACGATTACACAAACGACACAGAGATAGACACAGAGGAAACAGTCAGAGTAAGTCTA